>NC_136890.1:8827489-9223914 GCF_949152265.1 Phoxinus phoxinus | reverse complement strand
CAATAGGTCAGATATTGACTTCTGTATGGTTTATGAAGCATCAGAAGGGGTCTATGAGTATGTATAGAAAGTTCAAGATCGAGGACTCTTTGGCCAGATATTATGTTCAAATTGTGTCAAATATGGATTTCTGTATGGCTGACTCAGGAGTCAATGAGAATCAATAGAAAGTTCAATTGAGTACTCCATGGCCAGAAAGAATTTCAGTCCTAAAGGACTCTTTGGCCAGCAATATGTTCAGTAGGTCAAATATGGAATTCTGTATGGCTGATTTAACACCAGAAGGAGTCTATAAGTTTATATAGTTTAAAACCAATTAAGGACCCTATGGCCAGAAATACGTTCAATCGGTCAAGATATGGACTTCTCTAAGAACATCTATATATGGCTATATAGTCTTTGAGTATGTCTAGAAAGTTCAAGATTGACTATTATTTGGCCAGAAATATGTTCCTTGGGTCAAATAGGAGTCTATAAATGTATATAGTTTAAATCCATTTGAAGACCCTTTGACCCGAAATTAGTTCAATTGGTCAGATATGGACTTCTATATGGACACCTATATGGCTTATGAAAGCATCAGAAGGAGTCTTTGAGTATGTATAGAAAGCTCAAGATTGACTATTATTTGGCCAAAAATATGTTCGTTGGGTTAAAATATGGACTTCTTTTTTGGCTGACGTAACATCAGAAGGAGTCTATAAATGTATATAGTTTAAATCCATTTGAAGACCCTTTGACCAGAAATTAGTTCAATAGGTCAGATATGGACTTCTATATGGACATCTTAATGGCTTATGAAAGCATCAGAAAGAGTCTTTGAGTCTTTGAAAGCTCAAGATTGACAATTATTTGGCCAAAAATATGTTCCTTGGGTCAAATATGGACTTCTTTTTTGGCTGAGTGACATCAGAAGGAGTCTATGAGAATGTATAGAAAGTTCATGGTTCAATTGGTCAGATATGGACTTCTATATGGACATCTAATATGGCTTATGGAGCATCAGAAGGAGTCTTTGAGTATGTATAGAAAGCTCAAGATTGACTATTATTTTGCCAAAAATTTGTTCGTTAGGTCAAATATGGACTTCTTTTTTGGCTGACGTAACATCAGAATGAGTCTTTGAGTATGTATAGAAAGGTCAAGATTGACTATTATTTGGCCAAAAATATATTTGTTGGGTCAAATATGGACTTCTTTTTTGGCTGACATAACATCAGAAGGAGTCTTTGTATAGAAAGTTAGTTTCGAGAACTCTTTGGTCAGAAATATCTTAATCTTAATCTTGACCAGAAATTAGTTCAATTGGTCAGATATGGACTTCTCTAAGAACATCTATATGGCTTATGAAAGCATCAGATAGAGTCTTTGAGTATGTATAGAAAGCTCAAGATTGACTATTATTTGGCCAAAAATATGTTCGTTGGGTCAAATATTGACTTCTTTTTTGGCTGACGTAACAGCAGAAGGAGCCTTTGAGTATGTAGAGAAAGCTCAAGATTGACTATTATTTGGCCAAAACTTTGTTTGTTGGGTCAAATATGGACCTTTATTTTTGGCTGACGTAACTTCAGGAGTATTTGTATAAAAAAGTTTGTTTCGAGAACTCTTTGGTCAGAAATATCTTAATCTTAATCTTGACCAGAAATTAGTTCAATTGGTCAGATATGGACTTCTCTAAGAACATCTATATGGCTTATGAAAGCATCAGAAAGAGTCTTTGAGTATGTATAGAAAGCTCAAGATTGACTATTATTTGGCCAAAAAATATGTTCGTTGGGTCAAATATGGACTTCTGTTTTGGCAGACGTAACATCAGAAGGAGTCTTTGAGTATGTATAGAAAGCTCAAGATTGACTATTATTTGGCCAAAACTTTGTTCGTTGGGTCAAATATGGACTTCTTTTTTGGCTGACGTAACATCAGAAGGAGTCTGAGTATGTATAGAAAGCTCAAGATTGACTATTGTTTGGCCAAAAAAATATTTGTTGGGTCAAATATGGACTTAATTTTTGGCTGACGTAACATCAGAAGGAGTCTTTGTATAGAAAGTTTGTTTCGAGAACTCTTTGGTCAGAAATATCTTAATCTTAATCTTGACCAGAAATTAGTTCAATTGGTCAGATATGGACTTCTCTAAGAACATCTATATGGCTTATGAAAGCATCAGAAAGAGTCTTTGAGTATGTATAGAAAGCTCAAGATTGACTATTATTTGGCCAAAAATATGTTCGTTGGGTCAAATATGGACTTCTGTTGTGGCAGACGTAACATCAGAAGGAGTCTTTGAGTATGTATAGTAAGCTCAAGATTGACTATTATTTGGCCAAAACTTTGTTTGTTGGGTCAAATATGGACCTTTTATTTTTGGCTGACGTAACTTCAGAAGGAGTATTTGTATAAAAAAGTTTGTTTCGAGAACTCTTTGGTCAGAAATATCTTAATCTTAATCTTGACCAGAAATTAGTTCAATTGGTCAGATATGGACTTCTCTAAGAACATCTATATGGCTTATGAAAGCATCAGAAAGAGTCTTTGAGTATGTATAGAAAGCTCAAGATTGACTATTATTTGGCCAAAACTTTGTTCATTGGGTCAAATATGGACTTCTTTTTTGGCTGACGTAACATCAGAAGGAGTCTGAGTATGTATAGAAAGCTCAAGATTGACTATTGTTTGGCCAAAAAAATATTTGTTGGGTCAAATATGGACTTAATTTTTGGCTGACGTAACATCAGAAGGAGTCTTTGTATAGAAAGTTCGTTTCGAGAACTCTTTGGTCAGAAATATCTTAATCTTAATCTTGACCAGAAATTAGTTCAATTGGTCAGATATGGACTTCTCTAAGAACATCTATATGGCTTATGAAAGCATCAGAAAGAGTCTTTGAGTATGTACAGAAAGCTCAAGATTGACTATTATTTGGCCAAAATATGTTCGTTGGGTCAAATATTGACTTCTTTTTTGGCTGACGTAACAGCAGAAGGAGCCTTTGAGTATGTAGAGAAAGCTCAAGATTGACTATTATTTGGCCAAAACTTTGTTTGTTGGGTCAAATATGGACCTTTTATTTTTGGCTGACGTAACTTCAGGAGTATTTGTATAAAAAAGTTTGTTTCGAAAACTCTTTGGTCAGAAATATCTTAATCTTAATCTTGACCAGAAATTAGTTCAATTGGTCAGATATGGACTTCTCTAAGAACATCTATATGGCTTATGAAAGCATCAGAAAGAGTCTTTGAGTATGTATAGAAAGCTCAAGATTGACTATTATTTGGCCAAAAATATGTTCGTTGGGTCAAATATGGACTTCTGTTTTGGCAGACGTAACATCAGAAGGAGTCTTTGAGTATGTATAGAAAGCTCAAGATTGACTATTATTTGGCCAAAACTTTGTTCGTTGGGTCAAATATGGACTTCTTTTTTGGCTGACGTAACATCAGAAGGAGTCTGAGTATGTATAGAAAGCTCAAGATTGACTATTGTTTGGCCAAAAAAATATTTGTTGGGTCAAATATGGACTTAATTTTTGGCTGACGTAACATCAGAAGGAGTCTTTGTATAGAAAGTTCGTTTCGAGAACTCTTTGGTCAGAAATATCTTAATCTTAATCTTGACCAGAAATTAGTTCAATTGGTCAGATATGGACTTCTCTAAGAACATCTATATGGCTTATGAAAGCATCAGAAAGAGTCTTTGAGTATGTATAGAAAGCTCAAGATTGACTATTATTTGGCCAAAAATATGTTCGTTGGGTCAAATATGGACTTCTGTTGTGGCAGACGTAACATCAGAAGGAGTCTTTGAGTATGTATAGTAAGCTCAAGATTGACTATTATTTGGCCAAAACTTTGTTTGTTGGGTCAAATATGGACCTTTTATTTTTGGCTGACGTAACTTCAGAAGGAGTATTTGTATAAAAAAGTTTGTTTCGAGAACTCTTTGGTCAGAAATATCTTAATCTTAATCTTGACCAGAAATTAGTTCAATTGGTCAGATATGGACTTCTCTAAGAACATCTATATGGCTTATGAAAGCATCAGAAAGAGTCTTTGAGTATGTATAGAAAGCTCAAGATTGACTATTATTTGGCCAAAACTTTGTTCGTTGGGTCAAATATGGACTTCTTTTTTGGCTGACGTAACATCAGAAGGAGTCTGAGTATGTATAGAAAGCTCAAGATTGACTATTGTTTGGCCAAAAAAATATTTGTTGGGTCAAATATGGACTTAATTTTTGGCTGACGTAACATCAGAAGGAGTCTTTGTATAGAAAGTTCGTTTCGAGAACTCTTTGGTCAGAAATATCTTAATCTTAATCTTGACCAGAAATTAGTTCAATTGGTCAGATATGGACTTCTCTAAGAACATCTATATGGCTTATGAAAGCATCAGAAAGAGTCTTTGAGTATGTACAGAAAGCTCAAGATTGACTATTATTTGGCCAAAAATATGTTCGTTGGGTCAAATATTGACTTCTTTTTTGGCTGACGTAACAGCAGAAGGAGCCTTTGAGTATGTAGAGAAAGCTCAAGATTGACTATTATTTGGCCAAAACTTTGTTTGTTGGGTCAAATATGGACCTTTTATTTTTGGCTGACGTAACTTCAGAAGGAGTATTTGTATAAAAAAGTTTGTTTCGAGAACTATTTGGTCAGAAATATCTTAATCTTAATCTTGACCAGAAATTAGTTTAATTGGTCAGATATGGACTTCTCTAAGAACATCTATATGGCGTATGAAAGCATCAGAAAGAGTCTTTGAGTATGTATAGAAAGCTCAAGATTGACTATTATTTGGCCAAAAATATGTTCGTTGGGTCAAATATGGACTTCTGTTTTGGCAGACGTAACATCAGAAGGAGTCTTTGAGTATGTATAGAAAGCTCAAGATTGACTATTATTTGGCCAAAACTTTGTTCGTTGGGTCAAATATGGACTTCTTTTTTGGCTGACGTAACATCAGAAGGAGTCTGAGTATGTATAGAAAGCTCAAGATTGACTATTGTTTGGCCAAAAAAATATTTGTTGGGTCAAATATGGACTTAATTTTTGGCTGACGTAACATCAGAAGGAGTCTTTGTATAGAAAGTTCGTTTCGAGAACTCTTTGGTCAGAAATATCTTAATCTTAATCTAGACCAGAAATTTGTTCAATTGGTTGGATATGGACTTCTCTAAGAACATCTATATGGCTTATGAAACATCAAAAAGAGTCTTTGAGTATGTATAGAAAGCTCAAGATTGACTATTGTTTGGCCAAAAATATGTTCCTTGGGTCAAATATGGACTTCTGTTTTGCAGACGTAAAATCAGAAAGAGTCTTTGAGTATGTATAGAAAGCTCAAGATTGACTATTATTTGGCCAAAACTTTGTTCGTTGGGTCAAATATGGACTTCTTTTTTGGCTGACGTAACATCAGAAGGAGTCTGAGTATGTATAGAAAGCTCAAGATTGACTATTGTTTGGCCAAAAAAATATTTGTTGGGTCAAATATGGACTTAATTTTTGGCTGACGTAACATCAGAAGGAGTCTTTGTATAGAAAGTTCGTTTCGAGAACTCTTTGGTCAGAAATATCTTAATCTTAATCTTGACCAGAAATTAGTTCAATTGGTCAGATATGGACTTCTCTAAGAACATCTATATGGCTTATGAAAGCATCAGAAAGAGTCTTTGAGTATGTATAGAAAGCTCAAGATTGACTATTATTTGGCCAAAAATATGTTCGTTGGGTCAAATATGGACTTCTGTTGTGGCAGACGTAACATCAGAAGGAGTCTTTGAGTATGTATAGTAAGCTCAAGATTGACTATTATTTGGCCAAAACTTTGTTTGTTGGGTCAAATATGGACCTTTTATTTTTGGCTGACGTAACTTCAGAAGGAGTATTTGTATAAAAAAGTTTGTTTCGAGAACTCTTTGGTCAGAAATATCTTAATCTTAATCTTGACCAGAAATTAGTTCAATTGGTCAGATATGGACTTCTCTAAGAACATCTATATGGCTTATGAAAGCATCAGAAAGAGTCTTTGAGTATGTACAGAAAGCTCAAGATTGACTATTATTTGGCCAAAAATATGTTCGTTGGGTCAAATATTGACTTCTTTTTTGGCTGACGTAACAGCAGAAGGAGCCTTTGAGTATGTAGAGAAAGCTCAAGATTGACTATTATTTGGCCAAAACTTTGTTTGTTGGGTCAAATATGGACCTTTTATTTTTGGCTGACGTAACTTCAGAAGGAGTATTTGTATAAAAAAGTTTGTTTCGAGAACTATTTGGTCAGAAATATCTTAATCTTAATCTTGACCAGAAATTAGTTTAATTGGTCAGATATGGACTTCTCTAAGAACATCTATATGGCTTATGAAAGCATCAGAAAGAGTCTTTGAGTATGTATAGAAAGCTCAAGATTGACTATTATTTGGCCAAAAATATGTTCGTTGGGTCAAATATGGACTTCTGTTTTGGCAGACGTAACATCAGAAGGAGTCTTTGAGTATGTATAGAAAGCTCAAGATTGACTATTATTTGGCCAAAACTTTGTTCGTTGGGTCAAATATGGACTTCTTTTTTGGCTGACGTAACATCAGAAGGAGTCTGAGTATGTATAGAAAGCTCAAGATTGACTATTGTTTGGCCAAAAAAATATTTGTTGGGTCAAATATGGACTTAATTTTTGGCTGACGTAACATCAGAAGAAGTCTTTGTATAGAAAGTTCGTTTCGAGAACTCTTTGGTCAGAAATATCTTAATCTTAATCTAGACCAGAAATTTGTTCAATTGGTTGGATATGGACTTCTCTAAGAACATCTATATGGCTTATGAAAGCATCAAAAAGAGTCTTTGAGTATGTATAGAAAGCTCAAGATTGACTATTGTTTGGCCAAAAATATGTTCCTTGGGTCAAAAATGGACTTCTGTTTTGGCAGACGTAACATCAGAAGGAGTCTTTGAGTATGTATAGAAAGCTCAAGATTGACTATTATTTGGCCAAAAGTTTGTTCGTTGGGTCAAATATGGACTTCTTTTTTGGCTGACGTAACATCAGAAGGAGTCTGAGTATGTATAGAAAGCTCAAGATTGACTATTGTTTGGCCAAAAAAATATTTGTTGGGTCAAATATGGACTTAATTTTTGGCTGACGTAACATCAGAAGGAGTCTTTGTATAGAAAGTTCGTTTCGAGAACTCTTTGGTCAGAAATATCTTAATCTTAATCTAGACCAGAAATTTGTTCAATTGGTTAGATATGGACTTCTCTAAGAATATCTATATGGCTTATGAAAGCATCAGAAAGAGTCTTTGAGTATGTATAGAAAGCTCAAGATTGACTATTGTTTGGCCAAAAATATGTTCCTTGGGTCAAATATGGACTTCTTTTTTGGCTGACGTAACATCAGAAGGAGTCTTTAAATATAGAAAGTTCTCTTGATTAGAAATGTGTTTAGTAATTCATATTTTGAATAGTGTCTTCTGACATCCGAGGAAATCTGAATGTATAAGTTCATCTTTAAGGAATCTTTGGCCAGAAACATGTTCAGTATTTCAAAAAGGTCCCTCTGTTTGTCTGATTTAACATCAGAAGGTGTCTATAAATGTATATAGTTTAAATCCATTTGAAGACCCTTTGACCAGAAATTAGTTCAATTGGTCAGATAAGGACTTGTATATAGACATCTATATGGCTTATGAAAGATCAGAAAGAGTCTTTGAGTCTTTGAAAGCTCAAGATTGACTATTATTTGGCCAAAAATATGTTCCTTGGGTCAAAAATGGACTTCTTTTTTGGCTGAGTGACATCAGAAGGAGTCTATGAGAATGTATAGAAAGTTCATTGTTTAATTGGTCAGATATGGACTTCTATATGGACATCTATATGGCTTATGGAGCATCAGAAGGAGTCTTTGAGTATGTATAGAAAGCTCAAGATTGACTATTGTTTGGCCAAAATTATGTTCGTTGGGTTAAAATATGGACTTCTTTTTTGGCTGATGTAAAATCAGAAAGAGTCTTTGAGTATGTATAGAAAGCTCAAGATTGACTATTATTTGGCCAAAAATGTGTTCGTTGGGTCAAATATAGACTTCTTTTTTGGCTGACGTAACATCAGAAGGAGACTTTGTATAGAAAGTTAGTTTCGAGAACTCTTTGGTCAGAAATATCTTAATCTTAATCTTGACCAGAAATTAGTTCAATTGGTCAGATATGGACTTCTCTAAGAACATCTATATGGCTTATGAAAGCATCAGAAAGAGTCTTTGAGTATGTATAGAAAGCTCAAGATTGACTATTATTTGACCAAAAATATGTTCGTTGGGTCAAATATGGAATACTTTTTTGGCTGACGTAACAGCAGAAGGAGTCTTTGAGTATGTATAGAAAGCTCAAGATTGAGCTCATTGCTTATATCAAGCGTTGTGCATTGAAAGTATGACAAATAAGTAATATGCACTTTGTTGCATTGCAATGCATTCAAGAACTAACTCAATCTGAAGTGCGTTGACGATATTTGCAATGCAATCTTATATTAAGCGTTGTGCATTGAAAGTATGACAAATAAGTAATATGCACTTTGTTGCATTGCAATGCATTCAAGAACTAACTCAATCTGAAGTGCATTGAAGATATTTGCAATGCAATCTGCTGTTGCAGTGCTTATATCAAGCGTTGTACATTGAAAGAATGACAAATAAGTAATATGCACTTTGTTGCATTGCAATGCATTCAAGAACTAACTCAATCTGAAGTGCATTGAAGATATTTGCAATGCAATCTGCTGTTGCAATGCTTATATCAAGCGTTGTGCATTGAAAGTATGACAAATAATGTAATATGCACTTTGTTGCATTGCAATGCATTCAACAACTAACTCAATCTGAAGTGCTTTGAAGATATTTGCAATGCAATCTGCTGTTGCAGTGCTTATATCAAGCGTTGTGCATTGAAAGTATGACAAATAAGTAATATGCACTTTGTTGCATTGCAATGCATTCAAGAACTAACTCAATCTGAAGTGCGTTAAAGATATTTGCAATACAATCTGCAATGCAACAAAGTGCATATTACTTATTTGTAATACTTTCAATGCACAATTCTTAATATAAGATTGCATTGCAAATATCTGCATTGCATTGCAATGCAACAAAGTGCATATTACTTATTTGTCATACTTTCAATGCACAATGCTTAATATAAGATTGCATTGCATTGCAACGCACTTCAGATTGAGTTAGTTGTTGAATGCATTGCAATGCAACAAAGTGCATGTTACTTATTTGTCATACTTTCAATGCACAACGCTTAATATAAGATTGCATTGCAAATATCATCAACGCACTTCAGATTGAGTTAGTTCTTGAATGCATTGCGATGCAACAAAGTGCATATTACTTATTTGTCATACTTTCAATGCACAACGCTTGATATAAGATTGCATTGCAAATATCTGCATTACATTGCAATGCAACAAAGTGCATATTACTTATTTGTCATACTTTCAATGCACAATGCTTAATATAAGATTGCATTGCAAATATCTGCATTGCATTGCAATGCAACAAAGTGCATGTTACTTATTTGTCATACTTTCAATGCACAACGCTTAATATAAGATTGCATTGCATTGCAACGCACTTCAGATTGAGTTAGTTGTTGAATGCATTGCAATGCAACAAAGTGCATGTTACTTATTTGTCATACGTTCAATGCACAACGCTTAATATAAGATTGCATTGCAAATATTGTCAACGCACTTCAGATTGAGTTAGTTCTTGAATGCATTGCAATGCAACAAAGTGCATATTACTTATTTGTCATACTTTCAATGCACAACGCTTGAATAAGCATTGCAACAGCAGATTGCATTGCAAATATCTTCAATGCACTTCAGATTGAGTTAGTTCTTGAATGCATTGCAATGCAACAAAGTGCATATTACTTATTTGTCATACTTTCAATGCACAAAGCTTGATATAAGATTGCATTGCAAATATATGCATTGCATTGCAATGCAACAAAGTGCATATTACTTATTTGTCATACTTTCAATGCACAATGCTTAATATAAGATTGCATTGCAAATATCTGCAATGCATTGCAATGCAACAAAGTTCATATTACTTATTTGTCATACTTTCAATGCACAATGCTTAATATAAGATTGCATTGCATTGCAACGCACTTCAGATTGAGTTAGTTGTTGAATGCATTGCAATGCAACAAAGTGCATGTTACTTATTTGTCATACTTTCAATGCACAACGCTTAATATAAGATTGCATTGCATTGCAACGCACTTCAGATTGAGTTAGTTGTTGAATGCATTGCAATGCAACAAAGTGCATGTTACTTATTTGTCATACTTTCAATGCACAACGCTTAATATAAGATTGCATTGCATTGCAACGCACTTCAGATTGAGTTAGTTCTTGAATGCATTGCAATGCAACAAAGTGCATATTACTTATTTGTCATACTTTCAATGCACAATGCTTAATATAAGATTGCATTGCAAATATCTGCATTGCATTGCAATGCAACAAAGTGCATATTACTTATTTGTCATACTTTCAATGCACAATGCTTAATATAAGATTGCATTGCATTGCAACGCACTTCAGATTGAGTTAGTTGTTGAATGCATTGCAATGCAACAAAGTGCATGTTACTTATTTGTCATACTTTCAATGCACAACGCTTAATATAAGATTGCATTGCATTGCAACGCACTTCAGATTGAGTTAGTTGTTGAATGCATTGCAATGCAACAAAGTGCATGTTACTTATTTGTCATACTTTCAATGCACAACGCTTAATATAAGATTGCATTGCAAATATCGTCAACGCACCAGATTGAGTTAGTTCTTGAATGCATTGCAATGCAACAAAGTGCATGTTACTTATTTGTCATACTTTCAATGCACAACGCTTAATATAAGATTGCATTGCAAATATCGTCAACGCACTTCAGATTGAGTTAGTTCTTGAATGCATTGCAATGCAACAAAGTGCATGTTACTTATTTGTCATACTTTCAATGCACAACGCTTAATATAAGATTGCATTGCATTGCAACGCACTTCAGATTGAGTTAGTTGTTGAATGCATTGCAATGCAACAAAGTGCATGTTACTTATTTGTCATACTTTCAATGCACAACGCTTAATATAAGATTGCATTGCAAATATCGTCAACGCACTTCAGATTGAGTTAGTTCTTGAATCCATTGCAATGCAACAAAGTGCATATTACTTATTTGTCATACTTTCAATGCACAATGCTTAATATAAGATTGCATTGCAAATATCTGCATTGCATTGCAATGCAACAAAATGCAAATTACTTATTTTTCATACTTTCAATGCACAATGCTTAATATAAGATTGCATTGCATTGCAACGCACTTCAGATTGAGTTAGTTGTTGAATGCATTGCAATGCAACAAAGTGCATGTTACTTATTTGTCATACTTTCAATGCACAACGCTTAATATAAGATTGCATTGCAAATATCGTCAACGCACTTCAGATTGAGTTAGTTCTTGAATGCATTGCAATGCAACAAAGTGCATATTACTTATTTGTCATACTTTCAATGCACAACGCTTGATATAAGATTGCATTGCAAATATCTTCAACGCACTTCAGATTGAGTTAGCTCTTGAATGCATTGCAATGCAACAAAGTGCATATTTCTTATTCTTCAATGCATAACGTTTGATCGTATGTGCAGTGCAATGGAACAGTAAATTGCATTGCAAATATCTTCAACGCACTTCAGATTGAGTTAGCTCTTGAATGCATTGCAATGCAACAAAGTGCATATACTTATTCTTCAATGCACAACGCCTGATCGTATGTGCAATGCAATACAACAGCAGATTGACAACAATATGCATATTACTTATATGTTATTCTTCATGTACAATGACATTTGTTAGGTTCTTTGCACAACGGAAAAAGGTTTTAATGCATTGCAACAGATTGCATTGCATATTACTCATATGTTTTTCTTATATTCTTATATGTTATTATTGCACAACGTTTGATCGTAAGAGAAATGCAATACAACAGCCGATTGCATTGCAAATATCATGTATTGCAAATATACAATTGTCCATATTTGAACTACTGGATATATTTCTGGCCAAAAAGTACTTGATCTTAAACATTCTATAATATATATTCTCCTGACTCCTGTTGGGGTTACTTCAGCCATACAGTAGTCCATATTTAACTTATTGAACATATTTCTTGTTAAAGAGTCCTCAAACTTGAACTATCTACACATATTTTCTACACACTATGTAAACTCATTGCCATACAAAAGCACATATCTGATCAAATGAACATATTTCTGGCCAATGGGTCTTCAAAATGTTTTTTTATTATATAAACTCTTAGACTCCTTCTGATGTTACGTCCGCCATACAGAAGTCCATATTTGACCTCGTTAACATATTTCTGGCAAGAGAGACCTCGATATTGAACTTTCTATGATTCTCATTGATTACTTCTGATGTTTTCGTAAGTCAGCCAGTATTTGGCTCATTGAAAATATTTCCCCAAAAGGAAGCGTACTATATATTCTCAATGACTCCTTTTTCAATGTTACTTCAGCCATACAGTAGTCCATTTTTAACCTACTGAATATATTTCTTGCTAAAGAGTCCTCAATCTTGAACTTTCTTCACATACTGATTGATCTAATCTATTGAACATATTTCTGACCAAAGGGTCCTCAAAGTTTTTTTTTACTATGTAAACTCATTGACTACTTCTGATGTTACGTCAGCCAGATGGATTTGGCCCAATGAAAATATTTCTGGCCAAATGGTCCCCAAAAGGCAACTTACTATAGATTCTTAAAGACTCTTTCTGATTTTAAGTCAGCCAGACATTTGTCCATAATTGACCTACGAAATATATTTCTAGCCAAAATGTACTTGATCTTGAACATTCTATACATAATGACTCATTTTGATCTTTCCTCAGTACAGTATGAGTCCTCAAACTTGAACTTTCTACACATACTGATTGACTTCTTCTGAAGTTACATCCAGCATTTTTGACCTAATGAACATTTTTCTGGCCGAAGTGTCCTCGACTTGGTGTTCATTCTCATTGTCTCCTCCTGATGTGTACCTTTTGAATATACTTCTTGCCAATGAGTCCTTGATCCTGACTTTTCTGTACATACTCATAGACTCCTTCTGATTGGTAGTCCATATTTGACCAATTGAAGTCAAATATTTGACTTATTGAACATATTTCTGGCCAGAGTCCATGAACATTAACTCACGATACATAGTCTGTATGTATCGAGAGTTAATGTTCATGGACTCTGGCCAGAAATATGTAATGACTTCACGTAATGTTATATCAGGAAGAAAGTAGTCATATCTGACCTTTTGAACTAATTTCTGGTCAAAGGGTCTTCAAATGGATTTAAACTATATAAATTTAGAGACTCCTTCTAGTGTTAAATCAGCCATAAAGAGGTCCCTTTTGACCTACTCAACTTAAATATGGCCCTCGATCTTGAAATTTCTATACCTCTATAATAGTCACTCTTGAACTTTTTAGACACACTCAAAGACTCTTTCTTTGCCATATAGATGTTCTTAGAGAAGTTCATATCTTGACCAATTGAACGTATTTCTGGCCAAAGGGTCCTTAAATGGTTTTTAACTATATAAACTTATAGACTCCTTTTGATGTTAAATCAGACATACAGAGGAATGTCTGTATGTCTGAGACTCTCAAAGACTCAAGACTCAAGAGTCAAAGACTCTTTCTTTGCCATATAGATGTTCTTAGAGAAGTCCATATCTTGACCAATTGAACGTATTTCTGGCCAAAGGGTCCTTAAATGGTTTTTAACTATATAAACTTATAGACTCCTTTTGATGTTAAATCAGACATACAGAGGTTCCTTTTTGAAATACTGAACATGTTTTTGGTCAAAGATTCTATAAAGATGAAATTAACATTCAGATTGATTTCTTCTGATGTCAGGAAGGCACCATTCAAAATATGAATTACTAAACATATTTCTGACCAAAGAGTTCTCGAAACGAACTTTCTATACATACTCAAAGACTCCTTGTGATGTTACGTCAGCCAAAAAAGAAGTCTATATTTGACCCAAGGAACATATTTTTGGCCAAATATTAGTCATTCTTGAACTTTATACATACTCAAAGACTCCTTCTGATGTTACGTCAGCCAAGTCCATATTTGACCCAAGGAACATATTTTTGGACAAATAATAGTCAATCTTGAGCTTTCTATACATACTCAAAGACTCTTTCTGATGCTTTCATAAGCAATATAGATGTCCATATAGAAGTCCATATCTGACCTATTGAACTAATTTCTGGTCAAAGGGTCTTCAAATGGATTTAAACTATATACATTTTTAGACTCCATCTGATGTTAAATCAGACAAACAGAGGGCCCTTTTTGAAATACTGAACATGTTTCTGGCCAAAGATTCCTTAAAGATTAACTTATACATTCTGATTTATTCTGATGTCAGGAAGACACTATTCAAAATATGAATTACTAAACACATTTCTGACCAAGAGAACTTTCTATATTTAAAGACTCCTTCTGATGTCACGTCTGCCAAAAAAGAAGTCCATATTTGACCCAAGGAACATATTTTTGGCCAAATAATAGTCAATCTTGAGCTTTCCATACATACTCAAAGACTCCTTCTGATGTTACGTCAGCCAAAAAAGAAGTCCATATTTGACCCAACGAACATATTTTTGGCCAAATAATAGTCAATCTTGAGCTTTCTATACATACTCAAAGACTCCTTCTGATGCTCCATAAGCCATATAGATGTCCATATAGAAGTCCATATCTGACCAATTGAACCATTAACTTTCTATACATTCTCATAGACTCCTTCTGATGTCACTCAGCCAAAAAAGAAGTCCATATTTGACCCAAGGAACATATTTTTGGCCAAATAATAGTCAATCTTGAGCTTTCAAAGACTCAAAGACTCTTTCTGATGCTTCATAAGCCATATATATGTCCTTATCTGACCTATTGAGCTTATTCCTGGTCAAAGGGTCCTCAAAAGTTTTTAAACTATACTATATGTGATGTTATAGACTACTTTTGATAAAAAAATCAGCCATACAGAAGTCCATATTTGACCTAATGAACATATTTGTGGCCAGAGTCAATGAACATTAACTTACTATAAATAGAAGACCATATCTGACCAATTGAACCTTTTTCTGGTCAAAGGGTCCTCAAAAGGTTTCAAACTATATAAACTTAGTTATAAACTATACAAACTATATAAACTTCCTGATGTTAAATCAGCCATACCGAGGTCCCTTTTTGAACATATTTTTGCCCAAAGAGTATTTGAACTCTATCTTTCTAAACATATTGACTCCTTTTGGTGTTCAATGAGCCATACAGATTTCCATATTTGACCTACTGAAAATATGACTGTCCAAAGAGTCCTTAAAGATTAACACTATACATTCAGATTGATTTCTTCTGAGGTTATATCAGCCTGACAAAAGTCCTTTTGAAAAATTTTCTGGCCAAAGAGTACTCGAAAATTGAACTTTCTATACATACTCGTTAACTCGTCTGATATTACGTCAGGCCAGAGTCAATGAACAGTAACTTACTATACATACTTCTCATACTATACAGACTTCCCGTGATGTTATATCAGCTAGACAGAAGTCTATATTAGACCGATTTAACATGTTTTTGGCCAAAGATTCCTCAAATGTTTTTAAAACCCCTTCCTCAGCAAGGACCACTGGTGATCCTGATTTTTTTTGTGTTAATTTCATTACTAGTTAAAAACATCACACTCTTACTTAATCTGGACAATATTAGCTTTATTAGGATGGTTTAAAACTCCAGCTTCGATATTTGACCACTGTTTATAATTAAACTGGTTTTCAGTGACATTAATTTCTTAATTTATCCCAGGAGTGCAAAATAATTAATCTGTAACGTTCGTTATTTGGAATAGAAATCATCACTTATACAGCAGCCATTCATCTCATCTCCGGTTTATTTGTGTTCATATACATACAATATCCACGATCCGCGAGGGATATTAGTCCAATGGTGCGCACATTTGGAGAAATAATGAATTATTATGACATTTTTTAAAAATATTTTATAATGCAGAAACACATTTCTATTCAAATATACTTGAAATAAGCGATCAAAAATGCTAAAAACAGCTAACAGAGCTAGCGATGACTCTACTCTTCCTGACTCGAGTAAACCATGACATCAGCGCGATATGATTCGTTTCTAAATCTGTCAATCATCCACGTGTTCAACGTGACCAAAAAGGCTGTGCTTTTCACTGACTGACGCGCTGTCTGTTTACTTCCTCATTCTGAGCTACGAGGCAAACGCAACTAAACATCTCTTCGTGTGATTTAAAAAAGCTAATAAATTCAGGATTCAAGTATATCTGGTTTGTGTGTGTGCTTTCTGTTCGATTTTGGTTATAGGAACAAAGAATGTTACAGTATGCATGCTAGTAAAGATAGCCCCTAGCTTCGTATTTAATGCTAAATAAAACATATTTTAAAATATTTTTTTGACTTGAAACCATTTTAAACCGCGACCGGAATATGGTTCAAATACTCGATGGTGTCTTAAAGTGAGCTTTAAGTAAAACTGTATTATTAATTAATTATATTGTGTCATTTAGCTTGAGGCTACATGATGAGCTAATGCACCTGCTACATGAGCTTGACTAACGTTATTCCATACAATATTTTTTTTAAAGAATTTTCAAGAACAGTTATTTTTTTGTTCGTAGACTGAAGATAATATATGGATTACTTGTATTAGTGGGATGGCAGAGATTTAGATGACCAAGCAAATAACACAGGAATGCAGGCTATTATGGCTGATCTCAAACAAAAGAATAAGAATAAAAGAATAATGGCAGATTAAGTCTCTCACTGGCAGAAGTGTTAAATGTTGGTCAATTTACACTAATGGGCCATTTCTCCTCGCCAGACATTAGTCAAAGACTGTAAATGGGTATTTATAGGGCAATAAAAATATCTAATAAGCATCTCCAAAGCCTCCCATGATAGGACCTTATAATAGGCTTCATAAAATGCATACTTTTAGTGATATCATCCTCAGATTTAAAATGAAGCATGACCACACTTGTAGCTACACTTTAGTTGTGGTTATAAGTTGATATCCTACATTAAATTTTTTTTATATACATTTAATAAATATATTCTTAATATTTGTTGTTTTTGTTTTATGTTTGACCTTATATATCTCAATATTTATAACAGTTTGATGAATTTTGAGTCTTGAACTGTAAACTCTCAAGGGTTGGCTTTCTAAATATATGTTGGTTATGTGTCTATTCAGAATGAGTTCTGAGCAGAAATCTTTTTATTTTGGCTATGTCATGAATGCATCACTTGCCAAAATTGAGGGTGCCGAGGAAGGGGGTAAACTATATATAGATATAGGCTCCTCCTGATGATAAATGCTCCTGATGCATTTTTTGGCCATATTTGACCTTCTGACCCTCATATTACTGGGAAAAAATCCTTGATCTGGAGCTCTTTATAAAATATCAAAGACTCCTTTTAATACCTCATATTAAGCCAAATGAAAGTCTAAACCCATCTAAATATAAGTCCATTGAATGTTTTTCTGGTCAAAGGGTCCTCAAAAGGTTTCAAACTATATAAACTTATAGACTCATCCTGATGTTAAATCAGCCATAACAAAGTCCCTTTTTTGAACTACTGATCACATTTTTGCCCAAAGAGTCTTTGAACTCTTTCTTTCTTAATATGTTGACTCCTTCTGATGTTCAATCAGCCATACCGAATTCCATATTTGACCTACTGAAAATATTACTGGCCAAGGAGTCCTTATAGATTAACACTTATACATTCAGATTGATTTCTTCTGAGGTTATATCAGCCTGACAAAAAAAAAAACATATTTGACTGAAAATTGTTCTGGCCAAAGAGTACTCGAAAATTGAACTTTCTATACATTCTCAAAGACTCCTACTGATGCTTCATAATATATATCCATACCTTGCCAATTGAACTTATTTCTGGTCAAAGGGGCCTCAAATGATTTTAAACTATATAAAGTTATAGACTCTTTCTGATGATAAATCAGCCATATCCAGAGGTCCCTTATTGACTCACTGAACATAGTTCTGGCCAAAGAGTTCCTGAACAATAACTATATTAGCTGTTATATTAGCTACACAGAAGTCCATATTTGACCCAAGGGAAATATTTCTGGCCAAATAATCCTCAATCTTGAACTTTCTATACATACTCATGGATTCATTCTGATTCTTCATAAGCCATATAGATGTCCATATCTGGTGAATAGAACATATTTTTTGCCAAAGGGTCCTTAAAAGTGAACTAACTAAATACTCAGATTTTTCCGACGATACTTAATTTAACATTTCCCTTTGACAAGAAATAAGTTCAATAGGTCACATATTGACTTCTGTATGGTTTATGAAGCATCAGAAGGGGTCTATGAGTATGTATAGAAAGTTCAAGATCGAGGACTCTTTGGCCAGATATTATGTTCAAATTGTGTCAAATATGGATTTCTGTATGGCTGACTCAGGAGTCAATGAGAATCAATAGAAAGTTCAATTGAGTACTCCATGGCCAGAAAGAATTTCAGGCCTAAAGGACTCTTTGGCCAGCAATATGTTCAGTAGGTCAAATATGGAATTCTGTATGGCTGATTTAACACCAGAAGGAGTCTATAAGTTTATATAGTTTAAAACCAATTAAGAACCCTATGGCCAGAAATACGTTCAATTGGTCAAGATATGGACTTCTCTAAGAACATCTATATATGGCTATATAGTCTTTGAGTATGTCTAGAAAGTTCAAGATTGACTATTATTTGGCCAGAAATATGTTCCTTGGGTCAAATATGGACTTCTTTTTTGGCTGACGCAACATAGGAAGGAGTCTATAAATGTATATAGTTTAAATCCATTTGAAGACCCTTTGACCAGAAATTAGTTCAATTGGTCAGATATGGACTTCTATATGGACACCAATATGGCTTATGAAAGCATCAGAAGGAGTCTTTGAGTATGTATAGAAAGCTCAAGATTGACTATTATTTGGCCAAAAATATGTTCGTTGGGTTAAAATATGGACTTCTTTTTTGGCTGACGTAACATCAGAAGGAGTCTATAAATGTATATAGTTTAAATCCATTTGAAGACCCTTTGACCAGAAATTAGTTCAATAGGTCAGATATGGACTTCTATATGGACATCTTAATGGCTTATGAAAGCATCAGAAAGAGTCTTTGAGTCTTTGAAAGCTCAAGATTGACAATTATTTGGCCAAAAATATGTTCCTTGGGTCAAATATGGACTTCTTTTTTGGCTGAGTGACATCAGAAGGAGTCTATGAGAATGTATAGAAAGTTCATGGTTCAATTGGTCAGATATGGACTTCTATATGGACATCTAATATGGCTTATGGAGCATCAGAAGGAGTCTTTGAGTATGTATAGAAAGCTCAAAATTGACTATTATTTTGCCAAAAATTTGTTCGTTAGGTCAAATATGGACTTCTTTTTTGGCTGACGTAACATCAGAATGAGTCTTTGAGTATGTATAGAAAGGTCAAGATTGACTATTATTTGGCCAAAAATATATTTGTTGGGTCAAATATGGACTTCTTTTTTGGCTGACATAACATCAGAAGGAGTCTTTGTATAGAAAGTTAGTTTCGAGAACTCTTTGGTCAGAAATATCTTAATCTTAATCTTGACCAGAAATTAGTTCAATTGGTCAGATATGGACTTCTCTAAGAACATCTATATGGCTTATGAAAGCATCAGATAGAGTCTTTGAGTATGTATAGAAAGCTCAAGATTGACTATTATTTGGCCAAAAATATGTTCGTTGGGTCAAATATTGACTTTTTTTTTGGCTGACGTAACAGCAGAAGGAGCCTTTGAGTATGTAGAGAAAGCTCAAGATTGACTATTATTTGGCCAAAACTTTGTTTGTTGGGTCAAATATGGACCTTTTATTTTTGGCTGACGTAACTTCAGGAGTATTTGTATAAAAAAGTTTGTTTCGAGAACTCTTTGGTCAGAAATATCTTAATCTTAATCTTGACCAGAAATTAGTTCAATTGGTCAGATATGGACTTCTCTAAGAACATCTATATGGCTTATGAAAGCATCAGAAAGAGTCTTTGAGTATGTATAGAAAGCTCAAGATTGACTATTATTTGGCCAAAAATATGTTCGTTGGGTCAAATATGGACTTCTGTTTTGGCAGACGTAACATCAGAAGGAGTCTTTGAGTATGTATAGAAAGCTCAAGATTGACTATTATTTGGCCAAAACTTTGTTCGTTGGGTCAAATATGGACTTCTTTTTTGGCTGACGTAACATCAGAAGGAGTCTGAGTATGTATAGAAAGCTCAAGATTGACTATTGTTTGGCCAAAAAAATATTTGTTGGGTCAAATATGGACTTAATTTTTGGCTGACGTAACATCAGAAGGAGTCTTTGTATAGAAAGTTCGTTTCGAGAACTCTTTGGTCAGAAATATCTTAATCTTAATCTTGACCAGAAATTAGTTCAATTGGTCAGATATGGACTTCTCTAAGAACATCTATATGGCTTATGAAAGCATCAGAAAGAGTCTTTGAGTATGTATAGAAAGCTCAAGATTGACTATTATTTGGCCAAAAATATGTTCGTTGGGTCAAATATGGACTTCTGTTGTGGCAGACGTAACATCAGAAGGAGTCTTTGAGTATGTATAGTAAGCTCAAGATTGACTATTATTTGGCCAAAACTTTGTTTGTTGGGTCAAATATGGACCTTTTATTTTTGGCTGACGTAACTTCAGAAGGAGTATTTGTATAAAAAAGTTTGTTTCGAGAACTCTTTAGTCAGAAATATCTTAATCTTAATCTTGACCAGAAATTAGTTCAATTGGTCAGATATGGACTTCTCTAAGAACATATATATGGCTTATGATAGCATCAGAAAGAGTCTTTGAGTATCTATAGAAAGCTCAAGATTGACTATTATTTGGCCAAAACTTTGTTCGTTGGGTCAAATATGGACTTCTTTTTTGGCTGACGTAACATCAGAAGGAGTCTGAGTATGTATAGAAAGCTCAAGATTGACTATTGTTTGGCCAAAAAAATATTTGTTGGGTCAAAAATGGACTTAATTTTTGGCTGACGTAACATCAGAAGGAGTCTTTGTATAGAAAGTTCGTTTCGAGAACTCTTTGGTCAGAAATATCTTAATCTTAATCTTGACCAGAAATTAGTTCAATTGGTCAGATATGGACTTCTCTAAGAACATCTATATGGCTTATGAAAGCATCAGAAAGAGTCTTTGAGTATGTACAGAAAGCTCAAGATTGACTATTATTTGGCCAAAAATATGTTCGTTGGGTCAAATATGGACCTTTTATTTTTGGCTGACGTAACTTCAGAAGGAGTATTTAAATATAGAAAGTTCTCTTGATTAGAAATGTGTTTAGTAATTCATATTTTGAATAGTGTCTTCCTGACATCAGAGGAAATCTGAATGTATAAGTTCATCTTTAAGGAATCTTTGGCCAGAAACATGTTCAGTATTTCAAAAAGGTCCCTCTGTTTGTCTGATTTAACATCAGAAGGTGTCTATAAATGTATATAGTTTAAATCCATTTGAAGACCCTTTGACCAGAAATTAGTTCAATTGGTCAGATAAGGACTTGTATATGGACATCTATATGGCTTATGAAAGATCAGAAAGAGTCTTTGAGTCTTTGAAAGCTCAAGATTGACTATTATTTGGCCAAAAATATGTTCCTTGGGTCAAAAATGGACTTCTTTTTTGGCTGAGTGACATCAGAAGGAGTCTATGAGAATGTATAGAAAGTTCATTGTTTAATTGGTCAGATATGGACTTCTATATGGACATCTATATGGCTTATGGAGCATCAGAAGGAGTCTTTGAGTATGTATAGAAAGCTCAAGATTGACTATTATTTGGCCAAAAATGTGTTCGTTGGGTCAAATATAGACTTCTTTTTTGGCTGACGTAAACATCAGAAGGAGACTTTGTATAGAAAGTTAGTTTCGAGAACTCTTTGGTCAGAAATATCTTAATCTTAATCTTGATCAGAAATTAGTTCAATTGGTCAGATATGGACTTCTCTAAGAACATCTATATGGCTTATGAAAGCATCAGAAAGAGTCTTTGAGTATGTATAGAAAGCTCAAGATTGACTATTATTTGACCAAAAATATGTTCGTTGGGTCAAATATGGAATACTTTTTTGGCTGACGTAACAGCAGAAGGAGTCTTTGAGTATGTATAGAAAGCTCAAGATTGAGCTCATTGCTTATATCAAGCGTTGTGCATTGAAAGTATGACAAATAAGTAATATGCACTTTGTTGCATTGCAATGCATTCAAGAACTAACTCAATCTGAAGTGCGTTGACGATATTTGCAATGCAATCTTATATTAAGCGTTGTGCATTGAAAGTATGACAAATGAGTAATATGCACTTTGTTGCATTGCAATGCATTCAAGCACTAACTCAATCTGAACTGCATTGAAGATATTTGCAATGCAATCTGCTGTTGCATTGCATTGCTTATATTAAGCATTGTGCATTGAAAGTATGACAAATAAGTAATATGCACTTTGTTGCATTGCAATGCATTCAAGAGCTAACTCAATCTGAAGTGCATTGAAGATATTTGCAATGCAATCTGCTGTTGCAATGCTTATATCAAGCGTTGTGCATTGAAAGTATGACAAATAATGTAATATGCACTTTGTTGCATTGCAATGCATTCAACAACTAACTCAATCTGAAGTGCTTTGAAGATATTTGCAATGCAATCTGCTGTTGCAGTGCTTATATCAAGCGTTGTGCATTGAAAGTATGACAAATAAGTAATATGCACTTTGTTGCATTGCAATGCATTCAAGAACTAACTCAATCTGAAGTGCGTTAAAGATATTTGCAATACAATCTGCAATGCAACAAAGTGCATATTACTTATTTGTAATACTTTCAATGCACAATGCTTAATATAAGTTTGCATTGCAAATATCTGCATTGCATTGCAATGCAACAAAGTGCATATTACTTATTTGTCATACTTTCAATGCACAATGCTTAATATAAGATTGCATTGCATTGCAACGCACTTCAGATTGAGTTAGTTGTTGAATGCATTGCAATGCAACAAAGTGCATGTTACTTATTTGTCATACTTTCAATGCACAACGCTTAATATAAGATTGCATTGCAAATATCATCAACGCACTTCAGATTGAGTTAGTTCTTGAATGCATTGCGATGCAACAAAGTGCATATTACTTATTTGTCATACTTTCAATGCACAACGCTTGATATAAGATTGCATTGCAAATATCTGCATTACATTGCAATGCAACAAAGTGCATATTACTTATTTGTCATACTTTCAATGCACAATGCTTAATATAAGATTGCATTGCAAATATCTGCATTGCATTGCAATGCAACAAAGTGCATATTACTTATTTGTCATACTTTCAATGCACAATGCTTAATATAAGATTGCATTGCATTGCAACGCACTTCAGATTGAGTTAGTTGTTGAATGCATTGCAATGCAACAAAGTGCATGTTACTTATTTGTCATACTTTCAATGCACAACGCTTAATATAAGATTGCATTGCATTGCAACGCACTTCAGATTGAGTTAGTTGTTGAATGCATTGCAATGCAACAAAGTGCATGTTACTTATTTGTCATACGTTCAATGCACAACGCTTAATATAAGATTGCATTGCATTGCAACGCACTTCAGATTGAGTTAGTTCTTGAATGCATTGCAATGCAACAAAGTGCATATTACTTATTTGTCATAATTTCAATGCACAACGCTTGAATAAGCATTGCAACAGCAGATTGCATTGCAACAGCAGATTGCATTGCAAATATCTTCAATGCACTTCAGATTGAGTTAGTTATTGAATGCATTGCAATGCAACAAAGTGCATATTACTTATTTGTCATACTTTCAATGCACAACGCTTGATATAAGATTGCATTGCAAATATCTGCATTGCATTGCAATGCAACAAAGTGCATATTACTTATTTGTCATACTTTCAATGCACAATGCTTAATATAAGATTGCATTGCAAATATCTGCATTGCATTGCAATGCAACAAAGTGCAAATTACTTATTTGTCATACTTTCAATGCACAATGCTTAATATAAGATTGCATTGCATTGCAACGCACTTCAGATTGAGTTAGTTCTTGAATGCATTGCAATGCAACAAAGTGCATATTACTTATTTGTCATACTTTCAATGCACAACGCTTGAATAAGCATTGCAACAGCAGATTGCATTGCATTGCAACGCACTTCAGATTGAGTTAGTTCTTGAATGCATTGCAATGCAACAAAGTTCATATTACTTATTTGTCATACTTTCAATGCACAACGCTTGAATAAGCATTGCAACAGCAGATTGCATTGCAAATATCTTCAATGCACTTCAGATTGAGTTAGTTCTTGAATGCATTGCAATGCAACAAAGTTCATATTACTTATTTGTCATACTTTCAATGCACAATGCTTAATATAAGATTGCATTGCAAATATCTGCATTGCATTGCAATGCAACAAAGTGCATATTACTTATTTGTCATACTTTCAATGCACAATGATTAATATAAGATTGCATTGCATTGCAACGCACTTCAGATTGAGTTAGTTGTTGAATGCATTGCAATGCAACAAAGTGCATATTACTTATTTGTCATACTTTCAATGCACAACGCTTGAATAAGCATTGCAACAGCAGATTGCATTGCAAATATCTTCAATGCACTTCAGATTGAGTTAGTTCTTGAATGCATTGCAATGCAACAAAGTGCATATTACTTATTTGTCATACTTTCAATGCACAAAGCTTGATATAAGATTGCATTGCAAATATATGCATTGCATTGCAATGCAACAAAGTGCATATTACTTATTTGTCATACTTTCAATGCACAATGCTTAATATAAGATTGCATTGCAAATATTTGCAATGCATTGCAATGCAACAAAGTTCATATTACTTATTTGTCATACTTTCAATGCACAATGCTTAATATAAGATTGCATTGCATTGCAACGCACTTCAGATTGAGTTAGTTGTTGAATGCATTGCAATGCAACAAAGTGCATGTTACTTATTTGTCATACTTTCAATGCACAACGCTTAATATAAGATTGCATTGCATTGCAACGCACTTCAGATTGAGTTAGTTGTTGAATGCATTGCAATGCAACAAAGTGCATGTTACTTATTTGTCATACTTTCAATGCACAACGCTTAATATAAGATTGCATTGCAAATATCGTCAACGCACTTCAGATTGAGTTAGTTCTTGAATGCATTGCAATGCAACAAAGTGCATATTACTTATTTGTCATACTTTCAATGCACAATGCTTAATATAAGATTGCATTGCATTGCAACGCACTTCAGATTGAGTTAGTTGTTGAATGCATTGCAATGCAACAAAGTGCATGTTACTTATTTGTCATACTTTCAATGCACAACGCTTAATATAAGATTGCATTGCATTGCAACGCACTTCAGATTGAGTTAGTTGTTGAATGCATTGCAATGCAACAAAGTGCATGTTACTTATTTGTCATACTTTCAATGCACAACGCTTAATATAAGATTGCATTGCAAATATCGTCAACGCACTTCAGATTGAGTTAGTTGTTGAATGCATTGCAATGCAACAAAGTGCATGTTACTTATTTGTCATACTTTCAATGCACAACGCTTAATATAAGATTGCATTGCAAATATCGTCAACGCACTTCAGATTGAGTTAGTTCTTGAATGCATTGCAATGCAACAAAGTGCATGTTACTTATTTGTCATACTTTCAATGCACAACGCTTAATATAAGATTGCATTGCATTGCAACGCACTTCAGATTGAGTTAGGTTGTTGAATGCATTGCAATGCAACAAAGTGCATGTTACTTATTTGTCATACTTTCAATGCACAACGCTTAATATAAGATTGCATTGCAAATATCGTCAACGCACTTCAGATTGAGTTAGTTCTTGAATCCATTGCAATGCAACAAAGTGCATATTACTTATTTTTCATACTTTCAATGCACAATGCGTAATATAAGATTGCATTGCAAATATCTGCATTGCATTGCAATGCAACAAAATGCAAATTACTTATTTTTCATACTTTCAATGCACAATGCTTAATATAAGATTGCATTGCATTGCAACGCACTTCAGATTGAGTTAGTTGTTGAATGCATTGCAATGCAACAAAGTGCATGTTACTTATTTGTCATACTTTCAATGCACAACGCTTAATATAAGATTGCATTGCAAATATAATCAACGCACTTCAGATTGAGTTAGTTGTTGAATGCATTGCAATGCAACAAAGTGCATATTACTTATAAGTCATACTTTCAATGCACAACGCTTGAATAAGCATTGCAACAGCAGATTGCATTGCAAATATCTTCAATGCACTTCAGATTGAGTTAGTTCTTGAATGCATTGCAATGCAACAAAGTGCATATTACTTATTTGTCATACTTTCAATGCACAACGCTTGATTTAAGATTGCATTGCAAATATATGCATTGCATTGCAATGCAACAAAGTGCATATTACTTATTTGTCATACTTTCAATGCACAATGCTTAATATAAGATTGCATTGCAAATATCTGCATTGCATTGCAATGCAACAAAGTGCATATTACTTATTTGTCATACTTTCAATGCACAATGCCTAATATAAGATTGCATTGCATTGCAACGCACTTCAGATTGAGTTAGTTGTTGAATGCATTGCAATGCAACAAATTGCATGTTACTTATTTGTCATACTTTCAATGCACAACGCTTAATATAAGATTGCATTGCAAATATCTGCATTACATTGCAATGCAACAAAGTGCATATTACTTATTTGTCATACTTTCAATGCACAATGCTTAATATAAGATTGCATTGCAAATATCTGCATTGCATTGCAATGCAACAAAGTGCTTATTACTTATTTGTCATACTTTCAATGCGCAATGCTTAATATAAGATTGCATTGCATTGCAACGCACTTCAGATTGAGTTAGTTGTTGAATGCATTGCAATGCAACAAAGTGCATGTTACTTATTTGTCATACTTTCAATGCACAACGCTTAATATAAGATTGCATTGCATTGCAACGCACTTCAGATTGAGTTAGTTGTTGAATGCATTGCAATGCAACAAAGTGCATGTTACTTATTTGTCATACTTTCAATGCACAACGCTTAATATAAGATTGCTTTGCAAATATCGTCAACGCACTTCAGATTGAGTTAGTTCTTGAATGCATTGCAATGCAACAAAGTGCATATTACTTATTTGTCATACTTTTAATGCATAATGCTTGATATAAGCATTGCAAAAGCAGATTGCATTGCAAATATCTTCAATGCACTTCAGATTGAGTTAGTTCTTGAATGCATTGCAATGCAACAAAGTGCATATTACTTATTTGTCATACTTTCAATGCACAACGCTTGATATAAGATTGCATTGCAAATATCTGCATTGCATTGCAATGCAACAAAGTGCATATTACTTATTTGTAATACTTTCAATGCACAATGCTTAATATAAGATTGCATTGCAAATATTTGCATAGCATTGCAATGCAACAAAGTGCATATTACTTATTTGTCATACTTTCGATGCACAATGCTTAATATAAGATTGCATTGCATTGCAATGCACTTCAGATTGAGTTAGTTCTTGAATGCATTGCAATGCAACAAAGTGCATATTACTTATTTGTCATACTTTCAATGCACAACGCTTGATATAAGATTGCATTGCAAATATATGCATTGCATTGCAATACAACAAAGTGCATATTACTTATTTGTAATACTTTCAATGCACAATGCTTAATATAAGATTGCATTGCAAATATCTGCATTGCATTGCAATGCAACAAAGTGCATATTACTTATTTGTCATACTTTCAATGCACAATGCTTAATATAAGATTGCATTGCATTGCAACGCACTTCAGATTGAGTTAGTTGTTGAATGCATTGCAATGCAACAAAGTGCATGTTACTTATTTGTCATACTTTCAATGCACAACGCTTAATATAAGATTGCATTGCAAATATCATCAACGCACTTCAGATTGAGTTAGTTCTTGAATGCATTGCAATGCAACAGTGCATATTACTTATTTGTCATACTTTCATTGCACAACGCTTGATATAAGATTGCATTGCAAATATCTGCATTACATTGCAATGCAACAAAGTGCATATTACTTATTTGTCATACTTTCAATGCACAATGCTTAATATAAGATTGCATTGCAAATATCTGCATTGCATTGCAATGCAACAAAGTGCATATTACTTATTTGTCATACTTTCAATGCACAATGCTTAATATAAGATTGCATTGCATTGCAACGCACTTCAGATTGAGTTAGTTGTTGAATGCATTGCATTGCAACAAAGTGCATGTTACTTATTTGTCATACTTTCAATGCACAACGCTTAATATAAGATTGCATTGCATTGCAACGCACTTCAGATTGAGTTAGTTGTTGAATGCATTGCAATGCAACAAAGTGCATATTACTTATTTGTCATACTTTCAATGCACAACGCTTGAATAAGCATTGCAACAGCAGATTGCATTGCAAATATCTTCAATGCACTTCAGATTGAGTTAGTTCTTGAATGCATTGCAATGCAACAAAGTGCATATTACTTATTTGTCATACTTTGAATGCACAAAGCTTGATATAAGATTGCATTGCAAATATCTGCATTGCATTGCAATGCAACAAAGTGCATATTACTTATTTGTCATACTTTCAATGCACAATGCTTAATATAAGATTGCATTGCAAATATCTGCATTGCATTGCAATGCAACAAAGTTCATATTACTTATTTGTCATACTTTCAATGCACAATGCTTAATATAAGATTGCATTGCATTGCAACGCACTTCAGATTGAGTTAGTTCTTGAATGCATTGCAATGCAACAAAGTGCATATTACTTATTTGTCATACTTTCAATGCACAACGCTTTTGATATAAGATTGCATTGCAAATATCTGCATTACATTGCAATGCAACAAAGTGCATATTACTTATTTGTCATACGTTCAATGCACAATGCTTAATATAAGATTGCATTGCAAATATCTGCATTGCATTGCAATGCAACAAGGTGCATGTTACTTATTTGTCATACTTTCAATGCAAAACGCTTAATATAAGATTGCATTGCATTGCAACGCACTTCAGATTGAGTTAGTTGTTGAATGCATTGCAATACAACAAAGTGCATGTTACTTATTTGTCATACTTTCAATGCACAACGCTTAATATAAGATTGCATTGCAAATATCGTCAACGCACTTCAGATTGAGTTAGTTCTTGAATGCATTGCAATGCAACAAAGTGCATGTTACTTTTTTTGTAATACTTTCAATGCACAACGCTTGAATAAGCATTGCAACAGCAGATTGCATTGCAAATATCTTCAATGCACTTCAGATTGAGTTAGTTGTTGAATGCATTGCAATGCAACAAAGTGCATGTTACTTATTTGTCATACTTTCAATGCACAACGCTTAATATAAGATTGCATTGCATTGCAACGCACTTCAGATTGAATTAGTTGTTGAATGCATTGCAATGCAACAAAGTGCATGTTACTTATTTGTCATAATTTCAATGCACAACGCTTAATATAAGATTGCATTGCAAATATCGTCAACGCACTTCAGATTGAGTTAGTTCTTGAATGCATTGCAATGCAACAAAGTGCATATTACTTATTTGTCATAATTTCAATGCACAATGCTTGAATAAGCATTGCAACAACAGATTGCATTGCAAATATCTTCAATGCACTTCAGATTGAGTTAGTTCTTGAATGCATTGCAATGCAACAAAGTGCATATTACTTATTTGTCATACTTTCAATGCACAATGCTTAATATAAGATTGCATTGCAAATATCTGCATTGCATTGCAATGCAACAAAGTGCATACTTATTTGTCATACTTTCAATGCACAATGCTTAATATAAGATTGCATTGCATTGCAACGCACTTCAGATTGAGTTAGTTGTTGAATGCATTGCAATGCAACAAAGTGCATGTTACTTATTTGTCATACTTTCAATGCACAACGCTTAATATAAGATTGCATTGCATTGCAACGCACTTCAGATTGAGTTAGTTGTTGAATGCATTGCAATGCAACAAAGTGCATGTTACTTATTTGTCATACTTTCAATGCACAACGCTTAATATAAGATTGCATTGCAAATATCGTCAACGCACTTCAGATTGAGTTAGTTGTTGAATGCATTGCAATGCAACAAAGTGCATGTTACTTATTTGTCATACTTTCAATGCACAACGCTTAATATAAGATTGCATTGCAAATATCGTCAACGCACTTCAGATTGAGTTAGTTCTTGAATGCATTGCAATGCAACAAAGTGCATGTTACTTATTTGTCATACTTTCAATGCACAACGCTTAATATAAGATTGCATTGCATTGCAACGCACTTCAGATTGAGTTAGGTTGTTGAATGCATTGCAATGCAACAAAGTGCATGTTACTTATTTGTCATACTTTCAATGCACAACGCTTAATATAAGATTGCATTGCAAATATCGTCAACGCACTTCAGATTGAGTTAGTTCTTGAATCCATTGCAATGCAACAAAGTGCATATTACTTATTTTTCATACTTTCAATGCACAATGCGTAATATAAGATTGCATTGCAAATATCTGCATTGCATTGCAATGCAACAAAATGCAAATTACTTATTTTTCATACTTTCAATGCACAATGCTTAATATAAGATTGCATTGCATTGCAACGCACTTCAGATTGAGTTAGTTGTTGAATGCATTGCAATGCAACAAAGTGCATGTTACTTATTTGTCATACTTTCAATGCACAACGCTTAATATAAGATTGCATTGCAAATATCGTCAACGCACTTCAGATTGAGTTAGTTGTTGAATGCATTGCAATGCAACAAAGTGCATATTACTTATAAGTCATACTTTCAATGCACAACGCTTGAATAAGCATTGCAACAGCAGATTGCATTGCAAATATCTTCAATGCACTTCAGATTGAGTTAGTTCTTGAATGCATTGCAATGCAACAAAGTGCATATTACTTATTTGTCATACTTTCAATGCACAACGCTTGATTTAAGATTGCATTGCAAATATATGCATTGCATTGCAATGCAACAAAGTGCATATTACTTATTTGTCATACTTTCAATGCACAATGCTTAATATAAGATTGCATTGCAAATATCTGCATTGCATTGCAATGCAACAAAGTGCATATTACTTATTTGTCATACTTTCAATGCGCAATGCCTAATATAAGATTGCATTGCATTGCAACGCACTTCAGATTGAGTTAGTTGTTGAATGCATTGCAATGCAACAAATTGCATGTTACTTATTTGTCATACTTTCAATGCACAACGCTTAATATAAGATTGCATTGCAAATATCTGCATTACATTGCAATGCAACAAAGTGCATATTACTTATTTGTCATACTTTCAATGCACAATGCTTAATATAAGATTGCATTGCAAATATCTGCATTGCATTGCAATGCAACAAAGTGCTTATTACTTATTTGTCATACTTTCAATGCGCAATGCTTAATATAAGATTGCATTGCATTGCAACGCACTTCAGATTGAGTTAGTTGTTGAATGCATTGCAATGCAACAAAGTGCATGTTACTTATTTGTCATACTTTCAATGCACAACGCTTAATATAAGATTGCATTGCATTGCAACGCACTTCAGATTGAGTTAGTTGTTGAATGCATTGCAATGCAACAAAGTGCATGTTACTTATTTGTCATACTTTCAATGCACAACGCTTAATATAAGATTGCTTTGCAAATATCGTCAACGCACTTCAGATTGAGTTAGTTCTTGAATGCATTGCAATGCAACAAAGTGCATATTACTTATTTGTCATACTTTTAATGCATAATGCTTGATATAAGCATTGCAAAAGCAGATTGCATTGCAAATATCTTCAATGCACTTCAGATTGAGTTAGTTCTTGAATGCATTGCAATGCAACAAAGTGCATATTACTTATTTGTCATACTTTCAATGCACAACGCTTGATATAAGATTGCATTGCAAATATCTGCATTGCATTGCAATGCAACAAAGTGCATATTACTTATTTGTAATACTTTCAATGCACAATGCTTAATATAAGATTGCATTGCAAATATTTGCATAGCATTGCAATGCAACAAAGTGCATATTACTTATTTGTCATACTTTCAATGCACAATGCTTAATATAAGATTGCATTGCATTGCAATGCACTTCAGATTGAGTTAGTTCTTGAATGCATTGCAATGCAACAAAGTGCATATTACTTATTTGTCATACTTTCAATGCACAACGCTTGATATAAGATTGCATTGCAAATATATGCATTGCATTGCAATACAACAAAGTGCATATTACTTATTTGTAATACTTTCAATGCACAATGCTTAATATAAGATTGCATTGCAAATATCTGCATTGCATTGCAATGCAACAAAGTGCATATTACTTATTTGTCATACTTTCAATGCACAATGCTTAATATAAGATTGCATTGCATTGCAACGCACTTCAGATTGAGTTAGTTGTTGAATGCATTGCAATGCAACAAAGTGCATGTTACTTATTTGTCATACTTTCAATGCACAACGCTTAATATAAGATTGCATTGCAAATATCATCAACGCACTTCAGATTGTGTTAGTTCTTGAATGCATTGCAATGCAACAAAGTGCATATTACTTATTTGTCATACTTTCATTGCACAACGCTTGATATAAGATTGCATTGCAAATATCTGCATTACATTGCAATGCAACAAAGTGCATATTACTTATTTGTCATACTTTCAATGCACAATGCTTAATATAAGATTGCATTGCAAATATCTGCATTGCATTGCAATGCAACAAAGTGCATATTACTTATTTGTCATACGTTCAATGCACAATGCTTAATATAAGATTGCATTGCATTGCAACGCACTTCAGATTGAGTTAGTTGTTGAATGCATTGCATTGCAACAAAGTGCATGTTACTTATTTGTCATACTTTCAATGCACAACGCTTAATATAAGATTGCATTGCATTGCAACGCACTTCAGATTGAGTTAGTTGTTGAATGCATTGCAATGCAACAAAGTGCATGTTACTTATTTGTCATAATTTCAATGCACAACGCTTAATATAAGATTGCATTGCAAATATCGTCAACGCACTTCAGATTGAGTTAGTTCTTGAATGCATTGCAATGCAACAAAGTGCATATTACTTATTTGTCATAATTTCAATGCACAATGCTTGAATAAGCATTGCAACAGCAGATTGCATTGCAAATATCTTCAATGCACTTCAGATTGAGTTAGTTCTTGAATGCATTGCAATGCAACAAAGTGCATATTACTTATTTGTAATACTTTCAATGCACAACGCTTGATATAAGATTGCATTGCAAATATCTGCATTGCATTGCAATGCAACAAAGTGCATATTACTTATTTGTCATACTTTCAATGCACAATGCTTAATATAAGATTGCATTGCAAATATCTGCATTGCATTGCAATGCAACAAAGTACAAATTACTTATTTGTCATACTTTCAATGCACAATGCTTAATATAAGATTGCATTGCATTGCAACGCACTTCAGATTGAGTTAGTTCTTGAATGCATTGCAATGCAACAAAGTGCATATTACTTATTTGTCATACTTTCAATGCACAATGATTAATATAAGATTGCATTGCATTGCAACGCACTTCAGATTGAGTTAGTTGTTGAATGCATTGCAATGCAACAAAGTGCATATTACTTATTTGTCATACTTTCAATGCACAACGCTTGAATAAGCATTGCAACAGCAGATTGCATTGCAAATATCTTCAATGCACTTCAGATTGAGTTAGTTCTTGAATGCATTGCAATGCAACAAAGTGCATATTACTTATTTGTCATACTTTCAATGCACAATGCTTAATATAAGATTGCATTGCAAATATCTGCATTGCATTGCAATGCAACAAAGTGCATATTACTTATTTGTCATACTTTCAATGCACAATGCTTAATATAAGATTGCATTGCAAATATCTGCATTGCATTGCAATGCAACAAAGTACAAATTACTTATTTGTCATACTTTCAATGCACAATGCTTAATATAAGATTGCATTGCATTGCAACGCACTTCAGATTGAGTTAGTTGTTGAATGCATTGCAATGCAACAAAGTGCATATTACTTATTTGTCATACTTTCAATGCACAACGCTTGAATAAGCATTGCAACAGCAGATTGCATTGCAAATATCTTCAATGCACTTCAGATTGAGTTAGTTCTTGAATGCATTGCAATGCAACAAAGTGCATATTACTTATTTGTCATACTTTGAATGCACAAAGCTTGATATAAGATTGCATTGCAAATATCTGCATTGCATTGCAATGCAACAAAGTGCATATTACTTATTTGTCATACTTTCAATGCACAATGCTTAATATAAGATTGCATTGCAAATATCTGCATTGCATTGCAATGCAACAAAGTTCATATTACTTATTTGTCATACTTTCAATGCACAATGCTTAATATAAGATTGCATTGCATTGCAACGCACTTCAGATTGAGTTAGTTCTTGAATGCATTGCAATGCAACAAAGTGCATATTACTTATTTGTCATACTTTCAATGCACAACGCTTTTGATATAAGATTGCATTGCAAATATCTGCATTACATTGCAATGCAACAAAGTGCATATTACTTATTTGTCATACGTTCAATGCACAATGCTTAATAGAAGATTGCATTGCAAATATCTGCATTGCATTGCAATGCAACAAGGTGCATGTTACTTATTTGTCATACTTTCAATGCAAAACGCTTAATATAAGATTGCATTGCATTGCAACGCACTTCAGATTGAGTTAGTTGTTGAATGCATTGCAATACAACAAAGTGCATGTTACTTATTTGTCATACTTTCAATGCACAACGCTTAATATAAGATTGCATTGCAAATATCGTCAACGCACTTCAGATTGAGTTAGTTCTTGAATGCATTGCAATGCAACAAAGTGCATGTTACTTTTTTTGTAATACTTTCAATGCACAACGCTTGAATAAGCATTGCAACAGCAGATTGCATTGCAAATATCTTCAATGCACTTCAGATTGAGTTAGTTGTTGAATGCATTGCAATGCAACAAAGTGCATGTTACTTATTTGTCATACTTTCAATGCACAACGCTTAATATAAGATTGCATTGCATTGCAACGCACTTCAGATTGAATTAGTTGTTGAATGCATTGCAATGCAACAAAGTGCATGTTACTTATTTGTCATAATTTAAATGCACAACGCTTAATATAAGATTGCATTGCAAATATCGTCAACGCACTTCAGATTGAGTTAGTTCTTGAATGCATTGCAATGCAACAAAGTGCATATTACTTATTTGTCATAATTTCAATGCACAATGCTTGAATAAGCATTGCAACAACAGATTGCATTGCAAATATCTTCAATGCACTTCAGATTGAGTTAGTTCTTGAATGCATTGCAATGCAACAAAGTGCATACTTATTTGTCATACTTTCAATGCACAATGCTTAATATAAGATTGCATTGCATTGCAACGCACTTCAGATTGAGTTAGTTGTTGAATGCATTGCAATGCAACAAAGTGCATGTTACTTATTTGTCATACTTTCAATGCACAACGCTTAATATAAGATTGCATTGCATTGCAACGCACTTCAGATTGAGTTAGTTGTTGAATGCATTGCAATGCAACAAAGTGCATGTTACTTATTTGTCATAATTTCAATGCACAACGCTTAATATAAGATTGCATTGCACATATCGTCAACGCACTTCAGATTGAGTTAGTTCTTGAATGCATTGCAATGCAACAAAGTTCATATTACTTATTTGTCATAATTTCAATGCACAATGCTTGAATAAGCATTGCAACAACAGATTGCATTGCAAATATCTTCAATGCACTTCAGATTGAGTTAGTTCTTGAATGCATTGCAATGCAACAAAGTGCATATTACTTATTTGTCATACTTTCAATGCACAACGCTTGATATAAGATTGCATTGCAAATATCTGCATTGCATTGCAATGCAACAAAGTGCATATTACTTATTTGTCATACTTTCAATGCACAATGCTTAATATAAGATTGCATTGCAAATATCTGCATTGCATTGCAATGCAACAAAGTACAAATTACTTATTTGTCATACTTTCAATGCACAATGCTTAATATAATATTGCATTGCATTGCAACGCACTTCAGATTGAGTTAGTTCTTGAATGCATTGCAATGAAACAAAGTGCATATTACTTATTTGTCATACTTTTAATGCACAATGATTAATATAAGATTGCATTGCATTGCAACGCACTTCAGATTGAGTTAGTTGTTGAATGCATTGCAATGCAACAAAGTGCATATTACTTATTTGTCATACTTTCAATGCACAACGCTGGAATAAGCATTGCAACAGCAGATTGCATTGCAAATATCTTCAATGCACTTCAGATTGAGTTAGTTCTTGAATGCATTGCAATGCAACAAAGTGCATATTACTTATTTGTCATACTTTGAATGCACAAAGCTTGATATAAGATTGCATTGCAAATATCTGCATTGCATTGCAATGCAACAAAGTGCATATTACTTATTTGTCATACTTTCAATGCACAATGCTTAATATAAGATTGCATTGCAAATATCTGCATTGCATTGCAATGCAACAAAGTGCATATTACTTATTTGTAATACTTTCAATGCACAATGCTTAATATAAGATTGCATTGCAAATATCTGCATAGCATTGCAATGCAACAAAGTGCATATTACTTATTTGTCATACTTTCAATGCACAATGCTTAAGATAAGATTGCATTGCATTGCAATGCACTTCAGATTGAGTTAGTTCTTGAATGCATTGCAATGCAACAAAGTGCATATTACTTATTTGTCATACTTTCAATGCACAACGCTTGATATAAGATTGCATTGCAAATATATGCATTGCATTGCAATGCAACAAAGTGCATATTACTTATTTGTAATACTTTCAATGCACATGCTTAATATAAGATTGCATTGCAAATATCTGTATTGCATTGCAATGCAACAAAGTTCATATTACTTATTTGTCATACTTTCAATGTACAATGCTTAATATAAGATTGCATTGCATTGCAACGCACTTCAGATTGAGTTAGTTCTTGAATGCATTGCAATGCAACAAAGTGCATATTACTTATTTGTCATACTTTCAATGCACAAGCTTGATATAAGATTGCATTGCAAATATCTGCATTACATTGCAATGCAACAAAGTGCATATTACTTATTTGTCATACTTTCAATGCACAATGCTTAATATAAGATTGCATTGCAAATATCTGCATTGCATTGCAATGCAACAAGGTGCATGTTACTTATTTGTCATACTTTCAATGCAAAACGCTTAATATAAGATTGCATTGCATTGCAACGCACTTCAGATTGAGTTAGTTGTTGAATGCATTGCAATACAACAAAGTGCATGTTACTTATTTGTCATACTTTCAATGCACAACGCTTAATATAAGATTGCTTTGCAAATATCGTCAACGCACTTCAGATTGAGTTAGTTCTTAAATGCATTGCAATGCAACAAAGTGCATGTTACTTTTTTTGTAATACTTTCAATGCACAACGCTTGAATAAGCATTGCAACAGCAGATTGCATTGCAAATATCTTCAATGCACTTCAGATTGAGTTAGTTGTTGAATGCATTGCAATGCAACAAAGTGCATGTTACTTATTTGTCATAATTTCAATGCACAACGCTTAATATAAGATTGCATTGCAAATATCGTCAACGCACTTCAGATTGAGTTAGTTCTTGAATGCATTGCAATGCAACAAAGTGCATATTACTTATTTGTCATAATTTCAATGCACAATGCTTGAATAAGCATTGCAACAACAGATTGCATTGCAAATATCTTCAATGCACTTCAGATTGAGTTAGTTCTTGAATGCATTGCAATGCAACAAAGTGCATATTACTTATTTGTCATACTTTCAATGCACAATGCTTAATATAAGATTGCATTGCAAATATCTGCATTGCATTTCAATGCAACAAAGTGCATATTACTTATTTGTCATACTTTCAATGCACAATGCTTAATATAAGATTGCATTGCATTGCAACGCACTTCAGATTGAGTTAGTTGTTGAATGCATTGCAATGCAACAAAGTGCATGTTACTTATTTGTCATACTTTCAATGCACAACGCTTAATATAAGATTGCATTGCATTGCAACGCACTTCAGATTGAGTTAGTTGTTGAATGCATTGCAATGCAACAAAGTGCATGTTACTTATTTGTCATAATTTCAATGCACAACGCTTAATATAAGATTGCATTGCAAATATCGTCAACGCACTTCAGATTGAGTTAGTTGTTGAATGCATTGCAATGCAACAAAGTGCATGTTACTTATTTGTCATACTTTCAATGCACAATGCTTAATATAAGATTGCATTGCATTGCAACGCACTTCAGATTGAGTTAGTTGTTGAATGCATTGCAATGCAACAAAGTGCATGTTACTTATTTGTCATACTTTCAATGCACAACGCTTAATATAAGATTGCATTGCATTGCAACGCACTTCAGATTGAGTTAGTTGTTGAATGCATTGCAATGCAACAAAGTACAAATTACTTATTTGTCATACTTTCAACGCACAATGCTTAATATAAGATTGCATTGCATTGCAACGCACTTCAGATTGAGTTAGTTCTTGAATGCATTGCAATGCAACAAAGTGCATATTACTTATTTGTCATACTTTTAATGCACAATGATTAATATAAGATTGCATTGCATTGCAACGCACTTCAGATTGAGTTAGTTGTTGAATGCATTGCAATGCAACAAAGTGCATATTACTTATTTGTCATACTTTCAATGCACAACGCTTGAATAAGCATTGCAACAGCAGATTGCATTGCAAATATCTTCAATGCACTTCAGATTGAGTTAGTTTTTGAATGCATTGCAATGCAACAAAGTGCATATTACTTATTTGTCATACTTTGAATGCACAAAGCTTGATATAAGATTGCATTGCAAAAATCTGCATTACATTGCAATGCAACAAAGTGCATATTACTTATTTGTCATACTTTCAATGCACAATGCTTAATATAAGATTGCATTGCAAATATCTGCATTGCATTGCAATGCAACAAGGTGCATGTTACTTATTTGTCATACTTTCAATGCAAAACGCTTAATATAAGATTGCATTGCATTGCAACGCACTTCAGATTGAGTTAGTTCTTGAATGCATTGCAATGCAACAAAGTGCATATTACTTATTTGTCATACTTTCAATGCACAACGCTTGATATAAGATTGCATTGCAAATATCTGCATTACATTGCATTGCAACAAAGTGCATATTACTTATTTGTCATACTTTCAATGCACAATGCTTAATATAAGATTGCATTGCAAATATCTGCATTGCATTGCAATGCAACAAGGTGCATGTTACTTATTTGTCATACTTTCAATGCAAAACGCTTAATATAAGATTGCATTGCATTGCAACGCACTCAGATTGAGTTAGTTGTTGAATGCATTGCAATACAACAAAGTGCATGTTACTTATTTGTCATACTTTCAATGCACAACGCTTAATATAAGATTGCATTGCAAATATCGTCAACGCACTTCAGATTGAGTTAGTTCTTGAATGCATTGCAATGCAACAAAGTGCATGTTACTTTTTTTGTAATACTTTCAATGCACAACGCTTGAATAAGCATTGCAACAGCAGATTGCATTGCAAATATCTTCAATGCACTTCAGATTGAGTTAGTTCTTGAATGCATTGCAATGCAACAAAGTGCATATTACTTATTTGTCATACTTTCAATGCACAACGCTTAATATAAGATTGCATTGCAAATATCGTCAACGCACTTCAGATTGTGTTAGTTCTTGAATGCATTGCAATGCAACAAAGTGCATATTACTTATTTGTCATACTTTCAATGCACAACGCTTGAATAAGCATTGCAACAGCAGATTGCATTGCAAATATCGTCAACGCACTTCAGATTGAGTTAGTTCTTGAATGCATTGCAATGCAACAAAGTGCATATTACTTATTTGTCATACTTTCAATGCACAATGCTTGATAAAGCATTGCAACAGCAGATTGCATTGCAAATATCTTCGATACACTTCAGAATGAGTTAGCTCTTGAATGCATTACAATGCAACAATGTGCATATTTCTTATTCTTCAATGCATAACGTTTGATCGTATGTGCAGTGCAATGGCACAGTAAATTGCATTGCAAATATCTTCAACGCACTTCAGATTGAGTTAGCTCTTGAATGCATTGCAATGCAACAAAGTGCATATTTCTTATTTGTCATACTTTCAATGCATAATGCTTAAAATAAGCAATGCAATGCAACAGCAGATTGCATTGCAAATATCTTCAATGCACTTCAGATTGAGTTAGTTCTTGAATGCATTGCAATGCAACAAAGTGCATATTACTTATTTGTCATACTTTCAATGCACAATGCTTAAAATAAGCAATGCAATGCAACAGCAGATTGCAATGCAAATATCTTCAATGCACTTCAGATTGAGTTAGTTCTTGAACGCTTTGCAATGCAACAAAGTGCATATTACTTATTTGTCATACTTTCAATGCACAACGCTTGAATAAGCATTGCAACAGCAGATTGCATTGCAAATATCTTCAATGCACTTCAGATTGAGTTAGTACTTGAATGCATTGCAATGCAAAAAAGTGCATATTACTTATTTGTCATACTTTCAATGCACAATGCTTAATATAAGATTGCATTGCAAATATCTGCATTGCATTGCAATGCAACAAAGTGCATATTACTTATTTGTCATACTTTCAATGCGCAATGCTTAATATAAGATTGCATTGCATTGCAACGCACTTCAGATTGAGTTAGTTGTTGAATGCATTGCAATGCAACAAAGTGCATGTTACTTATTTGTCATACTTTCAATGCACAACGCTTAATATAAGATTGCATTGCATTGCAACGCACTTCAGATTGAGTTAGTTGTTGAATGCATTGCAATGCAACAAAGTTCATGTTACTTATTTGTCATACTTTCAATCCACAACGCTTAATATAAGATTGCATTGCAAATATCGTCAACGCACTTCAGATTGAGTTAGTTCTTGAATGCATTGCAATGCAACAAAGTGCATATTACTTATTTGTCATACTTTTAATGCATAATGCTTGATATAAGCATTGCAAAAGCAGATTGCATTGCAAATATCTTCAATGCACTTCAGATTGAGTTAGTTCTTGAATGCATTGCAATGCAACAAAGTGCATATTACTTATTTGTCATACTTTCAATGCACAACGCTTGATATAAGCATTGCAACAGCAGATTGCATTGCAAATATATTCAATGCACGTCAGATTGAGTTAGCTCTTGAATTTATTGCAATGCAACAATGTGCATATTTCTTATTCTTCAATGCATAACGTTTGATCGTATGTGCAGTGCAATGGAACAGTAAATTGCATTGCAAATATCTTCAACGCACTTCAGATTGAGTTAGCTCTTGAATGCATTGCAATGCAACAAAGTGCATATTTCTTATTCTTCAATGCATAACGTTTGATCGTTGGTGCAGTGCAATGGAACAGTAAATTGCATTGCAAATATCTTCAACGCACTTCAGATTGAGTTAGCTCTTGAATGCATTGCAATGCAACAAAGTGCATATTTCTTATTCTTCAATGCATAACGTTTGATCGTTGGTGCAGTGCAATGGAACAGCAAATTGCATTGCAAATATCTGCATTGCATTGCAATGCAACAAAGTGCATATTACTTATTTGTCATACTTTCAATGCACAACGCTTGATATAAGCAGTGCAAAAGCAGATTGCATTGCAAATATCTTCAATGCACTTCAGATTGAGTTAGTTCTTGAATTTATTGCAATGCAACAAAGTGCATATTACTTATTTGTTATACTTTCAATGCACAATGCTTAAAATAAGCAATGCAATGCAACAGCAGATTGCAATGCAAATATCTTCAATGCACTTCAGATTGAGTTAGTTGTTGAATGCATTGCAATGCAACAAAGTTAATGTTACTTATTTGTCATACTTTCAATGCACAACGCTTAATATAAGATTGCATTGCAAATATCGTCAACGCACTTCAGATTGAGTTAGTTCTTGAATGCATTGCAATGCGACAAAGTGCATATTACTTATTTGTCATACTTTCAATGCACAACGTTTAATATAAGATTGCATTGCAAATATCTTCAACGCACTTCAGATTGAGTTAGCTCTTGAATGCATTGCAATGCAACAAAGTGCATATTTCTTATTCTTCAATGCATAACGTTTGATCGTATGTGCAGTGCAATGGAACAGTAAATTGCATTGCAAATATCTTCAACGCACTTCAGATTGAGTTAGCTCTTGAATGCATTGCAATGCAACAAAGTGCATATACTTATTCTTCAATGCACAATGCCTGATCGTATGTGCAATGCAATACAACAGCAGATTGACAACAATATGCATATTACTTATATGTTATTCTTCATGTACAATGACATTTGTTAGGTTCTTTGCACAACGGAAAAAGGTTTTAATGCATTGCAACAGATTGCATTGCATATTACTCATATGTTTTTCTTATATTCTTATATGTTATTATTGCACAACGTTTGATCGTAAGAGAAATGCAATACAACAGCCGATTGCATTGTAAATATCATGTATTGCAAATATACAATTGTCCATATTTGAACTACTGGATATATTTCTGGCCAAAAAGTACTTGATCTTAAACATTCTATAATATATATTCTCCTGACTCCTGTTGGTGTTACTTCAGCCATACAGTAGTCCATATTTAACTTATTGAACATATTTCTTGTTAAAGAGTCCTCAAACTTAAGCTATCTACACATATTTTCTACACACTATGTAAACTCATTGCCATACAAAAGCACATATCTGATCAAATGAACATATTTCTGGCCAATGGGTCTTCAAAATGTTTTTTTATAACTCTTAGACTCCTTCTGATGTTACGTCCGCCATACAGAAGTCCATATTTGACCTCGTTAACATATTTCTGGCAAGAGAGACCTCGATATTGAACTTTCTATGATTCTCATTGATTACTTCTGATGTTTTCGTAAGTCAGCCAGTATTTGGCTCATTGAAAATATTTCCCCAAAAGGAAGCGTACTATATATTCTCAATGACTCCTTTTTCAATGTTACTTCAGCCATACAGTAGTCCATTTTTAACCTACTGAATATATTTCTTGCTAAAGAGTCCTCAATCTTGAACTTTCTTCACATACTGATTGATCTAATCTATTGAACATATTTCTGACCAAAGGGTCCTCAAAGTTTTTTTTTACTATGTAAACTCATTGACTACTTCTGATATTACGTCAGCCAGATGGATTTGGCCCAATGAAAATATTTCTGGCCAAATGGTCCCCAAAAGGCAACTTACTATAGATTCTTAAAGACTCTTTCTGATTTTAAGTCAGCCAGACATTTGTCCATAATTGACCTACGAAATATATTTCTAGTCAAAATGTACTTGATCTTGAACATTCTATACATAATGACTCATTTTGATCTTTCCTCAGTACAGTATGAGTCCTCAAACTTGAACTTTCTACACATACTGATTGACTTCTTCTGAAGTTACATCCAGCATTTTTGACCTAATGAACATTTTTCTGGCCGAAGTGTCCTCGACTTGGTGTTCATTCTCATTGTCTCCTCCTGATGTGTACCTTTTGAATATACTTCTTGCCAATGAGTCCTTGATCCTGACTTTTCTGTACATACTCATAGACTCCTTCTGATTGGTAGTCCATATTTGACCAATTGAAGTCAAATATTTGACTTATTGAACATATTTCTGGCCAGAGTCCATGAACATTAACTCACGATACATAGTCTGTATGTATCGAGAGTTAATGTTCATGGACTCTGGCCAGAAATATGTAATGACTTCACGTAATGTTATATCAGGAAGAAAGTAGTCATATCTGACCTTTTGAACTAATTTCTGGTCAAAGGGTCTTCAAATGGATTTAAACTATATAAATTTAGAGACTCCTTCTAGTGTTAAATCAGCCATAAAGAGGTCCCTTTTGACCTACTCAACTTAAATATGGCCCTCGATCTTGAAATTTCTATACCTCTATAATAGTCACTCTTGAACTTTTTAGACACACTCAAAGACTCTTTCTTTGCCATATAGATGTTCTTAGAGAAGTTCATATCTTGACCAATTGAACGTATTTCTGGCCAAAGGGTCCTTAAATGGTTTTTAACTATATAAACTTATAGACTCCTTTTGATGTTAAATCAGACATACAGAGGAATGTCTGTATGTCTGAGACTCTCAAAGACTCAAGACTCAAGAGTCAAAGACTCTTTCTTTGCCATATAGATGTTCTTAGAGAAGTCCATATCTTGACCAATTGAACGTATTTCTGGCCAAAGGGTCCTTAAATGGTTTTTAACTATATAAACTTATAGACTCCTTTTGATGTTAAATCAGACATACAGAGGTTCCTTTTTGAAATACTGAACATGTTTTTGGTCAAAGATTCTATAAAGATTAAATTAACATTCAGATTGATTTCTTCTGATGTCAGGAAGGCACCATTCAAAATATGAATTACTAAACATATTTCTGACCAAAGAGTTCTCGAAACAAACTTTCTATACATACTCAAAGACTCCTTGTGATGTTACGTCAGCCAAAAAAGAAGTCTATATTTGACCCAAGGAACATATTTTTGGCCAAATATTAGTCATTCTTGAACTTTATACATACTCAAAGACTCCTTCTGATGTTACGTCAGCCAAGTCCATATTTGACCCAAGGAACATATTTTTGGACAAATAATAGTCAATCTTGAGCTTTCTATACATACTCAAAGACTCTTTCTGATGCTTTCATAAGCAATATAGATGTCCATATAGAAGTCCATATCTGACCTATTGAACTAATTTCTGGTCAAAGGGTCTTCAAATGGATTTAAACTATATACATTTTTAGACTCCATCTGATGTTAAATCAGACAAACAGAGGGCCCTTTTTGAAATACTGAACATGTTTCTGGCCAAAGATTCCTTAAAGATTAACTTATACATTCTGATTTCTTCTGATGTCAGGAAGACACTATTCAAAATATGAATTACTAAACACATTTCTGACCAAGAGAACTTTCTATATTTAAAGACTCCTTCTGATGTCACGTCTGCCAAAAAAGAAGTCCATATTTGACCCAAGGAACATATTTTTGGCCAAATAATAGTCAATCTTGAGCTTTCCATACATACTCAAAGACTCCTTCTGATGTTACGTCAGCCAAAAAAGAAGTCCATATTTGACCCAACGAACATATTTTTGGCCAAATAATAGTCAATCTTGAGCTTTCTATACATACTCAAAGACTCCTTCTGATGCTCCATAAGCCATATAGATGTCCATATAGAAGTCCATATCTGACCAATTGAACCATTAACTTTCTATACATTCTCATAGACTCCTTCTGATGTCACTCAGCCAAAAAATAAGTCCATATTTGACCCAAGGAACATATTTTTGGCCAAATAATAGTCAATCTTGAGCTTTCAAAGACTCAAAGACTCTTTCTGATGCTTCATAAGCCATATATATGTCCTTATCTGACCTATTGAGCTTATTCCTGGTCAAAGGGTCCTCAAAAGTTTTTAAACTATATAAACTATATGTGATGTTATAGACTACTTTTGATAAAAAATCAGCCATACAGAAGTCCATATTTGACCTAATGAACATATTTGTGGCCAGAGTCAATGAACATTAACTTACTATAAATAGAAGACCATATCTGACCAATTGAACCTTTTTCTGGTCAAAGGGTCCTCAAAAGGTTTCAAACTATATAAACTTAGTTATAAACTATACAAACTATATAAACTTCCTGATGTTAAATCAGCCATACCGAGGTCCCTTTTTGAACATATTTTTGCCCAAAGAGTATTTGAACTCTATCTTTCTAAACATATTGACTCCTTTTGGTGTTCAATGAGCCATACAGATTTCCATATTTGACCTACTGAAAATATTACTGTCCAAAGAGTCCTTAAAGATTAACACTATACATTCAGATTGATTTCTTCTGAGGTTATATCAGCCTGACAAAAGTCCTTTTGAAAAATTTTCTGGCCAAAGAGTACTCGAAAATTGAACTTTCTATACATACTCGTTAACTCGTCTGATATTACGTCAGGCCAGAGTCAATGAACAGTAACTTACTATACATACTTCTCATACTATACAGACTTCCCGTGATGTTATATCAGCTAGACAGAAGTCTATATTAGACCGATTTAACATGTTTTTGGCCAAAGATTCCTCAAATGTTTTTAAAACCCCTTCCTCAGCAAGGACCACTGGTGATCCTGATTTTTTTTAATTTCATTACTAGTTAAAAACATCACACTCTTACTTAATCTGGACAATATTAGCTTTATTAGGATGGTTTAAAACTCCAGCTTCGATATTTGACCACTGTTTATAATTAAACTGGTTTTCAGTGACATTAATTTCTTAATTTATCCCAGGAGTGCAAAATAATTAATCTGTAACGTTCGTTATTTGGAATAGAAATCATCACTTATACAGCAGCCATTCATCTCATCTCCGGTTTATTTGTGTTCATATACATACAATATCCACGATCCGCGAGGGATATTAGTCCAATGGTGCGCACATTTGGAGAAATAATGAATTATTATGACATTTTTTAAAAATATTTTATAATGCAGAAACACATTTCTATTCAAATATACTTGAAATAAGCGATCAAAAATGCTAAAAACAGCTAACAGAGCTAGCGATGACTCTACTCTTCCTGACTCGAGTAAACCATGACATCAGCGCGATATGATTCGTTTCTAAATCTGTCAATCATCCACGTGTTCAACGTGACCAAAAAGGCTGTGCTTTTCACTGACTGACGCGCTGTCTGTTTACTTCCTCATTCTGAGCTACGAGGCAAACGCAACTAAACATCTCTTCGTGTGATTTAAAAAAGCTAATAAATTCAGGATTCAAGTATATCTGGTTTGTGTGTGTGCTTTCTGTTCGATTTTGGTTATAGGAACAAAGAATGTTACAGTATGCATGCTAGTAAAGATAGCCCCTAGCTTCGTATTTAATGCTAAATAAAACATATTTTAAAATATTTTTTTGACTTGAAACCATTTTAAACCGCGACCGGAATATGGTTCAAATACTCGATGGTGTCTTAAAGTGAGCTTTAAGTAAAACTGTATTATTAATTAATTATATTGTGTCATTTAGCTTGAGGCTACATGATGAGCTAATGCACCTGCTACATGAGCTTGACTAACGTTATTCCATACAATATTTTTTTTAAAGAATTTTCAAGAACAGTTATTTTTTTGTTCGTAGACTGAAGATAATATATGGATTACTTGTATTAGTGGGATGGCAGAGATTTAGATGACCAAGCAAATAACACAGGAATGCAGGCTATTATGGCTGATCTCAAACAAAAGAATAAGAATAAAAGAATAATGGCAGATTAAGTCTCTCACTGGCAGAAGTGTTAAATGTTGGTCAATTTACACTAATGGGCCATTTCTCCTCGCCAGACATTAGTCAAAGACTGTAAATGGGTATTTATAGGGCAATAAAAATATCTAATAAGCATCTCCAAAGCCTCCCATGATAGGACCTTATAATAGGCTTCATAAAATGCATACTTTTAGTGATATCATCCTCAGATTTAAAATGAAGCATGACCACACTTGTAGCTACACTTTAGTTGTGGTTATAAGTTGATATCCTACATTAAAATTTTTTTATATACATTTAATAAATATATTCTTAATATTTGTTGTTTTTGTTTTATGTTTGACCTTATATATCTCAATATTTATAACAGTTTGATGAATTTTGAGTCTTGAACTGTAAACTCTCAAGGGTTGGCTTTCTAAATATATGTTGGTTATGTGTCTATTCAGAATGAGTTCTGAGCAGAAATCTTTTTATTTTGGCTATGTCATGAATGCATCACTTGCCAAAATTGAGGGTGCCGAGGAAGGGGGTAAACTATATATAGATATAGGCTCCTCCTGATGATAAATGCTCCTGATGCATTTTTTGGCCATATTTGACCTTCTGACCCTCATATTACTGGGAAAAAATCCTTGATCTGGAGCTCTTTATAAAATATCAAAGACTCCTTTTAATACCTCATATTAAGCCAAATGAAAGTCTAAACCCATCTAAATATAAGTCCATTGAATGTTTTTCTGGTCAAAGGGTCCTCAAAAGGTTTCAAACTATATAAACTTATAGACTCATCCTGATGTTAAATCAGCCATAACAAAGTCCCTTTTTTGAACTACTGATCACATTTTTGCCCAAAGAGTCTTTGAACTCTTTCTTTCTTAATATGTTGACTCCTTCTGATGTTCAATCAGCCATACCGAATTCCATATTTGACCTACTGAAAATATTACTGGCCAAGGAGTCCTTATAGATTAACACTTATACATTCAGATTGATTTCTTCTGAGGTTATATCAGCCTGACAAAAAAAAAACATATTTGACTGAAAATTGTTCTGGCCAAAGAGTACTCGAAAATTGAACTTTCTATACATTCTCAAAGACTCCTACTGATGCTTCATAATATATATCCATACCTTGCCAATTGAACTTATTTCTGGTCAAAGGGGCCTCAAATGATTTTAAACTATATAAAGTTATAGACTCTTTCTGATGATAAATCAGCCATATCCAGAGGTCCCTTATTGACTCACTGAACATAGTTCTGGCCAAAGAGTTCCTGAACAATAACTATATTAGCTGTTATATTAGCTACACAGAAGTCCATATTTGACCCAAGGGAAATATTTCTGGCCAAATAATCCTCAATCTTGAACTTTCTATACATACTCATGGATTCATTCTGATTCTTCATAAGCCATATAGATGTCCATATCTGGTGAATAGAACATATTTTTTGCCAAAGGGTCCTTAAAAGTGAACTAACTAAATACTCAGATTTTTCCGACGATACTTAATTTAACATTTCCCTTTGACAAGAAATAAGTTCAATAGGTCAGATATTGACTTCTGTATGGTTTATGAAGCATCAGAAGGGGTCTATGAGTATGTATAGAAAGTTCAAGATCGAGGACTCTTTGGCCAGATATTATGTTCAAATTGTGTCAAATATGGATTTCTGTATGGCTGACTCAGGAGTCAATGAGAATCAATAGAAAGTTCAATTGAGTACTCCATGGCCAGAAAGAATTTCAGTCCTAAAGGACTCTTTGGCCAGCAATATGTTCAGTAGGTCAAATATGGAATTCTGTATGGCTGATTTAACACCAGAAGGAGTCTATAAGTTTATATAGTTTAAAACCAATTAAGGACCCTATGGCCAGAAATACGTTCAATTGGTCAAGATATGGACTTCTCTAAGAACGTCTCTGGTTACGTATGTAACCTTAGTTCCCTGAGAGGGAACGAAACGCTGCGTTTACGCAATGGGAACACTTCCAAGTGTGTCGTCATGAAGCACATGTATAATCAATCCAATGAATGAGCGGGACGTCAGGTGACGTCATAGACCAGGAAACTATAAATCACCCCTGAACGCAGAGCGTGACAGCTTCTGAAAAACCTGAAGCAAGTCGATCAGGGCATGCAGGAAGTATGGCAGGCGAACGCAGCGTTTCGTTCCCTCTCAGGGAACTAAGGTTACATACGTAACCAGAGACGTTCCCTATCAAGGGAACTCCCGCTGCGTTTACGCAATGGGAACCCCATACCCACTACGCCATAATTACAAGTGCCCGTTCTGTGTGAGTCCTGCGCACACTAAGAAGCGAGCAACCTCGCCCCCGGAGTGGAGAGGTCTAAATCATAAAATTTGACAAATGTATGCGGTGAGGACCAGCCTGCCGCATTACAAACGTCATGAAGGGAAACTCCCGAAATCAAAGCCGTAGAGGCAGCCATACTCCTTGTAGAATGAGCACGGACAGCCAAAGGTGAAGGCTGTCCGACCGCTTGATAAGCAAGTGAGATAGCCTCGACTACCCACTTGCTCATAACCTGTTTCGATGCAGGGCAACCCTTCTTGGTTGAACCGAAGCAGACAAATAACTGCTCTGATCTACGCCACAGGGCAGCTCTGTGAACGTAGGCATCCAAAGCCCGAACTGGACACAACAGATTTAGTCTTTCCTGATCTGGGGTATTAAAAGGTGGAGGACAGAAGGCCTGCAGCACAATTGGGCCTGCAACATTAGTCAGTATTTTAGGAATGTAACCCGGCCTAGGGTGAAGAAATGCCTTAACCATACCAGGTGCAAATTCTAGGCATGTTGGAGCAACCGACAGGGCCTGCAAATCTCCAATTCTCTTAATTGAAGAAATGGCAAGAAGGAATAAAGTTTTTAGTGTAAGGAACTTTTCTGAAACCTCTTCAATAGGCTCGAAGGGAGCCAGGGCCAGACCCTCAAGTACAATGGCCAAATCCCAAGCCGGTGCTCTAGAGTGCAGTGCAGGCCTCAGCCTCAATGTGCCACGGAGAAAACGGTTAACCAAAGGATGTCTCCCCAGAGAAGTAGCCCCCAGAGGGGTGAGATATGCCGATATAGCTGCTACGTACACCTTTAAGGTGGAAGGAGATAATCCAGCAGAGAAACGGTCTTGAAGGAAATCGAGAACTGTACCAACCGGGCAGTTAACAGGATCCAAATTACGTTCTCCACACCAGGTAGAGAATAATTTCCATTTCAAAGCATAAAGTTTTCTCGTGGAGGGAGCTCTGGATTGCAGGATGGTCTCCACGACCTCAGTCGAGAGACCGGATTCTATGAGCTGGGCCCCCTCAGAGGCCAAGCCCACAGTCTCCACAACTCTGGGTGAGGGTGAAATATTGTGCCCCTTGCTTGGGACAGCAGGTCCCTCCTGACAGGAATCTCCAATGGAGAGCCGTCCAGAAGAGACACTAGATCCGAGAACCAAACTCGGGCAGGCCAATACGGGGCTACTAACAATAGATGAGCCCCTTCCCGGCGAACCCTCTCCAGAACTCCCGGGAGCATTGATACCGGGGGGAAGGCGTACAGGTGTGACCTCGGCCACACCTGTACCATGGCATCCAGTCCGAGAGGAGCTGGATGAGTGAGGGAGAACCACAGCGGACAATGGGTTGTATCGTACGATGCAAAAAGATCGATCTCTGCTCGACCAAAGTTCTCCCATAGGAGCTCCACCACTTCGGGGTGAAGTCTCCACTCCCCGGGCCTCAGTCCCTGCCTCGACAGGATATCTGCACCCACATTCAGATGCCCTGGAATATAAACTGCCCTGAGAGACAGCAATTTCCCCTGGGCCCATAGGAGGATCTGATGAGCCAGTTTGCACAGTATACGAGACCTCAGACCCCCCTGATGGTTGATGTAAGAAACCACCGACATGTTGTCTGACCGGACAAGCACATGGTGGCCACTCAGGTCCGGCAGGAAGTATTTGAGAGCATGAAATACCGCCATCATTTCTAGCCGATTTATGTGCCAAGAGAGCTGATGGTCCTGCCAAAGACCCGTCGCCGAGCGGCCACTCATGACCGCCCCCCATCCTGTGAGGGATGCATCCGTCGATAGCGTTATGCGTCGACAAGAAGCCCCCAACACTGGGCCCTGGGCGAGGAACCAAGGCTTCTTCCACATGACCAAGGCACGTAGGCAGCGCCGCGTGACCTTGATCATGCGGAAAGGATTTCCCCTCGGAGAAAACCCCTTGGTCCTGAGCCACCACTGCAGGGGTCTCATGTACAGAAGGCCAAAAGTTATCACGTTGGACGCAGCTGCCATGAGACCCAACAATCTCTGAAACTGTTTCACAGTGTGTGACTGGCCTAGTTTTACTCTTTTTACGGCTGTGAGAATCGCAGAGATACGTGCTGGAGACAATCGTGCTTGCATGGTTGTCGAATCCCACACCACCCCTAGATAAGTGGTCCTCTGAGCTGGGAGGAGCACACTTTTCTTGGCGTTTAACCGTAACCCCAACAACTTTATATGAGACCCGAACGACATCTCGATGCCGAACTGCCAACTGCTCGGATTGAGCTAGAATCAACCAGTCGTCGATGTAATTTAATACGCGAATGCCCTGGAGTCTCAGAGGAGCCAGAGCTGCATCCACGCATTTTGTAAATGTGCGGGGTGATAATCCTAGGCCGAACGGAAGAACCCGAAATTGGTATGCTTCGCCCCCGAAAGCAAACCTCAGGAACTTCCTGTGATGAGGATGGATAGACACATGGAAGTACGCGTCCTTCAAGTCTATTGTGACAAACCAGTCCTCGGACTGAATCTGTGACACAATCTGTTTTAGCGTAAGCATTTTGAACTTGAGTTTCTGAACTCTGCTGTTTAAATGACGCAGGTCTAGAATCGGACGCAACCCTCCATCCTTCTTCGGAACGATGAAGTAACGGCTGTAAAACCCTGACTCTCTGCTGGTAGGAGAAACCTTCTCTATAGCTCCCTTTTGAAGAAGCGTCAGTACTTCCTGCTCCATGACCAGACCCTGCTCTGGGCCCACTACTGTGGAGAGGACCCCTAGAAATCTGGGTGGACGAAAACCGAACTGAATTCTGTAACCCTTTTCTACTATACGCAGGACCCACTGAGAAATATTTGGCAGAAGTTTCCACGCTGCCAGAAATTCCGCTAAGGGAACCAGTCTCTCGAGACTGGCCTCTGGATTTGGTTGAACAGTCACTTCGGCGCCCTGAAACGGCGAACCGGCAGGGAACAACCGAACTGACCGCTCCACGACCCTCCTCGGAGGATCGTATGGGGACGCTGACACCACGGTGCCCTGTAACGGCGAACCGGCAGGGAACAACCGTTGTGGCAGCGCTGCGACTTTCCTCAGAAAGTCGCCCCCCAGAGGGCGCCGAGGAGGAACGATTTCTCGAAACCGTCCCTCCCCGGAGGGGACCACCCTCAGAAGTTTGACACCATAGGCGTCAGGACTTCTTCTTCTTAGACCAAGCCTTCTTAGATATGACAGTCCTCAGATCTTGCCTATCACCAGATGGCCTGGCCTGCGACCGCCACCCAGACCCCCCAGGTTGTGGAGGAGCCCGAGCGGCGACGCTACGTTTCTGTTGCACTCTGTGCTGTGAGGAGCTCGTAGACGGCCGAGGCTGCTCTGATTTAATGATTTTACGAAAAGCAGTCTCGGGGGCATCAGATCGGCGAGGAAGAAACTTCTGGAACGCTGCAGATTGCTTTTTTGTTTCTTGAAACCTATCAACGACACAATTTATAGCATCGCCGAACAGACTTGTAGGAGAAAGCGGGGCGTCCAGAAGAACAGATCTATCTTTATCTTTGATTTCAGAAAGATTTAACCATAAATGGCGCTCCGTGGCCACCAGGGCTGCCATAGACCGGCCCACTGATTTGGCCGTCTCCTTGGTGGCACGGAGAGATAAATCTGTCGCGCGACGCAATTCTCGAATTGCGTCAGCACTAACTTCCTCACTTTGATCGATATCCCTCAGCAGGTCGGCTTGATAAGCTTGCAAAATAGACATTGTATGCAAGCACGCTGCTGCCTGACCTGCTGCCGAAAACGCTTTACCCACAAACGATGATGTAGCTTTTAATGGTTTAGTGGGTAATGTCGGGGCTTTCAGTGATGACGCTGACTCGGGAGAGAGATAGCTCGCAAGCGTCTCTTCAGCCTGAGGCATTGTCACATAACCAAAATCTTTAATACCTTTAACATTACTATAAATAGATGTTTGGGGATTAAAAACTCTGAAAGATACCGGTTTATTCCACGATTTCGACACCTCAGTGTGGAGATCGGGAAAAAACGGGAGTTCCCGACGGGGAGGCTGTGATCTAGATGGAAAATAGCGATCATCTAGTAAACTCTTTTTAGAATCACATTCAAAATCATCGGCTGGCCAGTCAATATTTAATTTAGCTACAGCGCGAGATAAAACCTCCATAAGCTCCTCATCACCAGAGGTATGAGCTGGCGAAAACTCATAATCCCCTGTATCAACACTGACAGCGTCCAATTCCTCGGAACTGGATAGCTGCGGCATTGGTGCCTCAACCCGGGGAGAAGAAACCGCAGGGCGGGCTTCCCCCTGGGCAGAGACACTGGATCCAGCAGGTAAAGGCTGAGATAGGGCGGTGCCCGTCTCAAACCCCGCTGCTAGATCCATCTGCGAACCCCAAGATACGTTTCGCCGCTGTGCCTCGGCAGCAGCGGGACCCGTACCTCGGGGAGCGCGGACCGAACCGTCCTCCTCAAAGAACGCCCGGCGAGAGCGGAGCGTCCTCACGGACAGCAGCTCGCAATGCTCACAGTCAGCTCCCTCGAGAACTGACTGGGCATGCTCCACTCCCAAACAAGCAACACAAAGCTGATGTGTGTCCCCACCCGTGATGTAACGAGGGCAGGGAACAACACAACGCTTGAAATCTTGCTTGCTCGCCATAATATATATATATATTGAGTGTGTTTGTAACAGACAACAATAAATCAGACAAAGGACAAATACAGAGAGCGCTTCGCTGAAGAAACAGAAGCTGTCACGCTCTGCGTTCAGGGGTGATTTATAGTTTCCTGGTCTATGACGTCACCTGACGTCTTGCTCATTCATTGGATTGATTATACATGTGCTTCATGACGACACACTTGGAAGTGTTCCCATTGCGTAAACGCAGCGGGAGTTCCCTTGATAGGGAACATCTATATATGGCTATATAGTCTTTGAGTATGTCTAGAAAGTTCAAGATTGACTATTATTTGGCCAGAAATATGTTCCTTGGGTCAAATATGGACTTCTTTTTTGGCTGACGCAACATAGGAAGGAGTCTATAAATGTATATAGTTTAAATCCATTTGAAGACCCTTTGACCAGAAATTAGTTCAATTGGTCAGATATGGACTTCTATATGGACACCTATATGGCTTATGAAAGCATCAGAAGGAGTCTTTGAGTATGTATAGAAAGCTCAAGATTGACTATTATTTGGCCAAAAATATGTTCGTTGGGTTAAAATATGGACTTCTTTTTTGGCTGACGTAACATCAGAAGGAGTCTATAAATGTATATAGTTTAAATCCATTTGAAAAACCTTTGACCAGAAATTAGTTCAATAGGTCAGATATGGACTTCTATATGGACATCTTAATGGCTTATGAAAGCATCAGAAAGAGACTTTGAGTCTTTGAAAGCTCAAGATTGACAATTATTTGGCCAAAAATATGTTCCTTGGGTCAAATATGGACTTCTTTTTTGGCTGAGTGACATCAGAAGGAGTCTATGAGAATGTATAGAAAGTTCATGGTTCAATTGGTCAGATATGGACTTCTATATGGACATCTATATGGCTTATGGAGCATCAGAAGGAGTCTTTGAGTATGTATAGAAAGCTCAAGATTGACTATTATTTTGCCAAAAATTTGTTCGTTAGGTCAAATATGGACTTCTTTTTTGGCTGACGTAACATCAGAATGAGTCTTTGAGTATGTATAGAAAGGTCAAGATTGACTATTATTTGGCCAAAAATATATTTGTTGGGTCAAATATGGACTTCTTTTTTGGCTGACATAACATCAGAAGGAGTCTTTGTATAGAAAGTTAGTTTCGAGAACTCTTTGGTCAGAAATATCTTAATCTTAATCTTGACCAGAAATTAGTTCAATTGGTCAGATATGGACTTCTCTAAGAACATCTATATGGCTTATGAAAGCATCAGATAGAGTCTTTGAGTATGTATAGAAAGCTCAAGATTGACTATTATTTGGCCAAAAATATGTTCGTTGGGTCAAATATTGACTTCTTTTTTGGCTGACGTAACAGCAGAAGGAGCCTTTGAGTATGTAGAGAAAGCTCAAGATTGACTATTATTTGGCCAAAACTTTGTTTGTTGGGTCAAATATGGACCTTTTATTTTTGGCTGACGTAACTTCAGGAGTATTTGTATAAAAAAGTTTGTTTCGAGAACTCTTTGGTCAGAAATATCTTAATCTTAATCTTGACCAGAAATTAGTTCAATTGGTCAGATATGGACTTCTCTAAGAACATCTATATGGCTTATGAAAGCATCAGAAAGAGTCTTTGAGTATGTATAGAAAGCTCAAGATTGACTATTATTTGGCCAAAAATATGTTCGTTGGGTCAAATATGGACTTCTGTTTTGGCAGACGTAACATCAGAAGGAGTCTTTGAGTATGTATAGTAAGCTCAAGATTGACTATTATTTGGCCAAAACTTTGTTCGTTGGGTCAAATATGGACTTCTTTTTTGGCTGACGTAACATCAGAAGGAGTCTGAGTATGTATAGAAAGCTCAAGATTGACTATTATTTTGCCAAAAATTTGTTCGTTAGGTCAAATATGGACTTCTTTTTTGGCTGACGTAACATCAGAATGAGTCTTTGAGTATGTATAGAAAGGTCAAGATTGACTATTATTTGGCCAAAAATATATTTGTTGGGTCAAATATGGACTTCTTTTTTGGCTGACATAACATCAGAAGGAGTCTTTGTATAGAAAGTTAGTTTCGAGAACTCTTTGGTCAGAAATATCTTAATCTTAATCTTGACCAGAAATTAGTTCAATTGGTCAGATATGGACTTCTCTAAGAACATCTATATGGCTTATGAAAGCATCAGATAGAGTCTTTGAGTATGTATAGAAAGCTCAAGATTGACTATTATTTGGCCAAAAATATGTTCGTTGGGTCAAATATTGACTTCTTTTTTGGCTGACGTAACAGCAGAAGGAGCCTTTGAGTATGTAGAGAAAGCTCAAGATTGACTATTATTTGGCCAAAACTTTGTTTGTTGGGTCAAATATGGACCTTTTATTTTTGGCTGACGTAACTTCAGGAGTATTTGTATAAAAAAGTTTGTTTCGAGAACTCTTTGGTCAGAAATATCTTAATCTTAATCTTGACCAGAAATTAGTTCAATTGGTCAGATATGGACTTCTCTAAGAACATCTATATGGCTTATGAAAGCATCAGAAAGAGTCTTTGAGTATGTATAGAAAGCTCAAGATTGACTATTATTTGGCCAAAAATATGTTCGTTGGGTCAAATATGGACTTCTGTTTTGGCAGACGTAACATCAGAAGGAGTCTTTGAGTATGTATAGTAAGCTCAAGATTGACTATTATTTGGCCAAAACTTTGTTCGTTGGGTCAAATATGGACTTCTTTTTTGGCTGACGTAACATCAGAAGGAGTCTGAGTATGTATAGAAAGCTCAAGATTGACTATTATTTGGCCAAAAATATGTTCGTTGGGTCAAATATGGACCTTTTATTTTTGGCTGACGTAACTTCAGAAGGAGTATTTGTATAAAAAAGTTTGTTTCGAGAACTCTTTGGTCAGAAATATCTTAATCTTAATCTTGACCAGAAATTAGTTCAATTGGTCAGATATGGACTTCTCTAAGAACATCTATATGGCTTATGAAAGCATCAGAAAGAGTCTTTGAGTATGTATAGAAAGCTCAAGATTGACTATTATTTGGCCAAAACTTTGTTCGTTGGGTCAAATATGGACTTCTTTTTTGGCTGACGTAACATCAGAAGGAGTCTGAGAATGTATAGAAAGCTCAAGATTGACTATTGTTTGGCCAAAAAAATATTTGTTGGGTCAAATATGGACTTAATTTTTGGCTGACGTAACATCAGAAGGAGTCTTTGTATAGAAAGTTCGTTTCGAGAACTCTTTGGTCAGAAATATCTTAATCTTAATCTTGACCAGAAATGAGTTCAATTGGTCAGATATGGACTTCTCTAAGAACATCTATATGGCTTATGAAAGCATCAGAAAGAGTCTTTGAGTATGTAAAGAAAGCTCAAGATTGACTATTATTTGGCCAAAAATATGTTCGTTGGGTCAAATATTGACTTCTTTTTTGGCTGACGTAACAGCAGAAGGAGCCTTTGAGTATGTAGAGAAAGCTCAAGATTGACTATTATTTGGCCAAAACTTTGTTTGTTGGGTCAAATATGGACCTTTTATTTTTGGCTGACATAACTTCAGAAGGAGTATTTGTATAAAAAAGTTTGTTTCGAGAACTCTTTGGTCAGAAATATCTTAATCTTAATCTTGACCAGAAATTAGTTCAATTGGTCAGATATGGACTTCTCTAAGAACATCTATATGGCTTATGAAAGCATCAGAAAGAGTCTTTGAGTATGTATAGAAAGCTCAAGATTGACTATTATTTGGCCAAAAATATGTTCGTTGGGTCAAATATGGACTTCTGTTTTGGCAGACGTAACATCAGAAGGAGTCTTTGAGTATGTATAGTAAGCTCAAGATTGACTATTATTTGGCCAAAACTTTGTTCGTTGGGTCAAATATGGACTTCTTTTTTGGCTGACGTAACATCAGAAGGAGTCTGAGTATGTATAGAAAGCTCAAGATTGACTATTGTTTGCCAAAAAAATATTTGTTGGGTCAAATATGGACTTAATTTTTGGCTGACGTAACATCAGAAGGAGTCTTTGTATAGAAAGTTCGTTTCGAGAACTCTTTGGTCAGAAATATCTTAATCTTAATCTTGACCAGAAATTAGTTCAATTGGTCAGATATGGACTTCTCTAAGAACATCTATATGGCTTATGAAAGCATCAGAAAGAGTCTTTGAGTATGTATAGAAAGCTCAAGATTGACTATTATTTGGCCAAAACTTTGTTCGTTGGGTCAAATATGGACTTCTTTTTTGGCTGACGTAACATCAGAAGGAGTCTGAGTATGTATAGAAAGCTCAAGATTGACTATTGTTTGGCCAAAAAAATATTTGTTGGGTCAAATATGGACTTAATTTTTGGCTGACGTAACATCAGAAGGAGTCTTTGTATAGAAAGTTCGTTTCGAGAACTCTTTGGTCAGAAATATCTTAATCTTAATCTTGACCAGAAATTAGTTCAATTTTTTCAGATATGGACTTCTCTAAGAACATCTATATGGCTTATGAAAGCATCAGAAAGAGTCTTTGAGTATGTATAGAAAGCTCAAGATTGACTATTATTTGGCCAAAAATATGTTCGTTGGGTCAAATATGGACTTCTGTTGTGGCAGACGTAACATCAGAAGGAGTCTTTGAGTATGTATAGTAAGCTCAAGATTGACTATTATTTGGCCAAAACTTTGTTTGTTGGGTCAAATATGGACCTTTTATTTTTGGCTGACGTAACTTCAGAAGGAGTATTTGTATAAAAAAGTTTGTTTCGAGAACTCTTTGGTCAGAAATATCTTAATCTTAATCTTGACCAGAAATTAGTTCAATTGGTCAGATATGGACTTCTCTAAGAACATCTATATGGCTTATGAAAGCATCAGAAAGAGTCTTTGAGTATGTACAGAAAGCTCAAGATTGACTATTATTTGGCCAAAAATATGTTCGTTGGGTCAAATATTGACTTCTTTTTTGGCTGACGTAACAGCAGAAGGAGCCTTTGAGTATGTAGAGAAAGCTCAAGATTGACTATTATTTGGCCAAAACTTTGTTTGTTGGGTCAAATGTGGACCTTTTATTTTTGGCTGACATAACTTCAGAAGGAGTATTTGTATAAAAAAGTTTGTTTCGAGAACTCTTTGGTCAGAAATATCTTAATCTTAATCTTGACCAGAAATTAGTTCAATTGGTCAGATATGGACTTCTCTAAGAACATCTATATGGCTTATGAAAGCATCAGAAAGAGTCTTTGAGTATGTATAGAAAGCTCAAGATTGACTATTATTTGGCCAAAAATATGTTCGTTGGGTCAAATATGGACTTCTGTTTTGGCAGACGTAACATCAGAAGGAGTCTTTGAGTATGTATAGTAAGCTCAAGATTGACTATTATTTGGCCAAAACTTTGTTCGTTGGGTCAAATATGGACTTCTTTTTTGGCTGACGTAACATCAGAAGGAGTCTGAGTATGTATAGAAAGCTCAAGATTGACTATTGTTTGGCCAAAAAAATATTTGTTGGGTCAAATATGGACTTAATTTTTGGCTGACGTAACATCAGAAGGAGTCTTTGTATAGAAAGTTCGTTTCGAGAACTCTTTGGTCAGAAATATCTTAATCTTAATCTTGACCAGAAATTAGTTCAATTTTTTCAGATATGGACTTCTCTAAGAACATCTATATGGCTTATGAAAGCATCAGAAAGAGTCTTTGAGTATGTATAGAAAGCTCAAGATTGACTATTATTTGGCCAAAAATATGTTCGTTGGGTCAAATATGGACTTCTGTTGTGGCAGACGTAACATCAGAAGGAGTCTTTGAGTATGTATAGTAAGCTCAAGATTGACTATTATTTGGCCAAAACTTTGTTTGTTGGGTAAAATATGGACCTTTTATTTTTGGCTGACGTAACTTCAGAAGGAGTATTTGTATAAAAAAGTTTGTTTCGAGAACTCTTTGGTCAGAAATATCTTAATCTTAATCTTGACCAGAAATTAGTTCAATTGGTCAGATATGGACTTCTCTAAGAACATCTATATGGCTTATGAAAGCATCAGAAAGAGTCTTTGAGTATGTATAGAAAGCTCAAGATTGACTATTATTTGGCCAAAACTTTGTTCGTTGGGTCAAATATGGACTTCTTTTTTGGCTGACGTAACATCAGAAGGAGTCTGAGAATGTATAGAAAGCTCAAGATTGACTATTGTTTGGCCAAAAAAATATTTGTTGGGTCAAATATGGACTTAATTTTTGGCTGACGTAACATCAGAAGGAGTCTTTGTATAGAAAGTTCGTTTCGAGAACTCTTTGGTCAGAAATATCTTAATCTTAATCTTGACCAGAATTTAGTTCAATTGGTCAGATATGGACTTCTCTAAGAACATCTATATGGCTTATGAAAGCATCAGAAAGAGTCTTTGAGTATGTACAGAAAGCTCAAGATTGACTATTATTTGGCCAAAAATATGTTCGTTGGGTCAAATATTGACTTCTTTTTTGGCTGACGTAACAGCAGAAGGAGCCTTTGAGTATGTAGAGAAAGCTCAAGATTGACTATTATTTGGCCAAAACTTTGTTTGTTGGGTCAAATATGGACCTTTTATTTTTGGCTGACATAACTTCAGAAGGAGTATTTGTATAAAAAAGTTTGTTTCGAGAACTCTTTGGTCAGAAATATCTTAATCTTAATCTTGACCAGAAATTAGTTCAATTGGTCAGATATGGACTTCTCTAAGAACATCAATATGGCTTATGAAAGCATCAGAAAGAGTCTTTGAGTATGTATAGAAAGCTCAAGATTGACTATTATTTGGCCAAAAATATGTTCGTTAGGGTCAAATATGGACTTCTGTTTTGGCAGACGTAACATCAGAAGGAGTCTTTGAGTATGTATAGTAAGCTCAAGATTGACTATTATTTGGCCAAAACTTTGTTCGTTGGGTCAAATATGGACTTCTTTTTTGGCTGACGTAACATCAGAAGGAGTCTGAGTATGTATAGAAAGCTCAAGATTGACTATTGTTTGGCCAAAAAAATATTTGTTGGGTCAAATATGGACTTAATTTTTGGCTGACGTAACATCAGAAGGAGTCTTTGTATAGAAAGTTCGTTTCGAGAACTCTTTGGTCAGAAATATCTTAATCTTAATCTTGATCAGAAATTAGTTCAATTGGTCAGATATGGACTTCTCTAAGAACATCTATATGGCTTATGAAAGCATCAGAAAGAGTCTTTGAGTATGTATAGAAAGCTCAAGATTGACTATTATTTGGCCAAAACTTTGTTCGTTGGGTCAAATATGGACTTCTTTTTTGGCTGACGTAACATCAGAAGGAGTCTGAGTATGTATAGAAAGCTCAAGATTGACTATTGTTTGGCCAAAAAAATATTTGTTGGGTCAAATATGGACTTAATTTTTGGCTGACGTAACATCAGAAGGAGTCTTTGTATAGAAAGTTCGTTTCGAGAACTCTTTGGTCAGAAATATCTTAATCTTAATCTTGACCAGAAATTAGTTCAATTTTTTCAGATATGGACTTCTCTAAGAACATCTATATGGCTTATGAAAGCATCAGAAAGAGTCTTTGAGTATGTATAGAAAGCTCAAGATTGACTATTATTTGGCCAAAAATATGTTCGTTGGGTCAAATATGGACTTCTGTTGTGGCAGACGTAACATCAGAAGGAGTCTTTGAGTATGTATAGTAAGCTCAAGATTGACTATTATTTGGCCAAAACTTTGTTTGTTGGGTCAAATATGGACCTTTTATTTTTGGCTGACGTAACTTCAGAAGGAGTATTTGTATAAAAAAGTTTGTTTCGAGAACTCTTTGGTCAGAAATATCTTAATCTTAATCTTGACCAGAAATTAGTTCAATTGGTCAGATATGGACTTCTCTAAGAACATCTATATGGCTTATGAAAGCATCAGAAAGAGTCTTTGAGTATGTACAGAAAGCTCAAGATTGACTATTATTTGGCCAAAAATATGTTCGTTGGGTCAAATATTGACTTCTTTTTTGGCTGACGTAACAGCAGAAGGAGCCTTTGAGTATGTAGAGAAAGCTCAAGATTGACTATTATTTGGCCAAAACTTTGTTTGTTGGGTCAAATGTGGACCTTTTATTTTTGGCTGACATAACTTCAGAAGGAGTATTTGTATAAAAAAGTTTGTTTCGAGAACTCTTTGGTCAGAAATATCTTAATCTTAATCTTGACCAGAAATTAGTTCAATTGGTCAGATATGGACTTCTCTAAGAACATCTATATGGCTTATGAAAGCATCAGAAAGAGTCTTTGAGTATGTATAGAAAGCTCAAGATTGACTATTATTTGGCCAAAAATATGTTCGTTGGGTCAAATATGGACTTCTGTTTTGGCAGACGTAACATCAGAAGGAGTCTTTGAGTATGTATAGTAAGCTCAAGATTGACTATTATTTGGCCAAAACTTTGTTCGTTGGGTAAAATATGGACTTCTTTTTTGGCTGACGTAACATCAGAAGGAGTCTGAGTATGTATAGAAAGCTCAAGATTGACTATTGTTTGGCCAAAAAAATATTTGTTGGGTCAAATATGGACTTAATTTTTGGCTGACGTAACATCAGAAGGAGTCTTTGTATAGAAAGTTCGTTTCGAGAACTCTTTGGTCAGAAATATCTTAATCTTAATCTTGACCAGAAATTAGTTCAATTTTTTCAGATATGGACTTCTCTAAGAACATCTATATGGCTTATGAAAGCATCAGAAAGAGTCTTTGAGTATGTATAGAAAGCTCAAGGTTGACTATTATTTGGCCAAAAATATGTTCGTTGGGTCAAATATGGACTTCTGTTGTGGCAGACGTAACATCAGAAGGAGTCTTTGAGTATGTATAGTAAGCTCAAGATTGACTATTATTTGGCCAAAACTTTGTTTGTTGGGTAAAATATGGACCTTTTATTTTTGGCTGACGTAACTTCAGAAGGAGTATTTGTATAAAAAAGTTTGTTTCGAGAACTCTTTGGTCAGAAATATCTTAATCTTAATCTTGACCAGAAATTAGTTCAATTGGTCAGATATGGACTTCTCTAAGAACATCTATATGGCTTATGAAAGCATCAGAAAGAGTCTTTGAGTATGTATAGAAAGCTCAAGATTGACTATTATTTGGCCAAAACTTTGTTCGTTGGGTCAAATATGGACTTCTTTTTTGGCTGACGTAACATCAGAAGGAGTCTGAGAATGTATAGAAAGCTCAAGATTGACTATTGTTTGGCCAAAAAAATATTTGTTGGGTCAAATATGGACTTAATTTTTGGCTGACGTAACATCAGAAGGAGTCTTTGTATAGAAAGTTCGTTTCGAGAACTCTTTGGTCAGAAATATCTTAATCTTAATCTTGACCAGAAATTAGTTCAATTGGTCAGATATGGACTTCTCTAAGAACATCTATATGGCTTATGAAAGCATCAGAAAGAGTCTTTGAGTATGTACAGAAAGCTCAAGATTGACTATTATTTGGCCAAAAATATGTTCGTTGGGTCAAATATTGACTTCTTTTTTGGCTGACGTAACAGCAGAAGGAGCCTTTGAGTATGTAGAGAAAGCTCAAGATTGACTATTATTTGGCCAAAACTTTGTTTGTTGGGTCAAATATGGACCTTTTATTTTTGGCTGACATAACTTCAGAAGGAGTATTTGTATAAAAAAGTTTGTTTCGAGAACTCTTTGGTCAGAAATATCTTAATCTTAATCTTGACCATAAATTAGTTCAATTGGTCAGATATGGACTTCTCTAAGAACATCTATATGGCTTATGAAAGCATCAGAAAGAGTCTTTGAGTATGTATAGAAAGCTCAAGATTGACTATTATTTGGCCAAAAATATGTTCGTTGGGTCAAATATGGACTTCTGTTTTGGCAGACGTAACATCAGAAGGAGTCTTTGAGTATGTATAGTAAGCTCAAGATTGACTATTATTTGGCCAAAACTTTGTTCGTTGGGTCAAATATGGACTTCTTTTTTGGCTGACGTAACATCAGAAGGAGTCTGAGTATGTATAGAAAGCTCAAGATTGACTATTGTTTGGCCAAAAAAATATTTGTTGGGTCAAATATGGACTTAATTTTTGGCTGACGTAACATCAGAAGGAGTCTTTGTATAGAAAGTTCGTTTCGAGAACTCTTTGGTCAGAAATATCTTAATCTTAATCTTGACCAGAAATTAGTTCAATTGGTCAGATATGGACTTCTCTAAGAACATCTATATGGCTTATGAAAGCATCAGAAAGAGTCTTTGAGTATGTATAGAAAGCTCAAGATTGACTATTATTTGGCCAAAACTTTGTTCGTTGGGTCAAATATGGACTTCTTTTTTGGCTGACGTAACATCAGAAGGAGTCTGAGTATGTATAGAAAGCTCAAGATTGACTATTGTTTGGCCAAAAAAATATTTGTTGGGTCAAATATGGACTTAATTTTTGGCTGACGTAACATCAGAAGGAGTCTTTGTATAGAAAGTTCGTTTCGAGAACTCTTTGGTCAGAAATATCTTAATCTTAATCTTGACCAGAAATTAGTTCAATTTTTTCAGATATGGACTTCTCTAAGAACATCTATATGGCTTATGAAAGCATCAGAAAGAGTCTTTGAGTATGTATAGAAAGCTCAAGATTGACTATTATTTGGCCAAAAATATGTTCGTTGGGTCAAATATGGACTTCTGTTGTGGCAGACGTAACATCAGAAGGAGTCTTTGAGTATGTATAGTAAGCTCAAGATTGACTATTATTTGGCCAAAACTTTGTTTGTTGGGTCAAATATGGACCTTTTATTTTTGGCTGACGTAACTTCAGAAGGAGTATTTGTATAAAAAAGTTTGTTTCGAGAACTCTTTGGTCAGAAATATCTTAATCTTAATCTTGACCAGAAATTAGTTCAATTGGTCAGATATGGACTTCTCTAAGAACATCTATATGGCTTATGAAAGCATCAGAAAGAGTCTTTGAGTATGTACAGAAAGCTCAAGATTGACTATTATTTGGCCAAAAATATGTTCGTTGGGTCAAATATTGACTTCTTTTTTGGCTGACGTAACAGCAGAAGGAGCCTTTGAGTATGTAGAGAAAGCTCAAGATTGACTATTATTTGGCCAAAACTTTGTTTGTTGGGTCAAATGTGGACCTTTTATTTTTGGCTGACATAACTTCAGAAGGAGTATTTGTATAAAAAAGTTTGTTTCGAGAACTCTTTGGTCAGAAATATCTTAATCTTAATCTTGACCAGAAATTAGTTCAATTGGTCAGATATGGACTTCTCTAAGAACATCTATATGGCTTATGAAAGCATCAGAAAGAGTCTTTGAGTATGTATAGAAAGCTCAAGATTGACTATTATTTGGCCAAAAATATGTTCGTTGGGTCAAATATGGACTTCTGTTTTGGCAGACGTAACATCAGAAGGAGTCTTTGAGTATGTATAGTAAGCTCAAGATTGACTATTATTTGGCCAAAACTTTGTTCGTTGGGTCAAATATGGACTTCTTTTTTGGCTGACGTAACATCAGAAGGAGTCTGAGTATGTATAGAAAGCTCAGGATTGACTATTGTTTGGCCAAAAAAATATTTGTTGGGTCAAATATGGACTTAATTTTTGGCTGACGTAACATCAGAAGGAGTCTTTGTATAGAAAGTTCGTTTCGAGAACTCTTTGGTCAGAAATATCTTAATCTTAATCTTGACCAGAAATTAGTTCAATTGGTCAGATATGGACTTCTCTAAGAACATCTATATGGCTTATGAAAGCATCAGAAAGAGTCTTTGAGTATGTACAGAAAGCTCAAGATTGACTATTATTTGGCCAAAAATATGTTCGTTGGGTCAAATATTGACTTCTTTTTTGGCTGACGTAACAGCAGAAGGAGCCTTTGAGTATGTAGAGAAAGCTCAAGATTGACTATTATTTGGCCAAAACTTTGTTTGTTGGGTCAAATATGGACCTTTTATTTTTGGCTGACGTAACTTCAGGAGTATTTGTATAAAAAAGTTTGTTTCGAGAACTATTTGGTCAGAAATATCTTAATCTTAATCTTGACCAGAAATTAGTTCAATTGGTCAGATATGGACTTCTCTAAGAACATCTATATGGCTTATGAAAGCATCAGAAAGAGTCTTTGAGTATGTATAGAAAGCTCAAGATTGACTATTATTTGGCCAAAAATATGTTCGTTGGGTCAAATATGGACTTCTGTTTTGGCAGACGTAACATCAGAAGGAGTCTTTGAGTATGTATAGTAAGCTCAAGATTGACTATTATTTGGCCAAAACTTTGTTCGTTGGGTCAAATATGGACTTCTTTTTTGGCTGACGTAACATCAGAAGGAGTCTGAGTATGTATAGAAAGCTCGAGATTGACTATTGTTTGGCCAAAAAAATATTTGTTGGGTCAAATATGGACTTAATTTTTGGCTGACGTAACATCAGAAGGAGTCTTTGTATAGAAAGTTCGTTTCGAGAACTCTTTGGTCAGAAATATCTTAATCTTAATCTTGACCAGAAATTAGTTCAATTGGTCAGATATGGACTTCTCTAAGAACATCTATATGGCTTATGAAAGCATCAGAAAGAGTCTTTGAGTATGTACAGAAAGCTCAAGATTGACTATTATTTGGCCAAAAATATGTTCGTTGGGTCAAATATTGACTTCTTTTTTGGCTGACGTAACAGCAGAAGGAGCCTTTGAGTATGTAGAGAAAGCTCAAGATTGACTATTATTTGGCCAAAACTTTGTTTGTTGGGTCAAATATGGACCTTTTATTTTTGGCTGACGTAACTTCAGAAGGAGTATTTGTATAAAAAAGTTTGTTTCGAGAACTATTTGGTCAGAAATATCTTAATCTTAATCTTGACCAGAAATTAGTTTAATTGGTCAGATATGGACTTCTCTAAGAACATCTATATGGCTTATGAAAGCATCAGAAAGAGTCTTTGAGTATGTATAGAAAGCTCAAGATTGACTATTATTTGGCCAAAAATATGTTCGTTGGGTCAAATATGGACTTCTGTTTTGGCAGACGTAACATCAGAAGGAGTCTTTGAGTATGTATAGAAAGCTCAAGATTGACTATTATTTGGCCAAAACTTTGTTCGTTGGGTCAAATATGGACTTCTTTTTTGGCTGACGTAACATCAGGAGTCTGAGTATGTATAGAAAGCTCAAGATTGACTATTGTTTGGCCAAAAAAATATTTGTTGGGTCAAATATGGACTTAATTTTTGGCTGACGTAACATCAGAAGGAGTCTTTGTATAGAAAGTTCGTTTCGGGAACTCTTTGGTCAGAAATATCTTAATCTTAATCTAGACCAGAAATTTGTTCAATTGGTTAGATATGGACTTCTCTAAGAACATCTATATGGCTTATGAAAGCATCAGAAAGAGTCTTTGAGTATGTATAGAAAGCTCAAGATTGACTATTGTTTGGCCAAAAATATGTTCCTTGGGTCAAATATGGACTTCTTTTTTGGCTGACGTAACATCAGAAGGAGTCTTTAAATATAGAAAGTTCTCTTGATTAGAAATGTGTTTAGTAATTCATATTTTGAATAGTGTCTTCCTGACATCAGAGGAAATCTGAATGTATAAGTTCATCTTTAAGGAATCTTTGGCCAGAAACATGTTCGGTATTTCAAAAAGGGCCCTCTGTTTGTCTGATTTAACATCAGAAGGTGTCTATAAATGTATATAGTTTAAATCCATTTGAAGACCCTTTGACCAGAAATTAGTTAAATTGGTCAGATAAGGACTTGTATATGGACATCTATAAGGCTTATGAAAGATCAGAAAGAGTCTTTGAGTCTTTGAAAGCTCAAGATTGACTATTATTTGGCCAAAAATATGTTCCTTGGGTCAAAAATGGACTTCTTTTTTGGCTGAGTGACATCAGAAGGAGTCTATGAGAATGTATAGAAAGTTCATGGTTTAATTGGTCAGATATGGACTTCTATATGGACATCTATATGGCTTATGGAGCATCAGAAGGAGTCTTTGTTATGTGGATAGCAGAAGAACCCAAGCGCAGACAGTATGCAAACACACAAGGTTTATTTATAACAGAAAACAGGGGAAAACAAAACCCACGAGGGGACAAAACAGGACTGGAGGGCAAAAGCAAAGACAAACTACACTAAGACTTGACTGATAACTAGACTAACAAACAGCAACACAAACTCACAAATTCTCATTAAACAGGATACAGACAAAGTACTCACAGGACTATCACAGAGATGAACACGCAATGATTGACAATGAACCGACACAGGACAGCAAACACAAGGGGATGATAAAGGGAGACACTAATGACAAGAACAGGTGAAGCTGACTAGACAATAATGAAGGCTAACGAGGAGAACAAGGGGGCGGGGTTAAGTGACGAGACAACGCAAGCACACAGCCCAAACACAAGGCCATGTGCTTGCACACAAAACATGGGTCTGTCATGATCCTGCCTCAAGACAAGAGAAAAATCAAGGACACGAGGGCAGAATCATGACAGTCTTTGAGTATGTATAGAAAGCTCAAGATTGACTATTGTTTGGCCAAAAATATGTTCGTTGGGTTAAAATATGGACTTCTTTTTTGGCTGATGTAAAATCAGAAAGAGTCTTTGAGTATGTATAGAAAGCTCAAGATTGACTATTATTTGGCCAAAAATGTGTTCGTTGGGTCAAATATAGACTTCTTTTTTGGCTGACGTAACATCATAAACTCTCACTTTCTCACTATCACTTTGTATAGAAAGTTAGTTTCGAGAACTCTTTGGTCAGAAATATCTTAATCTTAATCTTGACCAGAAATTAGTTCAATTGGTCAGATATGGACTTCTCTAAGAACATCTATATGGCTTATGAAAGCATCAGAAAGAGTCTTTGAGTATGTATAGAAAGCTCAAGATTGACTATTATTTGACCAAAAATATGTTCATTGGGTCAAATATGGAATACTTTTTTGGCAGACGTAACAGCAGAAGGAGTCTTTGAGTATGTATAGAAAGCTCAAGATTGAGCTCATTGCTTATATCAAGCGTTGTGCATTGAAAGTATGACAAATAAGTAATATGCACTTTGTTGCATTGCAATGCATTCAAGAACTAACTCAATCTGAAGTGCATTGAAGATATTTGCAATGCAATCTGCTGTTGCATTGCATTGCTTATATTAAGCATTGTGCATTGAAAGTATGACAAATAAGTAATATGCACTTTGTTGCATTGCAATGCAATGCAGATATTTGCAATGCAATCTGCTGTTCCATTGCACTGTACATACGTTCAAACGTTATGCATTGAAGAATAAGAAATATGCACTTTGTTGCATTGCAATGCATTCAAGAGCTAACTCAATCTGAAGTGCATTGAAGATATTTGCAATGCAATCTGCTGTTGCAGTGCTTATATCAAGTGTTGTGCATTGAAAGTATGACAAATAAGTAATATGCACTTTGTTGCATTGCAATGCATTCAAGAACTAACTCAATCTGAAGTGCATTGAAGATATTTGCAATGCAATCTGCTGTTGCAGTGCTTATATCAAGCGTTACTTATTTGTCATACTTTCAATGCACAACGCTTAATATAAGCATTGCAACAGCAGATTGCATTGCAAATATCTTCAATGCACTTCAGATTGAGTTAGTTCTTGAATGCATTGCAATGCAACAAAGTGCATATTACTTATTTGTCATACTTTCAATGCACAACGCTTAATATAAGATTGCATTGCAAATATCGTCAACGCACTTCAGATTGAGTTAGTTCTTGAATGCATTGCAATGCAACAAAATGCATATTACTTATTTGTCATACTTTCAATCCACAACGCTTGATATAAGCATTACAACAGCAGATTGCATTGCAAATATCTTCAATGCACTTCAGATTGAGTTAGTTCTTGAATGCATTGCAATGCAACAATGTGCATATTTCTTATTCTTCAATGCATAACGTTTGATCGTATGTGAAGTGCAATGGAACAGCAGATTGCATTGCAAATATCTGCATTGCATTGCAATGCAACAAAGTGCATATTACTTATTTGTCATACTTTCAATGCACAATGCTTAATATAAGATTGCATTGCATTGCAACGCACTTCAGATTGAGTTAGTTGTTGACTGCATTGCAATGCAACAAAGTGCATGTTACTTATTTGTCATACTTTCAATGCACAACGCTTAATATAAGATTGCATTGCAAATATCGTCAACGCACTTCAGATTGAGTTAGTTATTGAATGCATTGCAATGCAACAAAGTGCATATTACTTATTTGTCATACTTTCAATGCACAACGCTTGAATAAGCATTGCAACAGCAGATTGCATTGCAAATATCTTCAATGCACTTCAGATTGAGTTAGTTCTTGAATGCATTGCAATGCAACAAAGTGCATATTACTTATTTGTCATACTTTCAATGCACAACGCTTGATATAAGATTGCATTGCAAATATCTGCATTGCATTGCAATGCAACAAAGTGCATATTACTTATTTGTCATACTTTCAATGCACAATGCTTAATATAAGATTGCATTGCAAATATCTGCATTGCATTGCAATGCAACAAAAGGCATATTACTTATTTGTCATACTTTCAATGCACAATGCTTAATATAAGATTGCATTGCATTGCAACGCACTTCAGATTGAGTTAGTTCTTGAATGCATTGCAATGCAACAAAGTGCATATTACTTATTTGTCATACTTTCAATGCACAACGCTTGAATAAGCATTGCAACAGCAGATTGCATTGCAAATATCTTCAATGCACTTCAGATTGAGTTAGTTGTTGAATGCATTGCAATGCAACAAAGTGCATGTTACTTATTTGTCATACTTTCAATGCACAACGCTTAATATAAGATTGCATTGCAAATATCATCAACGCACTTCAGATTGAGTTAGTTCTTGAATGCATTGCAATGCAACAAAGTGCATATTACTTATTTGTCATACTTTCAATGCACAACGCTTGATATAAGATTGCATTGCAAATATCTGCATTACATTGCAATGCAACAAAGTGCATATTACTTATTTGTCATACTTTCAATGCACAATGCTTAATATAAGATTGCATTGCATTGCAACGCACTTCAGATTGAGTTAGTTGTTGAATGCATTGCAATGCAACAAAGTGCATGTTACTTATTTGTCATACTTTCAATGCACAACGCTTAATATATGATTGCATTGCATTGCAACGCACTTCAGATTGAGTTAGTTGTTGAATGCATTGCAATGCAACAAAGTGCATGTTACTTATTTGTCATAATTTCAATGCACAACGCTTAATATAAGATTGCATTGCTAATATCGTCAACGCACTTCAGATTGAGTTAGTTGTTGAATGCATTGCAATGCAACAAAGTGCATATTACTTATTTGTCATACTTTCAATGCACAACGCTTGAATAAGCATTGCAACAGCAGATTGCATTGCAAATATCTTCAATGCACTTCAGATTGAGTTAGTTCTTGAATGCATTGCAATGCAACAAAGTGCATATTACTTATTTGTCATACTTTCAATGCACAACGCTTGATATAAGATTGCATTGCAAATATCTGCATTGCATTGCAATGCAACAAAGTGCATATTACTTATTTGTCATACTTTCAATGCACAATGCTTAATATAAGATTGCATTGCAAATTTCTGCATTGCATTGCAATGCAACAAAGTGCATATTACTTATTTGTCATACTTTCAATGCACAATGCTTAATATAAGATTGCAATTAATTGCATTGCATTGCAACGCACTTCAGATTGAGTTAGTTGTTGAATGCATTGCAATGCAACAAAGTGCATGTTACTTATTTGTCATACTTTCAATGCACAACGCTTAATATAAGATTGCATTGCAAATATCGTCAACGCACTTCAGATTGAGTTAGTTCTTGAATGCATTGCAATGCAACAAAGTGCATATTACTTATTTGTCATACTTTCAATGCACAACGCTTGAATAAGCATTGCAACAGCAGATTGCATTGCAAATATCGTCAACGCACTTCAGATTGAGTTAGTTCTTGAATGCATTGCACTGCAACAAAGTGCATATTACTTATTTGTCATACTTTCAATGCACAAAGCTTGATATAAGCATTGCAACAGCAGATTGCATTGCAAATATCGTCAACGCACTTCAGATTGAGTTAGTTCTTGAATGCATTGCACTGCAACAAAGTGCATATTACTTATTTGTCATACTTTCAATGCACAACGCTTGATATAAGATTGCATTGCAAATATATGCATTGCATTGCAATGCAACAAAGTGCATATTACTTATTTGTCATACTTTCAATGCACAATGCTTAAAATAAGATTGCATTGCAAATATCTGCATTGCATTGCAATGCAACAAAGTGCATATTACTTATTTGTCATACTTTCAATGCACAATGCTTAATATAAGATTGCATTGCATTGCAACGCACTTCAGATTGAGTTAGTGTTTGAATGCATTGCAATGCAACAAAGTGCATGTTACTTATTTGTCATACTTTCAATGCACAACGCTTAATATAAGATTGCATTGCAAATATCTGCATTACATTGCAATGCAACAAAGTGCATATTACTTATTTGTCATACTTTCAATGCACAATGCTTAATATAAGATTGCATTGCATTGCAACGCACTTCAGATTGAGTTAGTTGTTGAATGCATTGCAATTCAACAAAGTGCATGTTACTTATTTGTCATACTTTCAATGCACAACGCTTAATATAAGATTGCATTGCATTGCAACGCACTTCAGATTGAGTTAGTTGTTGAATGCATTGCAATGCAACAAAGTGCATGTTACTTATTTGTCATACTTTCAATGCACAACGCTTAATATATGATTGCATTGCAAATATCGTCAACGCACTTCAGATTGAGTTAGTTCTTGAATGCATTGCAATGCAACAAAGTGCATATTACTTATTTGTCATAATTTCAATGCACAACGCTTGAATAAGCATTGCAACAGCAGATTGCATTGCAAATATCTTCAATGCACTTCAGATTGAGTTAGTTATTGAATGCATTGCAATGCAACAAAGTGCATATTACTTATTTGTCATACTTTCAATGCACAACGCTTGATATAAGATTGCATTGCAAATATCTGCATTGCATTGCAATGCAACAAAGTGCATATTACTTATTTGTCATACTTTCAATGCACAATGCTTAATATAAGATTGCATTACATTGCAACGCACTTCAGATTGAGTTAGTTGTTGAATGCATTGCAATGCAACAAAGTGCATGTTACTTATTTGTCATACTTTCATGCACAACGCTTAATATAAGATTGCATTGCATTGCAACGCACTTCAGATTGAGTTAGTTGTTGAATGCATTGCAATGCAACAAAGTGCATATTACTTATTTGTCATAATTTCAATGCACAACGCTTGAATAAGCATTGCAACAGCAGATTGCATTGCAAATATCTTCAATGCACTTCAGATTGAGTTAGTTCTTGAATGCATTGCAATGCAACAATGTGCATATTACTTATTTGTCATACTTTCAATGCACAACGCTTGATATAAGATTGCATTGCAAATATCTACATTGCATTGCAATGCAACAAAGTGCATATTACTTATTTGTCATACTTTCAATGCACAATGCTTAATATAAGATTGCATTGCAAATATCTGCATTGCATTGCAATGCAACAAAGTGCATATTACTTATTTGTCATACTTTCAATGCACAATGCTTAATATAAGATTGCATTGCATTGCAACGCACTTCAGATTGAGTTAGTTGTTGAATGCATTGCAATGCAACAAAGTGCATGTTACTTATTTGTCATACTTTCAATGCACAACGCTTGAATAAGCACTGCAACAGCAGATTGCATTGCAAATATCTGCATTGCATTGCAATGCAACAAAGTGCATATTACTTATTTGTCATACTTTCAATGCACAATGCTTAATATAAGATTGCATTGCATTGCAACGCACTTCAGATTGAGTTTGTTCTTGAATGCATTGCAATGCAACAAAGTGCATATTACTTATTTGTCATACTTTCAATGCACAATGCTTAATATAAGATTGCATTGCAAATATCTGCATTGCATTGCAATGCAACAAAGTGCATATTACTTATTTGTCATACTTTCAATGCACAATGCTTAAAATAAGATTGCAATTAATTGCATTGCATTGCAACGCACTTCAGATTGAGTTAGTTGTTGAATGCATTGCAATGCAACAAAGTGCATGTTACTTATTTGTCATACTTTCAATGCACAACGCTTAATATAAGATTGCATTGCAAATATCGTCAACGCACTTCAGATTGAGTTAGTTCTTGAATGCATTGCAATGCAACAAAGTGCATATTACTTATTTGTCATACTTTCAATGCACAACGCTTGAATAAGCATTGCAACAGCAGATTGCATTGCAAATATCGTCAACGCACTTCAGATTCAGTTAGTTCTTGAATGCATTGCACTGCAACAAAGTGCATATTACTTATTTGTCATACTTTCAATGCACAATGCTTGATATAAGCATTGCAACAGCAGATTGCATTGCAAATATCTTCAATGCACTTCAGAATGAGTTAGCTCTTGAATGCATTGCAATGCAACAATGTGCATATTTCTTATTCTTCAATGCATAACGTTTGATCGTATGTGCAGTGCAATGGAACAGTAAATTGCATTGAAAATATCTTCAACGCACTTCAGATTGAGTTAGCTCTTGAATGCATTGCAATGCAACAAAGTGCATATTTCTTATTCTTCAATGCATAACGTTTGATCGTTGCATTGCAATGCAACAAAGTGCATATTACTTATTTGTCATACTTTTAATGCATAATGCTTGATATAAGCATTGCAAAAGCAGATTGCATTGCAAATATCTTCAATGCACTTCAGATTGAGTTAGTTCTTGAATGCATTGCAATGCAACAAAGTGCATATTACTTATTTGTCATACTTTCAATGCACAACGCTTGATATAAGCATTGCAACAGCAGATTGCATTGCAAATAACTTCAATGCACTTCAGATTGAGTTAGTTCTTGAATGCATTGCAATGCAACAAAGTGCATATTACTTATTTGTCATACTTTCATTGCACAACGAATGATATAAGATTGCATTGCAAATATCGTCAACGCACTTCAGATTGAGTTAGTTCTTGAATGCATTGCAATGCAACAAAGTGCATATTACTTATTTGTCATACTTTCAATGCACAACGCTTGATATAAGCATTGCAACAGCAGATTGCATTGCAAATATATTCAATGCACGTCAGATTGAGTTAGCTCTTGAATTTATTGCAATGCAACAATGTGCATATTTCTTATTCTTCAATGCATAACGTTTGATCGTATGTGCAGTGCAATGGAACAGTAAATTGCATTGCAAATATCTTCAACGCACTTCAGATTGAGTTAGCTCTGGAATGCATTGCAATGCAACAAAGTGCATATTTCTTATTCTTCAATGCATAACGTTTGATCGTTGGTGCAGTGCAATGGAACAGCAAATTGCATTGCAAATATCTGCATTGCATTGCAATGCAACAAAGTGCATATTACTTATTTGTCATACTTTCAATGCACAACGCTTGATATAAGCATTGCAAAAGCAGATTGCATTGCAAATATCTTCAATGCACTTCAGATTGAGTTAGTTCTTGAATGCATTGCAATGCAACAAAGTGCATATTACTTATTTGTTATACTTTCAATGCACAATGCTTAAAATAAGCAATGCAATGCAACAGCAGATTGCAATGCAAATATCTTCAATGCACTTCAGATTGAGTTAGTTCTTGAATGCATTGCAATGCAACAAAGTGCATATTACTTATTTGTCATACTTTCAATGCACAACGCTTAATATAAGATTGCATTGCAAATATCGTCAACGCACTTCAGATTGAGTTAGTTCTTGAATGCATTGCAATGCAACAAAGTGCATATTACTTATTTGTCATACTTTCAATGCACAACGCTTAATATAAGCATTGCAACAGCAGATTGCATTGCAAATATCTTCAATGCACTTCAGATTGAGTTAGTTCTTGAATGCATTGCAATGCAACAAAGTGCATATTACTTATTTGTCATACTTTCAATGCACAACGCTTGATATAAGATTGCATTGCAAATATCTTCAACGCACTTCAGATTGAGTTAGCTCTTGAATGCATTGCAATGCAACAAAGTGCATATTTCTTATTCTTCAATGCATAACGTTTGATCGTATGTGCAGTGCAATGGAACAGTAAATTGCATTGCAAATATCTTCAACGCACTTCAGATTGAGTTAGCTCTTGAATGCATTGCAATGCAACAAAGTGCATATACTTATTCTTCAATGCACAACGCCTGATCGTATGTGCAATGCAATACAACAGCAGATTGACAACAATATGCATATTACTTATATGTTATTCTTCATGTACAATGACATTTGTTAGGTTCTTTGCACAACGGAAAAAGGTTTTAATGCATTGCAACAGATTGCATTGCATATTACTCATATGTTTTTCTTATATTCTTATATGTTATTATTGCACAACGTTTGATCGTAAGAGAAATGCAATACAACAGCCGATTGCATTGCAAATATCATGTATTGCAAATATACAATTGTCCATATTTGAACTACTGGATATATTTCTGGCCAAAAAGTACTTGATCTTAAACATTCTATAATATATATTCTCCTGACTCCTGTTGGGGTTACTTCAGCCATACAGTAGTCCATATTTAACTTATTGAACATATTTCTTGTTAAAGAGTCCTCAAACTTGAACTATCTACACATATTTTCTACACACTATGTAAACTCATTGCCATACAAAAGCACATATCTGATCAAATGAACATATTTCTGGCCAATGGGTCTTCAAAATGTTTTTTTATTATATAAACTCTTAGACTCCTTCTGATGTTACGTCCGCCATACAGAAGTCCATATTTGACCTCGTTAACATATTTCTGGCAAGAGAGACCTCGATATTGAACTTTCTATGATTCTCATTGATTACTTCTGATGTTTTCGTAAGTCAGCCAGTAATGATATTTGGCTCATTGAAAATATTTCCCCAAAAGGAAGCGTACTATATATTCTCAATGACTCCTTTTTCAATGTTACTTCAGCCATACAGTAGTCCATTTTTAACCTACTGAATATATTTCTTGCTAAACAGTCTTCAATATTGAACTTTCTTCACATACTGATTGATCTAATCTATTGAACATATTTCTGACCAAAGGGTCCTCAAAGTTTTTTTTTACTATGTAAACTCATTGACTACTTCTGATGTTACGTCAGCCAGATGGATTTGGCCAAATGAAAATATTTCAGGCCAAATGGTCCCCAAAAGGCAACTTACTATAGATTCTTAAAGACTCTTTCTGATTTTAAGTCAGCCAGACATTTGTCCATAATTGACCTACGAAATATATTTCTAGCCAAAATGTACTTGATCTTGAACATTCTATACATAATGACTCATTTTGATCTTTCCTCAGTACAGTATGAGTCCTCAAACTTGAACTTTCTACACATACTGATTGACTTCTTCTGAAGTTACATCCAGCATTTTTGACCTAATGAACATTTTTCTGGCCGAAGTGTCCTCGACTTGGTGTTCATTCTCATTGTCTCCTCCTGATGTGTACCTTTTGAATATACTTCTTGCCAATGAGTCCTTGATCCTGACTTTTCTGTACATACTCATAGACTCCTTCTGATTGGTAGTCCATATTTGACCAATTGAAGTCAAATATTTGACTTATTGAACATATTTCTGGCCAGAGTCCATGAACATTAACTCACGATACATAGTCTGTATGTATCGAGAGTTAATGTTCATGGACTCTGGCCAGAAATATGTAATGACTTCACGTAATGTTATATCAGGAAGAAAGTAGTCATATCTGACCTTTTGAACTAATTTCTGGTCAAAGGGTCTTCAAATGGATTTAAACTATATAAATTTAGAGACTCCTTCTAGTGTTAAATCAGCCATAAAGAGGTCCCTTTTGACCTACTCAACTTAAATATGGCCCTCGATCTTGAAATTTCTATACCTCTATAATAGTCACTCTTGAACTTTTTAGACACACTCAAAGACTCTTTCTTTGCCATATAGATGTTCTTAGAGAAGTTCATATCTTGACCAATTGAACGTATTTCTGGCCAAAGGGTCCTTAAATGGTTTTTAACTATATAAACTTATAGACTCCTTTTGATGTTAAATCAGACATACAGAGGAATGTCTGTATGTCTGAGACTCTCAAAGACTCAAGACTCAAGAGTCAAAGACTCTTTCTTTGCCATATAGATGTTCTTAGAGAAGTCCATATCTTGACCAATTGAACGTATTTCTGGCCAAAGGGTCCTTAAATGGTTTTTAACTATATAAACTTATAGACTCCTTTTGATGTTAAATCAGACATACAGAGGTTCCTTTTTGAAATACTGAACATGTTTTTGGTCAAAGATTCTATAAAGATGAAATTAACATTCAGATTGATTTCTTCTGATGTCAGGAAGGCACCATTCAAAATATGAATTACTAAACATATTTCTGACCAAAGAGTTCTCGAAACGAACTTTCTATACATACTCAAAGACTCCTTGTGATGTTACGTCAGCCAAAAAAGAAGTCTATATTTGACCCAAGGAACATATTTTTGGCCAAATATTAGTCATTCTTGAACTTTATACATACTCAAAGACTCCTTCTGATGTTATGTCAGCCAAGTCCATATTTGACCCAAGGAACATATTTTTGGACAAATAATAGTCAATCTTGAGCTTTCTATACATACTCAAAGACTCTTTCTGATGCTTTCATAAGCAATATAGATGTCCATATAGAAGTCCATATCTGACCTATTGAACTAATTTCTGGTCAAAGGGTCTTCAAATGGATTTAAACTATATACATTTTTAGACTCCATCTGATGTTAAATCAGACAAACAGAGGGCCCTTTTTGAAATACTGAACATGTTTCTGGCCAAAGATTCCTTAAAGATTAACTTATACATTCTGATTTATTCTGATGTCAGGAAGACACTATTCAAAATATGAATTACTAAACACATTTCTGACCAAGAGAACTTTCTATATTTAAAGACTCCTTCTGATGTCACGTCTGCCAAAAAAGAAGTCCATATCTGACCAATTGAACCATTAACTTTCTATACATTCTCATAGACTCCTTCTGATGTCACTCAGCCAAAAAAGAAGTCCATATTTGACCCAAGGAACATATTTTTGGCCAAATAATAGTCAATCTTGAGCTTTCGTCAGTCTGATATTACGTCAGGCCAGAGTCAATGAACAGTAACTTACTATACATACTTCTCATACTATACAGACTTCCCGTGATGTTATATCAGCTAGACAGAAGTCTATATTAGACCGATTTAACATGTTTTTGGCCAAAGATTCCTCAAATGTTTTTAAAACCCCTTCCTCAGCAAGGACCACTGGTGATCCTGATTTTTTTTTTGTTAATTTCATTACTAGTTAAAAACATCACACTCTTACTTAATCTGGACAATATTAGCTTTATTAGGATGGTTTAAAACTTCAGCTTCGATATTTGACCACTGTTTATAATTAAACTGGTTTTCAGTGACATTAATTTCTTAATTTATCCCAGGAGTGCAAAATAATTAATCTGTAACGTTCGTTATTTGGAATAGAAATCATCACTTATACAGCAGCCATTCATCTCATCTCCGGTTTATTTGTGTTCATATACATACAATATCCACGATCCGCGAGGGATATTAGTCCAATGGTGCGCACATTTGGAGAAATAATGAATTATTATGACATTTTTAAAAAATATTTTATAATGCAGAAACACATTTCTATTCAAATATACTTGAAATAAGCGATCAAAAATGCTAAAAACAGCTAACAGAGCTAGCGATGACTCTACTCTTCCTGACTCGAGTAAACCATGACATCAGCGCGATATGATTCGTTTCTAAATCTGTCAATCATCCACGTGTTCAACGGGACCAAAAGGCTGTGCTTCTTCACTGACTGACGCGCTGTCTGTTTACTTCCTCATTCTGAGCTACGAGGCAAACGCAACTAAACATCTCTTCGTGTGATTTAAAAAAGCTAATAAATTCAGGATTCAAGTATATCTGGTTTGTGTGTGTGCTTTCTGTACGATTTTGGTTATAGGAACAAAGAATGTTACAGTATGCATGCTAGTAAAGATAGCCCCTAGCTTCGTATTTAATGCTAAATAAAACATATTTTAAAATATTTTTTTGACTTGAAACCATTTTAAACCGCGACCGGAATATGGTTCAAATACTCGATGGTGTTTTAAAGTGAGCTTTAAGTAAAACTGTATTATTAATAAATTAACGTTATATTGTGTCATTTAGCTTGAGGCTACATGATGAGCTAATGCACCTGCTACATGAGCTTGACTAACGTTATTCCATACAATATTTTTTTTAAAGAATTTTCAAGAACAGTTATTTTTTTGTTCGTAGACTGAAGATAATATATGGATTACTTGTATTAGTGGGATGGCAGAGATTTAGATGACCAAGCAAATAACACAGGAATGCAGGCTATTATGGCTGATCTCAAACAAAAGAATAAGAATAAAAGAATAATGGCAGATTAAGTCTCTCACTGGCAGAAGTGTTAAATGTTGGTCAATTTACACTAATGGACCATTTCTCCTCGCCAGACATTAGTCAAAGACTGTAAATGGGTATTTATAGGGCAATAGAAATATCTAATAAGCATCTCCAAAGCCTCCCATGAAAACTTCTCCAAAGCCTCCCATGATAGGACCTTATAATAGGCTTCATAAAATGCTTACTTTTAGTGACATCATCCTCAGATTTAAAATGAAGCATGACCACACTTGTAGCTACACTTTAGTTGTGGTTATAAGTTGATATCCTACATTTTTTTTTTATATACATTTAATAAATATATTCTTAATATTTGTTGTTTTTGTTTTATGTTTGACCTTATATATCTCAATATTTATAACAGTTTGATGAATTTTGAGTCTTGAACTGTAAACTCTCAAGGGTTGGCTTTCTAAATATATGTTGGTTATGTGTCTATTCAGAATGAGTTCTGAGCAGAAATCTTTTTATTTTGGCTATGTCATGAATGCATCACTTGCCAAAATTGAGGGTGCCGAGGAAGGGGGTAAACTATATATAGATATAGGCTCCTCCTGATGATAAATCAGCCATAATGAGGTCAGAAGGCCATATTTGACCTTCTGACCCTCATATTACTGGGAAAAAATCCTTGATCTGGAGCTTTTTATAAAATATCATAGACTCCTTTTAATACCTCATATTAAGCCAAATGAAAGTCTAAACCCATCTAAATATAAGTCCATTGAATGTTTTTCTGGTCAAAGGGTCCTCAAAAGGTTTCAAACTATATAAACTTATAGACTCATCCTGATGTTAAATCAGCCATGACAAAGTCCCTTTTTTGAACTACTGATCACATTTTTGCCCAAAGAGTCTTTGAACTCTTTCTTTCTTAATATGTTGACTCCTTCTGATGTTCATTCAGCCATACCGAATTCCATATTTGACCTACTGAAAATATTACTGGCCAAGGAGTCCTTATAGATTAACACTTATACATTCAGATTGATTTCTTCTGAGGTTATATCAGCCTGACAAAAAAAACATATTTGACTGAAAATTGTTCTGGCCAAAGAGTACTCGAAAATTGAACTTTCTATACATTCTCATAGACTCCTACTGATGCTTCATAATATATATCCATACCTTGCCAATTGAACTTATTTCTGGTCAAAGGGGCCTCAAATGATTTTAAACTATATAAAGTTAATAGACTCTTTCTGATGATAAATCAGCCATATCCAGAGGTCCCTTATTGACTCACTGAACATAGTTCTGGCCAAAGAGTTCCTGAACATTAACTATATTAGCTGTTATATTAGCTACACAGAAGTCCATATTTGACCCAAGGGAAATATTTCTGGCCAAATAATCCTCAATCTTGAACTTTCTATACATACTCATGGATTCATTCTGATTCTTCATAAGCCATATAGATGTCCATATCTGGTGAATAGAACATATTTTTTGCCAAAGGGTCCTTAAAAGTGAACTAACTAAATACTCAGATTTTTCCAACGATACTTAATTTAACATTTCCCTTTGACAAGAAATAAGTTCAATAGGTCAGATATTGACTTTTGTATGGTTTATGAATCATCAGAAGGGGTCTATGAGTATGTATAGAAAGTTCAAGATCGAGGACTCTTTGGCCAGAAATATTTATGTTCAAATTGTGTCAAATATGGATTTCTGTATGGCTGACTCAGGAGTCAATGAGAATCAATAGAAAGTTCAATTGAGTACTCCATGGCCAGAAAGAATTTCAGTCCTAAAGGACTCTTTGGCCAGCAATATGTTCAGTAGGTCAAATATGGAATTCTGTATGGCTGATTTAACACCAGAAGGAGTCTATAAGTTTATATAGTTTAAAACCAATTAAGGACCCTATGGCCAGAAATACGTTCAATTGGTCAAGATATGGACTTCTCTAAGAACATCTATATATGGCTATATAGTCTTTGAGTATGTCTAGAAAGTTCAAGATTGACTATTATTTGGCCAGAAATATGTTCCTTGGGTCAAATATGGACTTCTTTTTTGGCTGACGCAACATAGGAAGGAGTCTTTAAATATAGAAATTTCTCTTGGTCAGAAATGCGTTTAGTAATTCATATTTTGAATAGTGTCTTCCTGACATCAGAAGAAATCTGAATGTATAAGTTAATATTTAAGGAATCTTTGGCCAGAAACATGTTCAGTATTTCAAAAAGGGCCCTCTGTTTGTCTGATTTAACATCAGAAGGAGTTTATAAATGTATATAGTTTAAATCCATTTGAAGACCCTTTGACCAGAAATTAGTTCAATTGGTCAGATATGGACTTCTATATGGATGGACACCTATATGGCTTATGAAAGCATCAGAAGGAGTCTTTGAGTATGTATAGAAAGCTCAAGATTGACTATTATTTGGCCAAAAATATGTTCGTTGGGTTAAAATATGGACTTCTTTTTTGGCTGACGTAACATCAGAAGGAGTCTATAAATGTATATAGTTTAAATCCATTTGAAGACCCTTTGACCAGAAATTAGTTCAATAGGTCAGATATGGACTTCTATATGAACATCTTAATGGCTTATGAAAGCATCAGAAAGAGTCTTTGAGTCTTTGAAAGCTCAAGATTGACAATTATTTGGCCAAAAATATGTTCCTTGGGTCAAATATGGACTTCTTTTTTGGCTGAGTGACATCAGAAGGAGTCTATGAGAATGTATAGAAAGTTCATGGTTCAATTGGTCAGATATGGACTTCTATATGGACATCTATATGGCTTATGGAGCATCAGAAGGAGTCTTTGAGTATGTATAGAAAACGTCTCGGTTACGTATGTAACCCTCGTTCCCTGAGTACAGGGAACGGAGACGTACGTCGGGTTACCCTGACGAAATTGGGATCACGCTAGGGAGCCTATTACCTTCGAGAAACTAACAAAAAGCCAATGAACATTGGCATGCAACATTTGCATTCCGCGGACCCGCCCGTCAGCGCGGGTATAAAAGCCGGAAGTAAACATTGCATCATCGCTTTTCGCTGAGGAGCCGAAGTAACGGACCCCTGCGAAGGTACAGCCACATGGCAAAGGGACGTACGTCTCCGTTCCCTGTACTCAGGGAACGAGGGTTACATACGTAACCGAGACGTTCCCTTTCGTCCAGGGAACTCCGATGTACGTCGGGTTACCCTGACGAAATTGGGATCCCTAATAAAACGCCATGGTGCTGGCCCCTTCCAGTGCCCAGCTAAGCCGCCCTACAGCAGTTTCGAATAATTTCGGGGGCTTGCTAGGAATCCACTGCTGTTCCGCAAGACCCACACAGAGGACATTGGATAACACTGGGAAGCGTACCTCAACCCCCGGGGGGGGGGGGGGGGCACACTGCGGAAAACCAGAATGCCTGAACTGGCCTGGAATACCCATATGAATTCACATAGTGAACATATGGAGTCCCTGAGATGGCCCCAACCATTGGAATTGAGAGCACATTCAACAAGGACGACGGAGCAAGTCCGTCGGGGGAAGACACGGCTGGACTGCACGTGGCAAAAGCGGTACTCAAGACCACTGAACACCCAGTCTGCTAGACAACTCTTGCTAGAGGAGCAAACCTGGCGCCGGGCGGTCCGCCACGCCGGGCACCGAGGGGGTGATGGAGGAACTCAACGAGGCTACCACTTAGGGTGCCAGCGGAGCGGAAGAGACGCACTTATCTGATTTACAGAGTGGCGCAGCAAGCCGACACAACCTATTCCCTCGACCCACTGGACGAAGCCAGAACCCGGGAGGAAACCGGTTCCACACGGAGGTTATAGAACCTAGCAAACGTGTTAGGTGTCGCCCAGCCCCCAGCTCTACAAATGTCTGTCAGCGAGGCGCCTTGAGCCAACGCCCAGGAAGCGGCAACACCTCTAGTTGAGTGAGCGCGCAACCTGGGGGGACAAGGCTCACCCTGAGCCTCATAGGCTCGGGTGATGGCATCCACTATCCAGTGGGCTAACCTCTGCTTGGAGATGGCCTTCCCCTTCTGCCGGCCTCCGTAACAGACAAGGAGCTGGTCTGAGGTCCTGAAGCTTTGCGTTCTGTCAACGTAACACCGCAAGGAGCGGACGGGACAGAGAAAAGCTAGGGCTGGGTCTGCCTCCTCCTGGGGCAGCGCTTGCAGGTTCACTACCTGATCTCTAAAGTGGTAGGAACCTTGGGCACATATCCGGGGCGGGGTCTCAGTGTTACGTGGGACAGGCCCGGCCCGAACTCTAGGCACGATTCGTCGACCGAAAATGCTTGCAGATCCCCGACCCTTTTAAAAGAAGCCAATGCTAACAGGAGCGCTGTCTTAATAGACAGGATATCAAGCTCTACTGTCAGCAAAGGCTCAAAGGGAGGACTCTGGAGAGCTCTCAGTACCAGAGTCAAGTCCCAAGGGGGTACAGAGTGTACAGGGCGAGGAGGGTTTAACCTCCTAGCACCCTTCAGGAATCTGATGACCAGGTCGTGCTTTCCCACCGACTTATCGTCAACTGCATCGTGATGCGCCGCAATGGCAGCGACATACACTTTGAGGGTTGAAGGGGACAGCCTACGCTCCAACCCATCTTGCAGGAAAGAAAGCACAACACCGATCGGGCAAGTTCGGGGGTCCTCCTGACGGGAGGAACACCAAGCGACGAACAGGTTCCACTTCAACACATAGAGGCGCCTCGTAGAGGGGGCTCTAGCGGAAGCGATAGTGTCTACCACTGCCCGTGGCAGACCACTCAGAACCTCCGCGTCCCGTCCAGGGACCAGACATGGAGTTTCCAGAGGTCTGGACGCGGGTGCCGTAGAGTGCCCCGTCTCTGAGAAAGTAGATCCTTCCTCAGAGGAATCGGCCAAGGAGGGGCTGTCGAGAGGAGCATGAGTTCTGGGAACCAAGTCCTGGTGGGCCAGTACGGCGCCACTAGCAAGACCTGCTGCTTTTCCTCCCTGATCTTGCACAGAGTCTGCGCAAGAAGGCTCACTGGGGGGAACGCATATTTGCGTAGGTCCCGGGGCCAGCTGTGAGCCAGGGCGTTCGTGCCGAGGGTCCCCTCGGACAGGGAGTAAAACCACTGGCAATGGGTCGTGTCCGGAGAGGCGAACAGGTCGACCTGTGCCGCTCCGAAGACACTCCAAATCAGCTGGACCGCCTGGGGATGGAGTCGCCATTCTCCGGGCAGGGGGGTGAACCGTGAAAGCTCGTCGGCCACACGGTTGAGAGCCCCCGGCACGTAAGCGGCATGAAGCGACCTCAGATGCTTCTGACTCCATAGGAGGAGGTGGGAGGCGAGTCGCGACATACGACGGGAGCGTAGACCACCTTGACGGTTGATGTACGCAACGGTCGCAGTGCTGTCCGTACGGACCAGTACGTGCTTGTGTCTGAGAACCCCTACGAGGCGACACAGAGCTAGATGTACTGCTTGCAACTCCAGGCAGTTGATGTGCCAATGCAGCTGGGGCCCCGTCCACAGACCCGAGACTGCATGCCCTTTGTACGTGGCCCCCCACCCCGTGGCAGAGGCATCTGTGAAAACCACAGCATGCCTGGAAACCTGGATCAGGGGCACTCCAGCCCGAAGGAACGCAGGGTCCGACCACGGGGAGAAGGTTTGGCGGCAGTGCGGGGTCACTTGGACCCGGAACGTGCCACTCTGCCACGCCCACCTCGGGACTCGATCGTGAAGCCAGCGCTGTAGCGGTCTCATATGTAACAGGCCGAGCGGTGTAATCGCCGCTGCGGCCGCCATATGCCCCAGGAGCCTCTGAAATTGTTTCAGTGGAACCGCTGTCCTGCCTCGAAAAGACCTGAGGCAGGTGAGCACTGACTGGACGCGCTCCTCTGTGAGGCGCGTAGTCTGGGCGACCGAGTCCAGCTCCATACCGAGATAAGAGATCCTCTGCGTGGGGCAGAGTTTGCTCTTGTCCCAGTCGATTGCTGCAAACCAATCCCGGGGACGGATGCATTCGAAAATGCGCTTCTGCGTGAGCATCTTGAAGGGGAGTTTGTGCAGGGCCCGATTCAAGGAACGCAGGTCCAGGATCGGTCGTAACCCACCGCTTTTCTTGGGTACAATGAAGTAGGGGCTGTAAAACCCGGACCTCATCTCGGCAAGAGGGACCGGCTCGATCGCGTCCTTCGCCAGCAGGACCGATCTCTTTCCGCAGGACAGGGGCATCCTCTGACCGCACACGGGTGAAGAGAATGCCCCTGTACCTGGGAGGCCGGCGGGCAAACTGAATTGCGTAGCCGAGCCGAATGGTGCGGAGGATCCACCGGGACGGAGCTGGAAGCGCTAGCCAGGCCTCCAGGAACCGAGCGAGTAGACCCACCCGAACCACCGGCGTACCCGCGGAGGGGCAGCAGGGCGGGGGACAGGGACCCGGCTCCAGCGACGACGTGGCGATCGCGAGCGGGGTCTGGGCGCAGGTACTGACACCTACCTGTCCCCACCGGGGGGCAGACGGCAGAGAGGGTTCTTCGTGTACCCTCTGCTGCGGGCCGCCCCGTGGCGAGGGGAGGGGGAGAGACGAGGAACGAGGCCCTGACTCCTCGCAGCCCCGTCTCTGCGCCTCCGTGGCCAGCCGCAGGCCGGGGCGACGCGAAGGGTTCCGCGAGGCCGCTACCCGCAGGCTGGGGAGAGGGGAGCGGGGGCCGTGTCGCACTGAGACGACACGCACCGCCGCTGCGACCCTCTCGCACGGGGGAGACTGCGTGCCCGACAGTCTCGGCCGTGAATGACCTGGAAAAGGATACAGAAACTGCTCCTCTATTTAGGAAGTGGGTACCACTGACTGTGTCAGTGGCGGAACACAAACAAACCAAGGATTCTCCACCCGGCCCTCCCCCGGGGGAAGGAGGCGAATAGGGACCGCCTCCCGAAGAGCAGCAGCATCCAGTTCCAAGTCGCCCGCATCAGGAACGACGTCCACCTCTCCTCTTCCTGGAAGGTGCAGGTGGCGTCGGAGCGGGCTGGGTCGCCCTCTTACGGCCCGACCTCCGTCCCCCCGGCTGAGGCTGCTGGCCTGGAGGGGGAGCGGCCGCAGGAGGACGACCTCGGCGACGAGCGGCCGGAGGCTGTACAGCAACAGGAGTTGGGCCAGCAGCGGCTTTCCTCCTGTGCAGGACATGCCGCATAGCTTCCGACTGCTTCTGGGCGGCGGAAAACTCTTGGGCTAAGTTATCCACCGCCACGCCGAAGAGGCCCCCTTGGGACACGGGAAAGTCGAGAAGTTTGTTCCTCTCAGCTTCCCGCATATCCGCAAGGGTAAGCCACAGGTGGCGCTCCTGGACCACAAGCGTGGACATCGCCCGACCCAGCGAACGTGCGGTAACCTTCGTCGCCCGTAGAGCGAAGTTGGTCGCTGCACGCAGCTCCTGCAGCAAGGCTGGGTCGGGACCACCCCCTGCAGGTCATGGAGTGCTTTGGCCTGGTGGACCTGAAGCAGAGCCATGGCATGCAGGGCGGAGGCGGCGTCTCCACACGCCTTATAGGCCTCCCCGGTTAGACCCGAGGAGAACCTACAGGCGCGGGAGGGGAGTGAAGGGGCACCCCGCCAGGTGGAAGCGGTCTTCGGACACAGCTGCATCGCGATAGACCGCTCCACTGTGGGGATTCCCTCGTACCCGTGCGCCGCCCCGCTGTCAAGGGTGGTGAAGAGGGAGGGGCGAGGAGGCCCCCGCCGGTACGCCAGAGGCGCCGACCAGGACTTCCTCAACTCCTCATGCACTTCGGGGAAGAAAGGCACTGGAGCGGTACGCGGGGCATCCGCACGTACCGCAGCAGGCCAATCATCAAGCCGCGAATGCGAGGGCCCGGGCGGAGGGTTCCACTCGAGTCCCACATTCGCGGCCGCCCTTTCGAGCATAGCAACCACCTCGGGATCAGCGTCAGCTGCAGCCACCACACCCGAAGGGGGTAGACCCGCTGACTCCTCACCCGAAGATGATTGCTCCCCTTCCGATGCCGCGATAGACATCTGGTCCTCCGGGGGCACTCCAAAGGAAACAACCGGAACCGCGCGGGACGGCCCCGGAAGTTCCCCCGGAAGCGCCGCTGGCAGCGAGCTACTAGAGGAGTGGGAAGCTCGCGAAGATATTTCACCACACGAGACATTCCGCACTGTAACCCTCATACGCTCACCAACGGGAATGACCGAAGTAGCCACCTGTCGAACTGAATCGACAGACGAACTAGATCGAGCATTAACCGAAGGGACTCCCCCATATTTCAGGGATCTCAGTCTCGAGCGGAGCGTCGCGATGGCCATGCTCCCACAGAGAGAGCATGACTCATCCAACAACGCTGCCTCAGCATGCTTTAAGCCCAAACATGCGAGACAGTGTTGATGGCCATCATCCGGAGGAAGGAGTCTACCGCATCCAGAAACGCACGGGTGAGTCGACATCCTGAAAAGGACGCAAAACACCCGCCAGCTCTTTTAGAAAGAAAAGAGAGAGAGAAAAACAAGAGAGAGAGAGAGAGAGAGAAAACGCCGAAGCGCCGAGGGACCACCGCAGCAGACAGGCGGGGGAAACTGCAACCCTTTGCTGCTTGAAGGCGAAGATCACTGCACCGCGCCGTCACACCAGCGATTCTGCTCTCCAGGTAAGATTGTTGTTCTCTAGAAGGCTTAGGTAGTCAACAGTAGTAACTGAGGCTCCGAAGCGAAAGGCGATGATGCAATGTTTACTTCAGGCTTTTATACCCGCGCTGACGGGCGGGTCCGCGGAATGCAAATGTTGCATGCCAATCTTCATTGGCTTTTGTTAGTTTCTCGAAGGTAATAGGCTCCCTAGCGTGATCCCAATTTCGTCAGGGTAACCCGACGTACGTCAGAGTTCCCTGGACGAAAGGGAACTCAATATTGATTATTATTTTGCCAAAAATTTGTTCGTTAGGTCAAATATGGACTTCTTTTTTGGCTGACGTAACATCAGAATGAGTCTTTGAGTATGTATAGAAAGGTCAAGATTGACTATTATTTGGCCAAAAATATATTTGTTGGGTCAAATATGGACTTCTTTTTTGGCTGACATAACATCAGAAGGAGTCTTTGTATAGAAAGTTCGTTTCGAGAACTCTTTGGTCAGAAATATTTTAATCTTAATCTTGACCAGAAATTAGTTCAATTGGTCAGATATGGACTTCTCTAAGAACATCTATATGGCTTATGAAAGCATCAGAAAGAGTCTTGGAGTATGTACAGAAAGCTCAAGATTGACTATTATTTGGCCAAAAATATGTTCGTTGGGTCAAATATTGACTTCTTTTTTGGCTGACGTAAATGTATAGAAAGCTCAAGATTGACTATTATTTGGCCAAAAATATGTTCGTTGGGTCAAATATGGACTTCTTTTTTGGCTGACGTAACATCGAAGGAGTCTTTGAGTATGTATAGAAAGCTCAAGATTGACTATTATTTGGCCAAAAATGTGTTCGTTGGGTCGAATATGGACTTCTTTTTTTGCTGACGTAACATCGAAGGAGTCTTTGAGTATGTATAGAAAGCTCAAGATTGACTATTATTTGGCCAAAAATTTGTTTGTTGGGTCGAATATGGACTTCTTTTTTGCTGACGTTACATCAGAAGGAGTCTTTGAGTATGTATAGAAAGCTCAAGATTGACTATTATTTGGCCAAAAATATATTCGTTGGGTCAAATAAGGACTTCTTGTTTGGCTGATGTAACATCAGAAGGAGTCTTTGTATAGAAAGTTCGTTTCGAGAACTCTTTGGTCAGAAATATCTTAATCTTAATCTTGACCAGAAATTAGTTCAATTGGTCAGATATAAGATATATTTCTGGATATTACATATATGAATATTACTTATTACTTATTTGTTGAATTGCAATGCATTCAAGAACTAACTCAATCTGAAGTGTGTTGACGGTATTTGCAATGCAATCTGCTGTTGCATTGCATTGCTTATTTTAAGCATTGTGCATTGAAAGTATGACAAATAAGTAATATGCACTTTGTTGCATTGCAATGCATTCAAGAACTAACTCAATCTGAAGTGCATTGAAGATATTTGCAATGCAATCTGCTTTTGCAATGCTTATATCAAGCGTTGTGCATTGAAAGTATGATAAATAAGTAATATGCATTTGCTGTTCCATTGCACTGCACCAACGACCAAACGTTATGCATTGAAGAATAAGAAATATGCACTTTGTTGCATTGCAATGCATTCAAGAGCTAACTCAATCTGAAGTGCGTTGAAGATATTTGCAATGCAATTTACTGTTCCATTGCACTGCACATACGATCAAACGTTATGCATTGAAGAATAAGAAATATGCACATTGTTGCATTGCAATGCATTCAAGAGCTAACTCAATCTGAAGTGCATTGAAGATATTTGCAATGCAATCTGCTGTTGCATTGCTTATATCAAGCGTTGTGCATTGAAAGTATGACAAATAAGTAATATGCACTTTGTTGCATTGCAATGCATTCAAGAACTAACTCAATCTGAAGTGCGTTGACGATATTTGCAATGCAATCTTATATCATTCGTTGTGCAATGAAAGTATGACAAATAAGTAATATGCACTTTGTTGCATTGCAATGCAACGATCAAACGTTATGCATTGAAGAATAAGTAATATGCACTTTGTTGCATTGCAATGCATTCAAGAACTAACTCAATCTGAAGTGCATTGAAGATATTTGCAATGCAATCTGCTGTTGCAATGCTTATTCAAGCGTTGTGCATTGAAAGTATGACAAATAAGTAATATGCACTTTGTTGCATTGCAATGCATTCAAGAACCAACTCAATCTGAAGTGCGTTGACGATATTTGCAATGCAATCTTATATTAAGCGTTGTGCATTGAAAGTATGACAAATAAGTAATATGCACTTTGTTGCATTGCAATGCATTCAACAGCTAAGTCAATCTGAAGTGCGTTGCAATGCAATGCAATCTTATATTAAGCATTGTGCATTGAAAGTATGACAAATAAGTAATATGCACTTTGTTGCATTGCAATGCAATGCAGATATTTGCAATGCAATCTTATATTAAGCATTGTGCATTGAAAGTATGACAAATAAGTAATATGCACTTTGTTGCATTGCAATGCAATGCAGATATTTGCAATGCAATCTGCTGTTCCATTGCACTTCACATACGATCAAACGTTATGCATTGAAGAATAAGAAATATGCACATTGTTGCATTGCAATGCATTCAAGAACTAACTCAATCTCAGCACCAGCATTATCTGACCCGTTTCGTAGATTGGTCATATTAAAAAACAAAATAAATAATTTCATGTATTCCACAGATGTTTGATTTGGTAAAAATGAACCAAGAGTTTAGTTTTACTTCACACTGTTTTAAAACCTATTGGAAAAGGACAGTCACTGTGGATCAGTCCAGACTAGGGTGACCAGATGTCCCGAAAAATTCGGGACAGTCCCGAAATCTGAGCTGTTGTCCCGAATCCCGAATCCGGCCCTAATTGTCCCGAAAATTATACTTATACAAAATCTTGAATAGAACTTGTATGATAAAACATTAAAAACTGTCCGTGGAGGTTGAGTTTCTTTTTATCTTAGAAAAAAAGAAACAAAAACAGATGCCGCAGCCAAAAGCAGCCAGTGTATTATGATATATGAGCCAGCCCCCGCCGGCCAGCGGCTCATTGGCTGCGGGCTGCGGCATCTTTTTTTGTTATCTTTTATTTCTAAGATACCGAAGGCGCGAATTTAGATATGCATAATGCATCACTTCAATCTTTAGATGCTAATAAAACAATTTCAACTCAAATTAATGTTTCATTATGTTTAATTTATTTGATAAGTAATTTTATATCGTTTGACCAGCAGGCGTCACCAGCACGCGGTGTTTACAATTTTTTTTTTGAACACTACAAACCACCCCCCCCCCCCCCCCCCGTCCCCCGTCCCCCCCCGTCCCGAATTTCAACCAATCGCATCTGGTCACCCTAGCCGGAACACGCCTCTTCTTTGCGCTGAACCGTCCCCGCGAGCGCAAGTTCATTCCCTAATTTACTGACGTGCGTCTGTGGAGGGAAAAGTCCGCTGTGCGTCGGGTGCAAAATAGGAATGATACATGTGTACAAAGTCAATTGACCGTTCGCAAAAGCCATGCCCCTTAGTTATTGTTACTATGCCCGTCAAACAATTGAGAACCATAGCCATGGCTGAGTTGAGATCCGTACATCAAGTGATTTGTTTTGGAGTAATGCAGCAGACATATCCTCCAGGGCACGACAGAAAGTATAGACTGAATAACGCACGGGAGCACATGCACAAAACAGTTTTGTAAAATGATATATCAATCATTTTTATTTGATCATATATCATTTTACAAAACTGTTTTGCGCATGTGCTCCCGCGCGCGCTATTTCAGTCACAACACTGCAATCAGAGGACGCGCTGAAACCATCCACTCTCGATGCTGTTCTCTTCATTCATAACTCGTAGCCGACTGACTGAGAAGGATATATTTGTGTAAATAGTTGTGCAACTGCGCGAACTTTGTTTTGAAGTTTAATGCTTGAGTTCCAGAGGAATTTGTGACTGTGCTTTTCTCTTTTTTTTCTCTTGTTTGCTGACTGATGAGGGGGCCGCAGTGCCGTAGTGAAACGGTGTTTGTACATGTAGCCTATTTTTTAATAATAGTTGCAAGCAATCATAAAATACAGCAAGTTTTAAGCCCGTGCAGACCTCACTGCCATAGGCGCATCATTGCACTATCTTGCTGAAATCGGAATGTTTGACGGAGGTCCTTCTCCTAGTTACAGTTGCTGAGCTAGGATTGGACGAGAACCGTTAGAGGGCGGGGTTTTGCGAACGGTCAATTGTGCGAGCCGGAAAAATGGACGTTTCATGAGTTTGACTTTGATTTCTCTCGTAAACAAGCACACACGCATGCATACTCTCCCAGGGATCATTTGTAAGTGTGGGTGATGATGATGTTGACTGTGGTAACGGCGGCTCTGTCCTTGCATTCATCTTTTCCCGTGCGAGATGATTAGATTGAGAAATATCGTTTTAGCGGGCATATTTCTGCCCCGCAAATCACCGGGAGCGGGGCCAGGGCCCCTCATCCCAGCCCTGAATCCCTCTCTTCCGACAGCAAGAGCGCACTGTGGCCTTGAGACCAAAGAGATTTGATTTGGCTCCATTTTTCCCTGCCACGCTCCTAGACACGCGCGCAACTGTGAAATACAACCTCGCAGCGCGTCTGCGAGGATCGCCGTAAACAAGCCGAGTGAGCAATATTAATCCCAATCCTACTTCATAAATCAGACGGGCTTTACAGGCCCACACGCCCTCCAATACAGCAGCAGAAAGAGAGAGAGAGACTGAACTAAAAGCCTGCACATTAAATTATGCTTAAGGCATGCTGGAACATGCATTTGCTTCTCAGATTTACATTAGCTGGAGGATGCTGTCGCTTGCTTTGAGCACACACACAAACATGCACATATAGATCTGAAAGAAATGATGGAAAGGAAGGAAGGAGCTTTTGAAAAAGAAAGAACACAACTAAGAAAGAAAAGTTTGATAAAACTGGGGGATCATGGGTAATAATACATACCATTTCTTGCAGTGATCCTTCAAAATAGCAGATAAAAGTGCGTATAAACCCAAAGGCTTGAGTTAAATTTAAGTGCAGTTTATTTAAATGTATACATTATATTATACAATTATGTATTATATTAACTTATTTAAATAATGTAATGAATATTTTTTTTAATATAACAATAAGCTATTTAAAAATAAATAATATTATATAATGAATAAGCTATTTTATTATATAATGTACATGTATTCTAATTATTGGACAAAAAATTTCCACACGTAATAACCTAGAGTACTGTCTAACACTTGATGGCTGCTCTGTTAAGTCTTCGTCGTCGGTTAGGAACCTGGGTGTGCTCTTTGATACCAATCTTTCATTTGAAAGTCATGTGTCTAGTATCTGTAAAACCGCTTTCTTCCATCTTAAAAATATATCTAAATTACGTCATATGCTCTCAATGAATAATGCAGAACAATTAGTTCATGCGTTTATGACCTCAAGGCTAGATTATTGTAATGCTCTACTGGGTGGTTGCCCTGCACGCTTAATAAACAAACTACAGCTAGTTCAAAACGCAGCAGCTCGAGTTCTTACTAGAACCAGGAAGTATGACCATATTAGCCCCGTTCTGTCAACACTGCATTGGCTGCCTATTAAACATCGTATAAATTTTAAAATATTGCTGATCACTTACAAAGCACTAAATGGTTTAGCTCCGCAGTACTTGAGCGAGCTCTTAACTTATTATAGTCCTTCACGTCTACTGCGATCTCAAAATTCCGGCCAGTTAATAATACCTAGAATATCAAAATCGACTGCTGGCGGTAGATCCTTTTCCTACTTAGCACCAAAACTTTGGAACAGTCTTCCTACCATTGTCCGGGAAGCAGACACACTCTGTCAGTTCAAATCTAGACTAAAAACACATCTCTTCGGCCTAGCATACACATAACACATTATAGACTTATATAATTAGGCTGCATAGTTTAGAACAGCCGGGACCGGGAACACTTCCCGTAAATCCTGATGTACTTGGTACATCATAATAAGGATGGCGTCTACGCTAATATTAGTCTCTCTGTCTATCCCGAGGTTTACTGCTGTCCACCGGAACCAGGCCGTATCCAGATCTGATGAAGGACCAGCGCCAGGACACGACGACGACGCCGCTGACCTGAAGTGTCAACCAGTCTCTCCTCCTCTCCACTCCGACTTCAACCAACCGGAACTGGACAAATACTCTGATTCATTCTGAACTTCATACACTGTTCACTCATTGGCCAGAGGAGAACTGGCCCCCGACTGAGCCTGGGTTCTCCCAAGGTTTTTTTCTCCTTTCTGTCACCTGATGGAGTTTTGGTTCCTTGCCGCTGTTGCCTTACCTTCTGGCTTGCTTAGTTGGGGACATTTAATATTCAACAATATTATAGATCTGCCTTAAAGGTGGATGATGATGAAATTGTTTTTTTGTATTATTTTCATGTTATCACTGTGAAGCTGCTTTGATACAATCTGTATTGTAAAAAGCGCTATATAAATAAAGATGACTTGACTTGACTTGACTATATACAATGGCATTAGAATTTATTAATTATATTCAAATACATACATAAATTATTTTCAAATATACATTACATTACACATTTTAGGTAACAATCTGACAACTTTTAGATTACTTTGGAGCAAACTTGTTTATCACATAGATTTCATAATCTTAATCCATATTGATAAAAGAAAGATAATATATTCCATTTTTTGTTATAACATGTTGTGCATTAAATATTACATTAAGTCAGGGTTTTCCAGCCTGCGGTTCGTGAACGAACTGCATGGGCCTTGTGAGTTTAATGAAAAGCTAATAGTTAAGTGAATCATAAAGATTTTTTTAATTAAAATCAATTTTAAAATGATAAAAAATATAATAAAAATGTGTTTAAAAGACAAAAAGCCTTCCAAATCCATAGCAATACATGGTTAAATGTCTCTCGGTGAGTGATAATTCAAATAAAAATGAATGTGCACTAGATGTTGCAATGTTAAGAAAACGAGTGAATTTTTTTCTGTGATCAAATGCGGCCTCTCAATTTTCCACGTAATTATAGCCACATGACAACACGCTGGCCTGTGTGTGCGCAAGTTCACCGAACTAGAAGACTTTCTGTGTTTATAAGCGATATGCTTTTAAGAAAGTACAATTAAGAGTAAAAAATCTATCAAATCTGAATGATGTACTGCCATTGTGTGAATAATATGAAATCAATAGCAAGTAACTGTAGTCTGATTACGAGTACAGCACTGTGTGTGTGTGTGTGTGTGTGTGTGTGTGTGTCTATATACAGTATAGTGGGAGCAACAAAAAAAGAAAATGTGCTAAGAAATAAATAAACAGGAAAAAGGGAAGAAAAATACATATTTGCAGGAAAAAGAAAGCATAAAAAAACTGTCATTATCAGTTTCCATCAGTTCAGGCCTGACCAATATGCCCGCCTATTCATCTTCCATGAATCATTTATTCTGTGATCGATTAAGCGTAATTGTTCAGTACAAGCAATTTGGCGGCAGCCAATGAGGAGCCGCAGAAACAGACGCGGCTTCATTTGCCACCGTCTAATTAATGCAATAAACAAAGACTGTAACAAATGAACACATTCTCCGTCATCTCTCCGGGAACTTTAGTTGTGGGGATTCATCCCGATCTGACAGAAGAAGGCACATCAAGTGTCCTGATGCATGTAGAGCACCTTCACAGCATAAACACACTTTTGGTAACACTCGCTATGAAGCCAGTTTATATAGCTAATGCATTATATTCTTAGTCCTGGATGCTGGTTGGTCAATCAATCCTTACTATAAAATATAAATACAGTAACAGCTAAGATGCGAGACACGTTAATGCACCAATAATGCCTTACAAAACAGCTTAGAATTATTATGAATACGTACGATAACTTATATATAACAGGTTAAAATGAGAATAAGGCATTGCCAATGGCTGTATAACGTATCATATACACAGACCTCATAGTGTTACCAAGAATGACTTTCTTAATTGAGATCTACAGAGGTAAGTGCTCATCTCTGATCTCTAGGGTGCTGTATAGCTAAAGACTTGGTATCACTATTAAAAAAAAATACAATTGGACGTCCTTTTTGATTAGATACGAGACTCGAGGGATCTGGAAAGGAATCTTCGAATCAATCAGCAGAACTTCCTGCAGGGGAATCATGTGACACTCGCTCGGGCTTTAATTTCAGCTTCTAAAACACCTTCCATCTGCAGATAGCGCAGCAGAGACAATGTGTGGGTGTGTGGAATTAATACAAAAAGAGATCCGAAAGCTCAGATTCGGAGTGGTTTTGGCCTGTCGGGTTTGATGAAAGACACCCGGACGCAGAAGAGACAGACCCTTCCACTCCCGTCCGACTGGTAACCAGTCATTCAAACGAACCCTCACTCTACTTTCCGCCCGAAGCCCGCCGGAAGATTCCGGAAGGGTTAGTCTAGCCTCTCCCTGGGGTAATTATTTTTACATTATTACACATGCTCATATTCCAGCCGCCCAGCTGAGGTGACAGGCAAATTTATCACTGCGGGGGTCCGTACAGGCAGCGGGGGCGGAGGGGGGGCTGACAAATGATAAAATAAAACCCCTCTCTGCTTAAATTGTTCCTGCTAATTCTTTTTGGGGGGTGAGATTTATGAGCGGCTATCCGCCCGTGAAGGGAGATGTGCGGAGATTTGTGTGTGTACGTACAGTAAGTGTGTGTGTATGTGTGTGGTGTGTTTGACAGAATGTAGGGTACACATACAAGCAGAGCTCATACTTTCATCCATCAGTCACATGATGATATCAGAGCGAGCTTGATGCATAAGCGCAGGCTTGCTGTGCGGGTTTAGACAGTGATCTGTCTAAAAAAAGTTCTTATATGACTGTCTTATATAAATGTTTAATTAAATGTTATTACATTATAATATTAGACATTGTACAATTACTTACATTTTAATTTAATATCAACAATAAGCAATTCAATACACTTTTAATTAATGTATAGCTCTTACGTTTATATTTTGAATAGCTTACTGTTGATTTTAAATTATTTTAAATGAGTTAACAATGCCTAATATAATTATTATGTTTATTTATAATTTAATATATAAACAAAATGTAATAATAATAAATATATGTAAAATTAATCAGTTTATTGTACAATTCAATAATTGTATAGTTCATTAATAATTTATAAAAAATTAAAAAGTTAAGATTAAAGGTTTATTATGTATTTTATGTAATAAATTGTAATATATTTTATAAACAAAATCTAGTTGTTTATATCAATGTATATATTAAATTATATTATACTTTACATTAAATTATGTATATTTCAATTTATATATATATATATATATTTTATATATAATATATAATTCCGTCACAACACCGCAATCAGAGGACGCGCTGAAACATCAATTCTCGATGCGGTTCTCTTCATTCATAACTCGTAGCCGACTGAGAAGGATATATTTGTGTAAATAGTTGTGCAACTGCGCGAACTTTGTTTTGAAGTTTAATGTTTGAGTTCCAGAGGAATTTGTGACTGTGTACCTGTTTAACCACATCAAAGTTTTGAATTAGTAAGTCCGTGCTTTTTCTCTTTTTTTTTCTCTTGTTTGCTGACTGATGAGGGGTCGCAGCGCCGTAGTGATACGGGGCCCTATTTTGACGATCTGAAACGCAAGTGTCAAAGTGCAAAGCGCAAGTAACTTTGTGGGCGGATCCCGGCGCTGTTGCTATTTTCCCGGCGGGATAAATGACTCTTGCGCCCGACGCAAATCTAAAAGGGGTTGGTCTGAAGTAGCTTCATTATTCATAGGTGTGGTTTGGGCGTAATGTGAAATAAACCAAACCTCTCACATTCCCTTTAAGAGCCGGCGCGCTTGTTCCATGGCGGATTGCTATTATAACGGCGGATTTGCCAGCGCACTCCAGGAGCGATTCACAGCCGAGGAGACCGACGTTCTCGTCAGGGCCGTAAAACACAGAGAAGTGACATTGGGGATGATGGGAGAAACCCACCCAAATTAGCTTCGGTTAAACAGGTGTATAATTTGGGTAAATGTGTAGCCTAATCTAGATAGATCTTTTCCACATCTTCACGGACACAACAATGATTTCCCTCGTGTGTTAATATTTTTCCTTGTAACAATGTATGATTTGCAAAAATGAAAACTGCTGCTTCTGTTTAGAATTATTAGCGAATCAAAGTGGATGCGCGTTAACATTATGGCCAAGCACGCGCCCTTAAAATACCATATCACTAACGCGCAATGCGCCACTGTCTTTAGACTGGGTTTTTCCTGGTCAGTGGCGGAAATGCTTTCTAAAACTGGAAAATAGCACAAGGGAAGTTTTGCGCCGGAACACGCCTCTTCTTTGCGCTGAACCGCCCCCCGCGAGCGCAAGTTCATTCCCTAATTTACCGACGTGCGTCTGTGGAGGGAAAAGTCCGCTGTGCGCGGGTGCAAAATAGGAATGATACATGCGTCGGTGTTCAAAGTCAATTGCGCTGGGTGCAAGATAGGGCCCTAAGAGTTTATATAATAAAAAAAACATTTTGAAGACCCATTGGCCAGAAATATGTTCATTTGATCAGATATGTGCTTTTGTATGGCAATGAGTTTACATAGTGTGTAGAAAGTATGTGTAGATAGTTCAAGTTTGAGGACTCTTTAACAAGAAATATGTTCAATAAGTTAAATATGGACTACTGTATGGCTGAAGTAACACCAACAGGAGTCAGGAGAATATATATTATAGACTGTTTAAGATCAAGTACTTTTTGGAAAGAAATATATCCAGTAGTTCAAATATCGACAACTGTATATTTGCAATACATGATATTTGCAATGCAATCGGCTGTTGTATTGCATTTCTCTTACGATCAAACGTTGTGCAATAATAACATATAAGAATATAAGAATAACATATGAGTAATATGCAATGCAATCTGTTGCAATGCATTAAAACCTTTTTCCGTTGTGCAAAGAACCTAACAAATGTCATTGTACATGAAGAATAACATATAAGTAATATGCACATTGTTGTCAATCTGCTGATGTATTGCATTGCACATACGGTCTGGCGTTGTGCATTGAAGAATAAGTATATGCACTTTGTTGCATTGCAATGCATTCAAGAGCTAACTCAATCTGAAGTGCGTTGAAGATATTTGCAATGCAATTTACTGTTCCATTGCACTGCACATACGATCAAACGTTATGCATTGAAGAATAAGAAATATGCACTTTGTTGCATTGCAATGCATTCAAGAGCTAACTCAATCTGAAGTGCATTGAAGATATTTGCAATGCAATCTGCTGTTGCAATGCTTATATCAAGCGTTGTGCATTGAAAGTATGACAAATAAGTAATATGCACTTTGTTGCATTGCAATGCATTCAAGAGCTAACTCAATCTGAAGTGCGTTGAAGATATTTGCAATGCAATCTTATATCAAGCGTTGTTCATTGAAAGTATGACAAATAAGTAATATGCACTTTGTTGCATTGCAATGCATTCAAGAACTAACTCAATCTGAAGTGCATTGAAGTTATTTGCAATGCAATCTGCTGTTGCAATGCTTATATCAAGCGTTGTGCATTGAAAGTATGACAAATAAGTAATATGCACTTTGTTGCATTGCAATGCATTCAAGAACTAACTCAATCTGAAGTGCGTTGACGATATTTGCAATGCAATCTTATATTAAGCGTTGTGCATTGAAAGTATGACAAATAAGTAATATGCACTTTGTTGCATTGCAATGCATTCAAGAACTAACTCAATCTGAAGTGCATTGAAGATATATGCAATGCAATCTGCTGTTGCAATGCTTATATCAAGCGTTGTGCATTGAAAGTATGACAAATAAGTAATATGCACTTTGTTGTATTGCAATGCATTCAAGAACTAACTCAATCTGAAGTGCGTTGACGATATTTGCAATGCAATCTTATATTAAGCGTTGTGCATTGAAAGTATGACAAATAAGTAATATGCACTTTGTTGCATTGCAAAGCGTTCAAGAACTAACTCAACCTGAAGTGCATTGAAGATATTTGCATTGCAATCTGCTGTTGCATTGCATTGCTTATTTTAAGCATTGTGCATTGAAAGTATGACAAATAAGTAATATGCACTTTGTTGCATTGCAATGCATTCAAGAACTAACTCAATCTGAAGTGCATTGAAGATATTTGCAATGCAATCTGCTTTTGCAATGCTTATATCAAGCATTATGCATTGAAAGTATGACAAATAAGTAATATGCACTTTGTTGCATTGCAATGCAACGATCAAACGTTATGCATTGAAGAATAAGAAATATGCACTTTTTTGCATTGCAATGCATTCAAGAGCTAACTCAATCTGAAGTGCGTTGAAGATATTTGCAATGCAATTTACTGTTCCATTGCACTGCACATACGATCAAACGTTATGCATTGAAGAATAAGAAATATGCACATTGTTGCATTGCAATGCATTCAAGAGCTAACTCAATCTGAAGTGCATTGAAGATATTTGCAATGCAATCTGCTGTTGCAATGCTTATATCAAGCGTTGTGCATTGAAAGTATGACAAATAAGTAATATGCACTTTGTTGCATTGCAATGCATTCAAGAACTAACTCAATCTGAAGTGCGTTGACGATATTTGCAATGCAATCTTATATCAAGCGTTGTGCATTGAAAGTATGACAAATAAGTAATATGCACTTTGTTGCATTGCAATGCATTCAAGAACTAACTCAATCTGAAGTGCATTGAAGATATTTGCAATGCAATCTGCTGTTGCAATGCTTATTCAAGCGTTGTGCATTAAAAGTATGACAAATAAGTAATATGCACTTTGTTGCATTGCAATAAATTCAAGAACTAACTCAATCTGAAGTGCGTTGACGATATTTGCAATGCAATCTTATATTAAGCGTTGTGCATTGAAAGTATGACAAATAAGTAATATGCACTTTGTTGCATTGCAATGCATTCAACAACTAACTCAATCTGAAGTGCGTTGCAATGCAATGCAATCTTATATTAAGCATTGTGCATTGAAAGGATGACAAATAAGTAATATGCACTTTGTTGCATTGCAATGCATTCAAGAACTAACTCAATCTGAAGTGCGTTGACGGTATTTGCAATGCAATCTGCTGTTGCATTGCTTATATCAAGCGTTGTGCATTGAAAGTATGACAAATATGTAATATGCACTTTGTTGCATTGCAATGCATTCAAGAACTAACTCAATCTGAAGTGCGTTGACGATACTTGCAATGCAATCTTATATTAAGCGTTGTGCATTGAAAGTATGACAAATAAGTAATATGCACTTTGTTGCATTGCAATGCATTCAAGAACTAACTCAATCTGAAGTGCATTGAAGATATTTGCAATGCAATCTGCTGTTGCAATGCTTATATCAAGCGTTGTGCATTGAAAGTATGACAAATGAGTAATATGCAATTTGTTGCATTGCAATGCATTCAAGAACTAACTCAATCTGAAGTGCGTTGACGGTATTTGCAATGCAATCTGCTGTTGCATTGCTTATATTAGGCGTTGTGCATTGAAAGTATGACAAATAAGTAATATTCACTTTGTTGCATTGCAATGCATTCAAGAGCTAACTCAATCTGAAGTGCGTTGACGATATTTGCAATGCAATCTTATATTAAGCGTTGTGCATTGAAAGTATGACAAATAAGTAATATGCACTTTGTTGCATTAAAATGCATTCTAGAACTAACTCAATCTGAAGTGCATTGAAGATATTTGCAATGCAATCTGCTGTTGTAATGCTTATATCAAGCGTTGTGGATTGAAAGTATGACAAATAAGTAATATGCATTTTGTTGCATTGCAATGCATTCAAGAACTAACTCAATCTGAAGTGCATTGAATATATTTGCAATGCAATCTGCTGTTGCATTGCATTGCTTATATAAAGCGTTGTGCATTGAAATTATGACAAATAAGTAATATGCCCTTTGTTGCATTGCAATGCAATGCAGATATTTGTAATGCAATCTGCTGTTCCATTGCACTTCACATACGATCAAACGTTATGCATTGAAGAATAAGAAATATGCACTTTGTTGCATTGCAATGCATTCAAGAGCTTACTCAATCTGAAGTGCATTGAAGATATTTGCAATGCAATCTGCTGTTGCAATGCTTATATTAAGCGTTGTGCATTGAAAGTATGACAAATAAGTAATATGCACTTTGTTGCATTGCAATGCATTCAAGAACTAACTCAATCTGAATTGCATTGAAGATATTTGCAATGCAATCTGCTGTTGCAATGCTTATATCAAGCGTTGTGCATTGAAAGTATGACAAATGAGTAATATGCACTTTGTTGCATTGCAATGCATTCAAGAACTAACTCAATCTGAAGTGCGTTGACGGTATTTGCAATGCAATCTGCTGTTGCATTGCTTATATCAAGCGTTGTGCATTGAAAGTATGACAAATAAGTAATATTCACTTTGTTGCATTGCAATGCATTCAAGAACTAACTCAATCTGAAGTGCGTTGACGATATTTGCAATGCAATCTTATATCAAGCATTGTGCATTGAAAGTATGACAAATAAGTAATATGCACTTTGTTGCATTTTAATGCATTCAAGAACTAACTCAATCTGAAGGGCATTGAAGATATTTACAATGCAATCTGCTTTTGCAATGCTTATATCAAGCGTTGTACATTGAAAGTATGACAAATAAGTAATATGCACTTTGTTGCATTGCAATGCATTCAAGAACTAACTCAATCTGAAGTGCGTTGATGGTATTTGCAATGCAATCTGCTGTTGCATTGCTTATATCAAGCGTTGTGCATTGAAAGTATGACAAATATGTAATATGCACTTTGTTGCATTGCAATGCATTCAAGAACTAACTCAATCTGAAGTGCGTTGACGATACTTGCAATGCAATCTTATATTAAGCGTTGTGCATTGAAAGTATGACAAATAAGTAATATGCACTTTGTTGCATTGCAATGCATTCTAGAACTAACTCAATCTGAAGTACATTGAAGATATTTGCAATGCAATCTGCTGTTGCAATGTTGCATTGCAATGCATTCTAGAACTAACTCAATCTGAAGTGCATTGAAGATATTTGCAATGCAATCTGCTGTTGCAATGCTTATATCAAGCGTTGTGCATTGAAAGTATGACAAATGAGTAATATGCACTTTGTTGCATTGCAATGCATTCAAAAACTAACTCAATATGAAGTGCGTTGACGGTATTTAAAATGCAATCTGCTGTTGCATTGCTTATATTAGGCGTTGTGCATTGAAAGTATGACAAATAAGTAATATTCACTTTGTTGCATTGCAATGCATTCAAGAGCTAACTCAATCTGAAGTGCGTTGACGATATTTGCAATGCAATCTTATATTAAGCGTTGTGCATTGAAAGTATGACAAATAAGTAATATGCACTTTGTTGCATTGCAATGCATTCTAGAACTAACTCAATCTGAAGTGCATTCAAGATATTTGCAATGCATCTGCTGTTGCATTGCTTATTTTAAGCATTGTGCATTGAAAGTATGACAAATAAGTAATATGCACTTTGTTGCATTGCAATGCAATTCAGATATTTGAAATGCAATCTGCTGGTCCATTGCACTGTACATACGTTCAAACGTTATGCATTGAAGAATAAGAAATATGCACTTTGTTGCATTGCAATGCATTCAAGAACTAACTCAATCTGAAGTGCATTGAAGTTATTTGCAATGCAATCTGCTGTTGCAATGCTTATAAAAAGCGTTGTGCATTGAAAGTATGACAAATAAGTAATATGCACTTTGTTGCATTGCAATGCATTCAAGAACTAACTCAATCTGAAATGCGTTGACGATATTTGCAATGCAATCTTATATTAAGCGTTGTGCATTGAAAGTATGACAAATAAGTAATATGCACTTTATTGCATTGCAATGCATTCAAGAACAAACTCAATAAGTAATATGCATTTTGTTGCATTGCAATGCATTCAAGAACTAACTCAATCTGAAGTGCATTGAATATATTTGCAATGCAATCTGCTGTTGCATTGCATTGCTTATATAAAGCGTTGTGCATTGAAATTATGACAAATAAGTAATATGCCCTTTGTTGCATTGCAATGCAATTCAGATATTTGCAATGCAATCTGCTGTTCCATTGCACTGTACATACGATCAAACGTTATGCATTGAAGAATAAGAAATATGCACTTTGTTGCATTGCAATGCATTCAAGAGCTAACTCAATCTGAAGTGCATTGAAGATATTTGCAATGCAATCTGCTGTTGCAATGCTTATATTAAGCGTTGTGCATTGAAAGTATGACAAATAAGTAATATGCACTTTGTTGCATTGCAATGCATTCAAGAACTAACTCAATCTGAAGTGCATTGAATATATTTGCAATGCAATCTGCTGTTGCATTGCATTGCTTATATCAAGCGTTGTGCATTGAAAGTATGACAATTAAGTAATATGCACTTTGTTGCTTTGCAATGCATTCAAGAACTAACTCAATCTGAAGTGCGTTGAGGATATTTGCAATGCAATCTTATATTAAGCGTTGTGCATTGAAAGTATGACAAATAAGTAATATGCACTTTGTTGCATTGCAATGCGTTCAAGAACTAACTCAATCTGAAGTGCATTGAAGATATTTGCATTGCAATCTGCTGTTGCATTGCATTGCTTATTTTAAGCATTGTGCATTGAAAGTATGACAAATAAGTAATATGCACTTTTTTGCATTGCAATGCATTCAAGAACTAACTCAGTCTGAAGTGCATTGAAGATATTTGCAATGTAATCTGCTTTTGCAATGCTTATATCAAGCATTATGCATTGAAAGTATGACAAATAAGTAATATGCACTTTGTTGCATTGCAATGCAATGCAGATATTTGCAATGCAATTTGCTGTCCCATTGCACTGCACCAACGATCAAACGTTATGCTTTGAAGAATAAGAAATATGCACTTTGTTGCATTGCAATGCATTCAAGAGCTAACTCAATCTGAAGTGCGTTGAAGATATTTGCAATGCAATTTACTGTTCCATTGCACTGCACATACGATCAAACGTTATGCATTGAAGAATAAGAAATATGCACATTGTTGCATTGCAATGCATTCAATATCTAACTCAATCTGAAGTTTATTGAAGATATTTGCAATGCAATCTGCTGTTGCAATGCTTAAATCAAGCGTTGTGCATTGAAAGTATGACAAATAAGTAATATGCACTTTGTTGCATTGCAATGCATTCAAGAACTAACTCAATCTGAAGTGCGTTGACGATATTTGCAATGCAATCTTATATCAAGCGTTGTGTATTGAAAGTATGACAAATAAGTAATATGCCCTTTGTTGCATTGCAATGCATTCAAGAACTAACTCAATCTGGTGCATTGAAGATATTTGCAATGCAATCTGCTGTTGCAATGCTTATATCAAGCGTTGTGCATTGAAAGTATGACAAATAAGTAATATGCACTTTGTTGCATTGCAATGCATTCAAGAACTAACTCAATCTGAAGTGCGTTGACGATATTTGCAATGCAATCTTATATTAAGCGTTGTGCATTGAAAGTATGACAAATAAGTAATATGCACTTTGTTGCATTGCAATGCATTCAAGAACTAACTCAATCCGAAGTGCATTGAAGATATATGCAATGCAATCTGCTGTTGCAATGCTTATATCAAGCATTGTGCATTGAAAGTATGACAAATAAGTAATATGCACTTTGTTGCATTGCAATGCATTCAAGAACTAACTCAATCTGAAGTGCGTTGACGATATTTGCAATGCAATCTTATATTAAAGGATTAGTTCACTTTTAAAATGAAAATTCTGTCATCATATACTCACCCTTAAGTTGTTTCAAACCTGTATGAATTTCTTTCCTCTGCTGAACACAAAGGAAGATATTTTGAAGAATGTCGGTAACCAGACAGTTTTTGGTTCCCAATGACTGCCATAGTATATTTTTTTCCTACTATGGCAGTCATTGGGAACCAAAAACTGTCTGGTTACCGACATTCTTCAAAATATCTTCCTTTGTGTTCAGCAGAGGAAAGAAATTCATACAGGTTTGAAACAACTTAAGGGTGAGTATATGATGACAGAATTTTCACTTTAAAAGTGAACTAATCCTTTAAGCATTGTGCATTGAAAGTATGACAAATAAGTAATATGCACTTTGTTGCATTGCAATGCGTTCAAGAACTAACTCAATCTGAAGTGCATTGAAGATATTTGCATTGTAATCTGCTGTTGCATTGCATTGCTTATTTTAAGCATTGTGCATTGAAAGTATGACAAATAAGTAATATGCACTTTGTTGCATTGCAATGCATTCAAGAACTAACTCAATCTGAAGTGCATTGAAGATATTTGCAATGCAATCTGCTTTTGCAATGCTTATATCAAGCATTATGCATTGAAAGTATGACAAATAAGTAATATGCACTTTGTTGCATTGCAACGCAATGCAGATATTTGCAATGCAATTTGCTGTTCCATTGCACTGCACCAACGATCAAACGTTATGCATTGAAGAATAAGAAATATGCACTTTGTTGCATTGCAATGCATTCAAGAGCTAACTCAATCTGAAGTGCGTTGAAGATATTTGCAATGCAATTTACTGTTCCATTGCACTGCACATACAATCAAAAATTATGCATTGAAGAATAAGAAATATGCACATTGTTGCATTGCAATGCATTCAAGAGCTAACTCAATCTGAAGTGCATTGAATATATTTGCAATGCAATCTGCTGTTGCAATGCTTATATCAAGCGTTGTGCATTGAAAGTATGACAAATAAGTAATATGCACTTTGTTGCATTGCAATGCATTCAAGAACTAACTCAATCTGAAGTGCGTTGACGATATTTGCAATGCAATCTTATATCAAGCGTTGTGCATTGAAAGTATGACAAATAAGTAATATGCACTTTGTAGCATTCAAGAACTAACTCAATCTGAAGTGCATTGAAGATATTTGCAATGCAATCTGCTGTTGCAATGCTTATTCGAGCGTTGTGCATTGCAAGTATGACAAATAAGTAATATGCACTTTGTTGCATTGCAATGCATTCAAGAACTAACTCAATCTGAAGTGCGTTGACGATATTTGCAATGCAATCTTATATTAAGCATTGTGCATTGAAAGTATGACAAATAAGTAATATGCACTTTGTTGCATTGCAATGCAATGCAGATATTTGCAATGCAATCTGCTGTTCCATTGCACTTCACATACGATCAAACGTTATGCATTGAAGAATAAGAAATATGCACTTTGTTGCATTGCAATGCATTCAGGAGCTAACTCAATCTGAAGTGCATTGAAGATATTTGCAATGCAATCTGCTGTTGTAATGCTTATATCAAGCGTTGTGGATTGAAAGTATGACAAATAAGTAATATGCATTTTGTTGCATTGCAATGCATTCAAGAACTAACTCAATCTGAAGTGCATTGAATATATTTGCAATGCAATCTGCTGTAGCATTGCATTGCTTATATAAAGCGTTGTGCATTGAAATTATGACAAATAAGTAATATGCCCTTTGTTGAATTGCAGTGCAATGCAGATATTTGCAATGCAATCTGCTGTTCCATTGCACTTCACATACGATCAAACGTTATGCATTGAAGAATAAGAAATATGCACTTTGTTGCATTGCAATGCATTCAAGAGCTAACTCAATCTGTAGTGCATTGAAGATATTTGCAATGCAATCTGCTGTTGCAATGCTTATATTAAGCGTTGTGCATTTAAAGTATGACAAATAAGTAATATGCACTTGGTTGCATTGCAATGCATTCAAGAACTAACTCAATCTGAAGTGCATTGAAGATATTTGCAATGCAATCTGCTGTTGCAATGCTTATATCAAGCGTTGTGCATTGAAAGTATGACAAATGAGTAATATGCACTTTGTTGCATTGCAATGCATTCAAGAACTAACTCAATCTGAAGTGCGTTTACGATATTTGCAATGCAATCTTATATTAAGCGTTGTGCATTGAAAGTATGACAAATAAGTAATATGCACTTTGTTGCATTGCAATGCATTCAACAACTAACTCAATCTGAAGTGCATTGAAGATATTTGCAAAAGCAATCTGCTGTTGCATTGCATTGCTTATATTAAGCATTGTGCATTGAAAGTATGACAAATAAGTAATATGCACTTTGTTGCATTGCAATGCAATGCAGATATTTGCAATGCAATCTGCTGTTCCATTCTACTGTACATACGTTCAAACGTTATGCATTGAAGAATAAGAAATATGCACTTTGTTGCATTGCAATGCATTCCAGAGCTAACTCAATCTGAAGTGCATTGAATATATTTGCAATGCAATCTGCTGTTGCAATGCTTATATCAAGCGTTGTGCATTGAAAGTATGACAAATAAGTAATATGCACTTTGTTGCATTGCAATGCATTCAAGAACTAACTCAATCTGAAGTGCGTTGACGATATTTGCAATGCAATCTTATATTAAGCGTTGTGCATTTGTAGATTCAGAATTATTTCTCTTTTCCCCGGTATTGATTCACGGGACGAGACACCAGTTATCTTGCCAAGAAAAATCTTTTATTCTTATATGTCAGGAGAGAAACTTTGAGAAGATGTTGTATTCACGCCAGGTCTATGCGTTTCCGTTTTTCTCTGAAGTGGTACAGTGAAATTCAGCTTATATACATCACAGACAGACTTACAGCTTCCGTATAAGGTAACAAACATGTTGCTTTGAGCTTCTTAAAATTGGAACGTATATATGTCATGTACACGTCATCTTCAACATGTCACACTCTACTTCCATATTAAGAACTATTGTTGTTTACTTTGGTGATATACTTGGATCAGTGGAAACTGTTGTACACTGTACACACCCTTAGCAGAATATAGCTTCCCTCTGTCTGACATGTGATCCTCACATGGATCATGCTATCTATAGTCTCTTCATGCATTCAAACACATGCATTTAAACTCCATAAGATAATACAACTGATCATGAATACCAATAAAGAATAATAATACAGATACACACTATTTAATACTGAAATTATATTAAAAGATGAAATTTTAGATCTTCATTTCCCTCCACTGGAACTACGGCCGTAAGTTCCACACCATCAATCCCAGGTGGCCAACCTATAGAAGTGATAGTGAGGAGAAGAAATAGCAGACCAAGAAAAAGATAGAAAGGACAGAAGAATAGAAACAGAAAAGAAAAAAACAACAAAAACAACAAAAACCCCTTCCCAGGTTATGTTCCCGCATACTATGTGTCATTTAACGTCTATGTGTACGCATTTAAAATGACCCCAAACAACTAAGAAAAGAAAAATTAATAAGTCTTCACCGATGCCTTGACTCGTTAAGTAAGTACTTAACTACTTCAAGTTCCCGGCTCCAAAATAATAAACTAAAATAAACGTTGATGTTAAAGGATCCTATCCCTCGGGGTTGAAAACCAGTAAGCGGGTGTTCATTGTTTGTGAGGTTGTGTTTTGTAAGTAATGTAGTATGTAAAATCTCCTATTTCACACTGTATGTCCCATTCTTGGTTCTATCCATTTGGTTAGAAATAATCAATTTGACAGGTTTGGTACTTTTCCTTCCAGTAACACATATCATGAATTGTATTACTAACATGAACACAAGAACTCCTACCATAGTCAAAACTATCCAATCCGACCATGATAAATTTCCTAGGATTCGTGTTAGTTTTCTCTCAGACATTAATTTAGCTACTCCATTTGCTACGATAACATGACCCATTGCTTGAATTCCCTCCTCTTGAGCTGCTTTTACACTCTTTTTAACTATTCTAATCATCTCAAAGAGTTCATAATTCCGTTCTTCTACTAAATCATTATTCCACCATTGTGGCTCTAACTGCAACAGTTGCACATGTGGAACATGAATTCCTCCCAAGTGAAGAGGATAGAGAATCTCAAGGCAAAATTGATCAGGAGGAATTGGACACAACTTCCCTCCGTATATCATATTTTCACTTATTCCATCATGTAATATACACCACTGTGCTTCTGACACCTGCCATGCACCTGTGGCTTGATCTAAAGGAACTACTTCCCAAACTGCAGAACCATTAAGAGATAGACTAAACATTGTAGAGCATGAGCAAATTACCCACTCATGTTCCTCAACACAACAATCTGTAGTAGAAATCATTGGTGTGTCACCTTCAGCCCAATATCCATTCCTACCTAATCTAATTACTGAATTTCCTTGTCTAACCCCCATTGATTGGAATTGCCTGACTGTCATAATATTACGTTTCCCATATTGAGGCCATATCATAATCAAAGGTAACATCCCAGATCCTGACAACGAATTTTCATTAATAGCGATTTTAACTAATGGAATATGTTTAGCAGACGTTAAATTAAGTTGATTACCGAAAACCACTAACAAAGATTCTGTTATTCTCTCAGGAATTTGTCCCATTCGAATAACTTGAATATCCTCTACCATCTGATCCTTTAGATTCTGGGCTAAAAATAAACACGCCGCACGATGTGTCTCAAAATTAGATGATTTTGTTAATGCATCTGCCAATTCCTTCGCTGCGTTATTAAGATGCTGACCCGCTGCTATAATATGCAGAGAACCTTGAAGAGCCTCAGTGAGTCCTTTCCCAGTCATTGTTCCCACCCACTGAGTATACTCGCTTAGTTGATTAATTTGAGCAGTATTACTAATTGAATTGACAGAACCAAATACCCCCGCTATGTCTCCCCATATACTTCTAGGTTTACGATATTTACTACTCAGAGGATTTTTAGAGGTATAATACTTAATTTCTTTTTCCAACCAACTTCTTATTTGTGTAAAATTACCACAATAAGACTGATCAAAAACAGTAAGAAGGGATTGCAAATTATAATTAATGCGTTGTCGCACCATATGGGCTTCATTTATCAAGGTTTTTGTTTCTTTTGCCAACAAAATACCATGAGCTGGTGCAATAGTTGTATTTGGGCATGTTGTAGCTTTGTTTGTCTTTTCCGCAGACAGATAAAAACACCTTCCAATTTCCCCAGTTTCTAGCTCAGTCTCACAATATTCATTCTCATCTTCTGAATGCCATACTCGTGCATAATTTCCCTTGAATCTTGTTGTTCCCGAGGAAGTATCCCACAGAAACCCTTCACATGGTACCACTATGGGATAAATACACCCTTGGGCCAATGAGTCCCATATTGTAAGCATGTGAGTACGATTCAAAACGAAATTAATTTCCACATTAGTAGATGTTATGAGGTCTAACCCCACAACTTCGCATTTTTCTTTTGAACAAATATCTCGTCTTTGAGCACTACTAATATACCCCCCGTCTTTTACCGGCCAAATTACTCTGCTTTTGTAACATTGATGGTAAAAGTTACATCCTCCAAAGATGTCCTTACGATATTTAGCAAGGTCTTTATCATTATGTGGCACACAATCCCATAATCCCCATCTGGAAATAAAGGGTAGAGTAAAATGTTGGCCAGATTTCAGAGTTGCATTCCGAGTGATTCCTTGAACTCGAGGAGTCCATAAAGCTTGGCTTTCTTGATAAATGCCAAGTAAAATTAAAAATAAGCATACCATTGTCGTTGGGTATCGAGAATAACTTGCAACCATCTCTAATCAATGTCAATGGAATTGATTCCTGAAATGGAAGCAGAGAAATAATTAACATCACTTCTTTATTCCCAGTCTTTAAAACTAATGGATGAACATTGTTCAATTTCAGGCCATAAGCTATCATTATCATTTTGTTCATTCACTAAGCAAGGTTTAACTTGCGACCAATGGTACCATCTATCTGTTCCTACACCCTTCCCTTTAAGGCAAACACTTGTATCAGTAGTTAAGAGTATCTCATATGGTCCCTCCCATCGAGGCTCTAAACCTTTCCTAAAAATTTGTTTGATCATAACAAAACTGCCTAACTCGGGAATGTGTGGAATATCAGTAGTGGTGTGTTTTTCATCCCATTGCTGTTGAGCTTCTCGCACTTTCTTATTATTGTCTTTAGTAGCTTTATCCAGCATTGCGAGATAGCGTCGTAACTTTTCTTGGAACAAAGTAGAGTCCCCTCCTGTTCCCGCAGGTGGCGGAGCATCATGAGGTAGAACCATTGCTCTTCCGGTCATCAGTTCAAAAGGGGTTAGTCCTGTAACTCTGTTTGGAGTTGCTCTCAAGTTTCACAGAATAGCAGGTAATAACTTATGCCACCCTTGGCCAGTTTGCAGAATGGCTTTGGTAAGAGCGGTTTTCAACGATCTATTCATTCTCTCCACAAGTCCCGAACTTTCCGGCCGATAGGGAATGTGGAATTTCTGTTTAATCCCCATCAACTTCATTGCTTCCTTCATCAATTTCCCAGTGAAATGAGTTCCATTGTCAGAATCAAGTTCATATGGAAGACCCCAGCGAGGAAAAACTTCTTCCACCATTACTCGTGCTGTCGCTTCAGCAGTGCAAGTTTTTGTCGGGAATGCTTCCACCCACCTAGTAAATCTGTCCATGATTACAAGAATGTATTGATACCCTCCACTGGGTGATAAAGGTCCTGTGAAATCAATTTGGAGATGCGTCCATGGACCTGTTGGTCTGGGTGCATGTGACATTCGCACCTTTACAGATTTTCCCACATTTGCTTTCAGGCAGATCAAGCATCTCCTACAGTAATCATCAATGTCTCTTATCATTCGTGGCCACCACCAAGTCTCACTGATTTGAGCTTTCATTGCTTTTGCTCCAGCATGTACTTTTCCATGATACAGCTGCATTAGTTCTCTTCTTGTTCCGATAGGCATCACCACTTGTCCTGTTGGAATTCTCCAGATACATTGATCATCCTCTTTTGCTCCTGTTTTTATCCATTGTTCTTTTTCTTCATCTGTCTCCAGTTGATATGACAGAAGATGGAGCTCAGGATTATCTTTGCTGTTTTCCTTTACCAAGGTAACAGGAGTAAAAGGAAGTAGAGCTGCTTCTCTAGCTGCTGCATCTGCTACCGTGTTCCCTTGACTTTCTTTGGACTTGTCAGATTGGTGTGACTTTACTTTGATCACGGCTGCTTCTCTGGGTAAGTGGCATGCTGCAATTAAGCGACGAATTATGGAAGCATGTTGTATTCCGCTCCCACTGCTAGTGATAAGTCCACGTCTTTTCCACAGGGCAAGGTAGTCATGGACTACGCCAAAAGCATAACGACTATCTGTATAGATGTTGACTCGATCTCCTTCCGATAGTTCAAAAGCTTCCGTAAGTGATAAGCTCAGCTACTTGTGCTGACAATTTCCCAGAAAGAGCTCCTTTCTTTACAACAGTTCCATCAACTTTCACTACAGCCCATCCAGTATGTCGTTTTCCATCGACATAGTAACTGGATCCATCGACCCATAACTCTTTGTCTGGGTTTTCAAGAGGGATTGGATTAACTGGACCAAGACTATCTTCTTCTACCTGTTTTTCACACTCATGTGGTATTCCCTCATGTGGTTCCAGCATCATTGTTGCAGGGTTAAGAGACGTGTCCCTGATGATTTCCACTCTTAAATCTTTGTTCAACAAGGTTGCTTCCCATTTTACTCTTCTTGCGTCAGTTATGGTGAGATTTCCCATCACCTTCCGCATTCCTGTAACTGTTAGAGGTTTTGGAAGTTGACGTAATGCCTCTACACGCTCTGTTGTCATTCTCCTTCCCTCGATAGATATTTCCTGGCCCAAGTAGATCACCTTGGTTTTTGCCAGCTGTGCCTTGTCGGGGTTAACTTTGAATCCCCCTTTCCTAAGGGCTTGTAGGACAACATTCAGAGCAAATACATGACTGTTTTCATCTGGGCTTGCAATTAATAAATCATCAACATATTGGAGGCAGATACTTCCTGAACTCTCAATTTCAGCTTTTTGCTCCGTTAGGAACTGGTTCAAAGCTCTATGAAATACAACAGGAGAAAGATTAAGACCTTGTGGGAGTCTATTCCAAACATACTGTTTTGCGCCCACTGTGAAGGCCAATTTCTCTTGAGATCTTTCGTCAATAGGTATAGACCAGAAAGCCGACAGTACATCGAGTACCGTAAATATTTTAGCATTACCTGGAATATCATTCAAAATGGTGGCAGGATTGGCCACAATAGGATGCGGTTTTGGTGTTACACTGTTAAGTCTTGTGTAATCAATAGTTAGTCGCCATGAGTTATCGGATTTCCTGACAGGCCAGACAGGACTATTAGTGGTAGATGAAGTTTGTCTGATGATTCCTTCAGCTTCCAAGTCTGCCACTATCTCTTCCACGGCTTGTCTTGCTTCAGGTCGGATGGGGTATTGTTTATGAGGGGCATGTATCGGTCCTTCAATAACAATGGGATCAATGTTGGCTTTGCCACAATCCAATTTGTGTTTAGCCCAGACATCCGGATATACACTGCACAGAAGACCCCACACACCGTCTTTTCCCCAGTCTCTGATAATTGGTTTTGCTGTACCAACAGACCTTAGGTTACATGTGCGATCTTCATGTGGTATTATCCCAGCTGTTGTAGCGATCTGACGACTGTCAGTGAATATGATCATGTTTAACAACGGAAGAATGTCCATGCCAATAAGGCTTCCTTGTGAATTTGGCCCAACCCAGAAAGATGTCCATAAGACTTCATCTTCATGTATTTGCAGAGGAACTTGAATACTTTTGTGAAATTTTGTGATACCTCCTCCAACTCCTTCAACTTCCATTGTTTCATCTGTTGTAGGTAGGTTCAAATCTGTTATTGAAATTGCTGCTCCTGTGTCAACCAAAATGTCACATGGGTGGCCCCCTATTAATGCATTGATGAAAAGGCGATTGTCTCTTTTCTTACCAAAACAGGGGGCCGCTGATTCCTATTGCGGACGCATAATTCCCTCAATGAGCTGACGGACTTGTGCTTCAGTCCACGTCTTCCCTTGAGAGGTTTCATCATGGTTTTTTACACTGGCCTGTTTAAATGATTGACCTTGACCTTCTGCTCCACCTCCTTTAGCCCAGCAATCTCTTCTGACGTGGCCAGGCTTTCCACAATTGAGGCAAACAATAATATTTTTCCTTGTGTCCATGTTGTATTGAGCTGTTGCCACTCCTCTTCGATATGGCTTGTTTCCTTCTTCTTTGTTTGATCTCATAACCATTTCTAAGCAGCCAGCCCATTGCATAATTTGATCAAATGTCTCACCTGGATTGACTCCAAGTGATAAGGCTTGTTGGTATTTTGCGCTAAGTCCATCCACAAGTGTGTCAGTGAACTGTACATCATCTCTGTCAGGTTGTTTCTTGGCACAGAGAGCCCATCTCTCATAAGAATTCCACTTACGTAGAGCATATTCATCTGGAGATTCATCATCCTTTTGCTTAATCAATGTCACTAATGTGAAAGGAATTTTACCGCTGCCCAAGATTTCTTGGATTTCTTTTCGGAACTCATCTAATGCTTGCCAAAGACCCAGTGGTCGTCCCTGGCCATCAACCCACAAGTCTATCCATTGGGCTGTTGTGATCGATGCTGGCAAGCGTTCCCATCTGTCTCTTGGGATTTTTGCCTTTACAATGGTGTGTATGTCTTTTAATGTCATTTGATGAGCTTCGACCAATGAGTCTAATTCTCGCCAAAACTCTGTGTTTGGATCTTGTCTCTTCAGAGGAGGCAGGGCTGTGAGAATGGCTTGACGTTCTCCTGGTGTGAATGGTCTCTCTTCTGTCATCAGTTCAGATCCTTCCCTTTTAACAGCAGGTGAAGAAAATTCAGGTCCGATTTTGTCAACAGTGATCATGTCGTCATCTCTTGTCTCATCACCCCAGTCCGATCCATAATTACGAGCTGGTGCACATCGCAACATGTCTCTGTTTGGCTGAACTGATTTAGATCTCATTATTATTGGAGCGGCTTGTGCAGATGCAATATACATTTTGTCAACTGGACCTCCATTTGATCTCGAAGCTTGAGGCTGTATCAGAGGTTTAGATGAATCTATATATTGTTCAGGCAAAACTGGATAAATTGGGTTGTAAGGAGGCGGCGTTACAGTTGTTGCAGATTTCACTGGTGCTTGAGAATATTTCTTTTCAGCTTAAGTTATTATATTTGTCCAATCTGGATCAAATGAATCATTATTGGTTGTATTTTCTCCATCTGAACATTTAATGGACATAATTTTGTTCAATTTGTTATATGCTTCAATTTGAGGCTTCATTGCTTCGACAAGTGGAGTTGGGCACCCATCAATACCGCAACAAATTCCACCTTGTTTTAAAATCCAATGTGCGGCAAGGATTGGAAACACTTTTGACTTGGAGTCTTTTTGGGACTCAAACCAGCTTAACTGCACATCTATAGATGCGTTAATGTCCAATCCTTTCTTCAAAAACTTAGCTTGCTTTTTATTTTTCCTTTCCAGGTACCAAGCAGATATTGTTCTGCTATTATAACAACTTGCTGCCATTGCAGAGTATTCGTCACTCTGTGTCTTGTATACTCAAAACAGCAGGGCTATTTTTGTGTGCGTGCGTGTGTGTGTGTGTGTGTGTGTGTGTGTATGTATGTATGTGTGTGTGTGTGTGAATTCCAGGGGAGGCCCTCTGCTGCTCTCCCTCTGCTTCTCTCCCTCTGCTTTTCTCCCTTTTCACCTGCTCTAATTACTCAAAGAACAAAAAGGGGAAAAAAAGGAAACAAAAACAGAAACAAAAAGGTTAACTCTAATAATTTATGTGTTTTCTTTGTTTGTTTGTCTCAGATCAATTGATTGATTTATTTTTCCTACATATAATTTTATTTTTATTTTTAAAAGTTGCTCTCAGATCAGTCAACCTCCTTAAACACTGAACAGCTTCATTGTCAAAAATCAGAATGCATGCGATTCTAGCTCCTTTTCCATTGATTCCCTTCTTCTAAGGGTTCAATCCTCTGCGTATTTAAACGTTTTAGGGTTTCTTTGTATCTCTATATATACTGCACTAAGCTAACCCGGAGCACAGACCCGCCACTTTAAACCGCTATAAATCACCGCTTGTCACACTATCCTCGTCCCCTTCTGAAACGATTCTTCGGTGTGTTGGAAATATGTAGAGATAAATCTGCCATCGGTTTTTACAGTCTCATCATATTCAACCACCTCCCAGTCATAACAAGCTAATTGCTAAATCGCCTTACAGCTAATTCTACAAATTTGACAAATGGCCTTTTTCTAACAAAGGTCCATTTTCTAAAGTCTTTTCAAAAATTAAAAAGACTTCCCCAGCTTCATTCAATATTTCAGAGGTTTACTGACCAGAGCAACTCAAATAAGTCACATCAAATTCAAATTATTTAATTATTTTCCTTTTTCTGACACATATATTCATTGGCAACACAACTGGTACTTTGAATCACACAGTTCTTTTAAGCAGTTTCAGTCAATGTCTAATCATCAGGCAGACTTATAATTATTTAGAATAAAATAAAGTCTTACCTGAAATGATGAGACAAATGCCTGATCAGCCTGTTGTCCGTGACGCCAAATTGTAGATTCAGAATTATTTCTCTTTTCCCCGGTATTGATTCACGGGACGAGACACCAGTTATCTTGCCAAGAAAAATCTTTTATTCTTAATATGTCAGGAGAGAAACTTTGAGAAGATGTTGTATTCACGCCAGGTCTATGCGTTTCTGGTTTCTCTGAAGTGGTACAGTGAAATTCAGCTTATATACATCACAGACAGACTTACAGCTTCCGTATAAGGTAAAAAACATGTTGCTTTGAGCTTCTTAAAATTGGAACGTATATGTCATGTACACGTCATATTCAACATGTCACACTCTACTTCCATATTAAGAACTATCCTTGTTGTTTACTTTGGTGATATACTTGGATCAATGGAAACTGTTGTACACTGTACACACCCTTAGCAGAATATAGCTTCCCTCTGTCTGACATGTGATCCTCACATGGATCATGCTATCTATAGTCTCTTCATGCATTCAAACACATGCATTTAAACTCCATAAGATAATACAACTGATCATGAATACCAATAAAGAATAATAATACAGATACACACTATTTAATACTGAAATTATATTAAAAGATGAAATTTTAGATCTTCAGCATTGAAAGTATGACAAATAAGTATTATGCACTTTGTTGCATTGCAATGCATTCAAGAACTAACTCAATCTGAAGTGCATTGAAGATATTTGCATTGCAATCTGCTGTTGCATTTTATTGCTTATTTTAAGCATTGTGCATTGAAAGTATGAAAAATAAGTAATATGCACTTTGTTGAATTGCAATGCATTCAAGAACTAACTCAATCTGAAGTGCATTGAAGATATTTGCAATGCAATCTGCTTTTGCAATGCTTATATCAAGCGTTGTGCATTGAAAGTATGACAAATAAGTAATATGTACTTTGTTGCATTGCAATGCAATGCAGATATTTGCAATGCAATTTACTGTTCCATTGCACTGCACATACGATCAAACGTTATGCATTGAAGAATAAGAAATATGCACATTGTTGCATTGCAATGCATTCAAGAGCTAACTCAATCTGAAGTGCATTGAAGATATTTGCAATGCAATCTGCTGTTGCAATGCTTATATCAAGCGTTGTGCATTGAAAGTATGACAAATAAGTAATATGCACTTTGTTGCATTGCAATGCATTCAAGAACTAACTCAATCTGAAGTGCGTTGACGATATTTGCAATGCAATCTTATATCAAGCGTTGTGCATTGAAAGTATGACAAATAAGCAATATGCACTTTGTTGCATTGCAATGCATTCAGGAGCTAATTCAATCTGAAGTGCGTTGAAGATATTTGCAATGCAATCTGCTGTTCCATTGCACTGTACATACGTTCAAACGTTATGCATTGAAGAATAAGAAATATGCACTTTGTTGCATTGCAATGCATTCAAGAGCTAACTCAATCTGAAGTGCATTGAAGATATTTGCAATGCAATCTGCTGTTGCAATGCTTATATTAAGCGTTGTGCATTGAAAGTATGACAAATAAGTAATATGCACTTTGTTGCATTGCAATGCATTCAAGAACTAACTCAATCTGAAGTGCATTGAAGATATTTGCAATGCAATCTGCTGTTGCAATGCTTATATCAAGCGTTGTGCATTGAAAGTATGACAAATGAGTAATATGCACTTTGTTGCATTGCAATGCATTCAAGAACTAACTCAATCTGCAGTGCGTTGACGGTATTTGCAATGCAATCTGCTGTTGCAGTGCTTATATTAGGCGTTGTGCATTGAAAGTATGACAAATAAGTAATATTCACTTTGTTGCATTGCAATGCATTCAAGAACTAACTCAATCTGAAGTGCGTTGACGATATTTGCAATGCAATCTTATATTAAGCGTTGTGCATTGAAAGTATGACAAATAAGTAATATGCACTTTGTTGCATTGCAATGCATTCAAGAACTAACTCAATCTGAAGTGCATTGAAGATATTTGCAATGCATCTGCTGTTGCATTGCTTATTTTAAGCATTATGCATTGAAAGTATGACAAATTAGTAATTTGCACTTTGTTGCATTGCAATGCATTCAAGAACTAACTCAATCTGAAGTGAGTTGACGATATTTGCAATGCAATCTGCTGTTGCTTGAACACTATTACTGTAAGCGTTGTGCATTGAAGGATAACAATAAAAGTAACATGCACTTTGTTGCCTTGCAATGCATTCAACAACTAACTCAATCTGAAGTGCATTGAAGATATTTGCAATGCAATCTGCTGTTGCATTGCATTGCTTATATCAAGCGTTGTGAATTGAAAGTATGACAAATAAGTAATATGCACTTTGTTGCATTGCAATGCAATGCAGATATTTGCAATGCAATTTGCTGTTCCATTGCACTGCACATACGATCAAACGTTATGCATTGAAGAATAAGAAATATGCACTTTGTTGCATTGCAATGCATTCAAGAGCTAACTCAATCTGAAGTGCGTTGAAGATATTTGCAATGCAATTTGCTGTTCTATTGCACTGCACATACGATCAAATGTTATGCATTGAAGAATAAGAAATATGCACTTTGTTGCATTGCAATGCATTTAAGAGCTAACTCAATCTGAAGTGCGTTGAAGATATTTGCAATGCAATCTGCGGTTGTATTGCATTGATCACGATCAAGCGTTGTGCATTGAAGAATAAGTAGTATGCACTTTGTTGCATAATGCATTCAAGAACTAATGTATAACTAACATATTCAGTTGTTTATTATTTAAGCGATGCAACAGCAGATTGCATTGCAAATATGTCCAACACACATACGATCAGGCGTTGTGCATTGAATAATTAGCATTATGCACTTTGTTAAACTGTAATGTATTCAAGAACTAACTCATTCCGTAGTGCGTTATAATCTGCAGGTCAAATGGTCCTTAAATGGTTTTAAACTCTATAAACTTAGAGAATGCGTCTGATGTTAAATCAGCCATACAGAATTTCAAATTTGACATGAATATATTTCTTACCAATCTTGAACTTTCTATAGATAGTCTCCTACTGATGCTTCATAAGCCATATATATGTCCTTATCTGACCTATTGAGCTTATTTCTGGTCAAAGGGTCCTCAAAAGTTTTTAAACTATATAAAGTTATAGACTACTTTTGATAAAAAATCAGCCATACAGAAGTCCATATTTGACCTAATGAACATATTTGTGGCCAGAGTCAATGAACATTAACTTACTATAAATACTTCTCATACTATACAGACTTCTTGTGATGTTGTATCAGCTAGACAGTAGTTCATTTTAGACCGATTGTACATATTTTTGGCCAAAGATTCCTCAAATGTTTTTAAACTATAAAAAGATGGAGTTGTACACTGTAAAAAAATTCCGTAAAAATACGGTACAATGTACCATATTAATTTGAAGGAATTTTCCGTATTTGTCTTTTACAGGACTTTTACCCGTATTTTGAATTACGCGTTGCATTGTGGGAACTAGAACCTGATCGGCGCGAAAAGTTTGAGACGCAACCGCCATTACACACGCAGATGACCGCGGCCAAAGTTGCTTTATAAAGTCGGATTTCGGATGTGTGGAAGTTATTCTGACACTTCTGTGGTAAAAACCGAAAATTATATTTAGCTAAGAGTCAAATAAGCTGTTTACGTAATGTTATTTGGTTGCCACCCGGCTTGTTAGGCAAATGAATGTCGGAGCCGTCGCGTTTATCATTTTATGCTTATCGTCACACATTGAAATATTTATTTCACACTCGTGGAAGTTCCCCTGGTTGTATGTGTTATAGTGTCCTCGTTGTAACTGGTTTATTGGCTTTTATTTGGTCGGTGATGCGGTTTATTTCGTGCCGAGCGCACCCGTTAACCAGGATGAAGTGCAGTAACGTTAACGTTACTCGTGTTTTTGGAGCAGTTTAATGGCTTCAAACAAAAGCCACCAGATAAAATCGTCGAGAAAAGTAAAGGCCATTTAAGACTTGATTTAAAAGGCATGAAGATACAACGTGAAGACTGTGTGTGAAGATGCAGTACAGCTGGATAAAGGAAAACACCACGTTTTCTTCCAAATGAGGTACGTTAATGTTATGTTTACGTTAGACTTTTTATTGTCTTGTTTTTGTTTTAGACGACACACAGACATTATACACACACCCCAGATAGCAGACCAACATTGAATCTACATTGAATCAATGTTAATGCATTAACCAAAAGATCATTGAATCAATGTTTAAATTTAACATTGATTTTTCATCAGGTTTGCACCCTGAAATAATGTTATTTCAACGATGAAAAATCAATCAATATGGTCATAAAATCAATATTATTTCAACCATAATTAAATCGCTTATTTAACATTGAATCAACATAGAAACAATATAAAATCAATATTGCTTTATGTACAGCAATATTCTATGCTAGTTTGGCTTGTAATATGCTTGAATATTTTTGGACTATGACTCCTTTCAGACAGGGTTGCAATTAAATATGGTTTTTAATCAAAATGTCATTCAAAGTAAACTACATCCTTTAGTTTACAAGCAAATGTATTTATTTATGCCCCCAAAACTGAACAGGAAATATCACATTCAGAAAAAAGTGTAATTTCGTGGTGACAAAGACAAAAAACAGCGGAGGTCTACGGTAAGAAAGAATGAAACATTACTCTGATAAATAGTTCAAGTTCAATTTTATTTATGTAGCACATTTACAACAGACCAAAGTGCTTTACAGAAGAACAACATATAGTTGAACAAAGAAGAACAAAGATATCGTATGCATTAACAAATAAAACAAGATATAACATGCATTATATATATAAAACAAGATATAACATGCATTATATATATAAAAAAAGATATAACATGCATTATAAAATAAAACAAAAATAAGAGCAACATAACTAAGAGTTCTATAAAACAGGAGAACCAAAACAGAAATCAGAACTCAGATATAAATTAATAAAACCAACCAAAGAAAAGAATCAATATACTAAATAAAATAGGTAGGTTTTTAAAAGAATTGAAAGTAGATAGAGAAGGGACAGCTCTAATAGGCAAATGCTAGGCAAATGCACTTACCTCTACGCTTGGGTAGAATACCATACCGTAATGAACTCAGGGGTTTCCTCCACGAGCAATGCGTTGTTTAGTAAAAAAATGGCAGGCTTACTACAAAGAGAACCTGGAGTCTAGAAGAGAAATCAGCTTTGGAACACTGTAAGAGACAAAAAAAAGATCATTAAAAAAATACACATGACTGTTTTGAACACTTCGAAACAGTGAATCATTTTTTGAAGCAAATAGTTAAATTCAGACGGATGTATGACATCAAAGTACAGCAAGAGTGATTTAGCAGACGGGTCACGGGTGTACTGTACTTTCTGTACTTTGATGTCATACACTGATATGATTGATGACGTGTAGTGAAACCCCTGTATTACATCGTACAAACTGCATTTTCGGGACAAAAGTCCCCTGGTTATTTAAATACTTAACAAAATAAAAGTAATATAGGCCTACAAGCTTTAATATTGAGTAGTTTTAGAGCTGGGCGATATAAAGAAATATGTTGCTGATATAAATGATACAATGTTTTAGATTTAGCTAAATTATATTTATTAATTTACCCAGCAGATGAGTCAATGCTACTTTAAGTGAGCAATGATCATGACTGCATTAAATTACTAGCATGGCAATGAGAGATAGCCGATTAGGCTGAGATAGTAGACAATATTTTCCGAATGTCATGCAGGGCTCCGTAATTTTACTTCATTAATTTATTTATGCTTCTTAATTTTTCCATTAGGATTGGTGAATAAAAACAAACTCGGGATTTTACACTAGATGATGATAATTCACTGTATTTCAGTAAGACACAGTTCCGAAAGTGACAAATAAGACAATAATAGGCTACCAAATAATACAAGCCCTGGCCATTGTTTTGGGTTTTTTTGCGTACAATGGGAATTTAAAAACCTGCAGTGCTGAAAAGTGGGAAAAAAGTGACTAAAACAAATATTTATATGTCGATCTATAGCAAATATTATTATTTATGTCCTCAATTTAAGTATAAGTATAACTTCAATAAAAGTAGGTATAAATAAGTAACTATTTGAAGTAGGCTACTGTTAGGCTATAGGCCTATTGCACAGATTTACAGCGGTGTTTTTTTTTATAGTTAGGCTATAGCTAATGCCAGTGTTAATATTTGAAACTATTTTTTAACAGGTAAACAACAAGGAAACATGAGTTTGCCATTAAACATTTTATTTGCCAAAAAATGCAAGCATTGGAGAACAAATCTCGTAAAAAAAATAAAAATAATTAAAATCAGCTGCTTGCGTTCGGGTTTGTCCAATGTCTTTCCTTTAATACCGCGATTTATCATAATTTGCGTAAAATACCGAGTTTGAGCTGATCCACCGACCCTGATGGAAATATGAAGAAGCCAAGTGTAGCTAAAACAGCTCTATTAGGTAGGCCTACACTGAGGTGCTGTCACCAAGCATTCGTTTTTAAACAATAACTTTGTCTATTCTGTGTCTTAACAATAAAACATTAGTCAATATATCTTAACTACCATGGTAAACCGATAATAAGATTAACATAGTTAACATTTAATATTTCAAATCATTCACAAAAATAGTAACTTCATGCACATAAAGAATCGTCTAGGCCAATAAGATTGCTGTATAATAAGCCAATTAAATTGGGGGTGGGCGGAGCAACCTGTGTCACCCCGCCCCATAGTCCAGACTGCACTCTGGGCTACGCCGTGCGCGCGCTACGCGGTTTGGAGCACAGTCTGATTCAGGGAGATTGTAACTAATTTGCGGGCATCAGTCTGGCATAACTAGTCGATCACGAGTGGCCCAACAGGTAGATCTATAGATAAACTCATCTTTCAGGCATTTGACCGACCGGGTTGACACTTCAGCGTGAGAAATCGATGGTGTGGCGTGTGAAACCAACCAAATGCGTGTCTCACGGCCAATGCGTGAGAGTTGGCACAACTTGGCAGCTCTGCAATTAACGTTACTTTTGTAAATTATATTTGACCAGATTATAGGGACGTCTCGTCTTTGACCCTACAAATTACAGCTGTTTTTTCTATATATTTTGACCCCTTTTTGGAAGTCGTGGAAACGCTATCATCATGGATTTTAAAAGAAATAGCTAGCTATGGAATAACGTTACAACATTTATATTTTTGCCGTCGTCTCACGTGCCCAACTAACGTTATATGAACTCTCGATCGCTTCTAATTGCGCCTTTTTTGACTTAAGGGTTAGTTCACCCTAAAATGAAAATTAACAATTTACCCACTGTTGGTTTTATTCAATAAGTTATATTATTAGGGAAAATCCGGGCCGTTGGTTTGTGCACGGCGCGCGTTCATGTGACTAATAAATCTAACATTGCAGTTCATTCCGACTCACCCAGGAAAAACAAACAAGTTGTAAGAAATATAGATACATAAACATGCAAAATGAAATTGAGATTTAAGATTAACTTACCTAAAAACCACTCTGTCGTTGCCCGAATGCTTCGTCTGTCTGTCTGTTTTTCGCGCTTGAAATCTGTTATGTCGTGTAGAAATCTGTTATGCCGCGCTTTGATCTGATTGGCGGTTGGCAACCAATGTTAAGATTGTCTTGGCAACCAGTGGAGAAATTTAAGCTGACCCAAAATCAACATTGATTCAATGTTTGTCTTTTCAACACTGAAAAACATTGAATTATCAACATTGATTCAATATTATTTTAACATTGAATTTTCAACATTGTTCCAATATTATTTTAGCATTGATTTTTCAACATTGATCCAATATTATTTAGCATTGAATTTTCGACCTCAACCAAAATGATGATTCTGATGGAATTTCAACATTTAATCAATGTCACCTTGCTATCTGGGACGACACATATGACTTTAAACCCTTAATAATGACCTTGAAAGAATAATTTAACATGACTGCTATTATACTTTATTATAGTTTGTTTCATAGTTTCTGTTGTTTTCTTATCTATTGACAGGACTTTCCTTATGTAAGTTACTGTGCATCCCAAGCACTACCCTGCATGCTCCTTATGGGTTTGTATTTTGTTTTATTAGTATTTTATTATTATTAATCATTATGAGTTCTCAATATTGGCAAAACACATTTAAATTTAAAGTCTGAGGAAAAATGTTTATAGAAAAAGTTGGTTGCTGAATAGCCCCTTCAAAGATTTTTACGCTTATAGGTCAGTAGAAAAGCATTTTATAAGGAAGATTTAAACAACTGTTTTTGGAGCGGTTTTCTGAAGTGGTCGTGTAATGTTTTTCATTTTGTAATATCTTATTTGTTTAAGGTGATGGCTTTCAGGATTGCTGTCATTCAATAAGTTATTATTGACCACATCTCCTACCCTATTGAGGCAGTGAGCTACAAAATGGCACTTATCCTGGAGTTCATAAAGGTAAGCAACACATTTTTAATGAAATTATTTATAGAGCATGTTGTTGTGTTACTGTTTATAATTGAAAATAATGAAACATATAAGGTATAGTTGAGCAGACAAGCTAACATAACATGCAATTGGAGTCCACTGGAAACAGAAGTCTTAGCATTTAATACAGTGTTTGAATTTGAAAGAATTAGGGATGGCAGTTGATAATTTAACGAACGTAAAATACTGTACGATTATTTTTCAACCTCAACCTGGTCTGCATGATACTTTGTAGTTCAATTTCCTTCATTTAATTTCGTGTGTAGCTAAAAACATATATTTTTTTTCTTATGCAACTTTCCTGTGCAGAAATCCTGAATGAAGGTCGAAAAGGCTGAGATGAAGGAAACCAAACATCTACACATTCCTCCAAGACTGCTGAAGTTCCTGTATGAACAACTGAAAATCCATGTAAAGTTTAAAGGGATAGTTCACTTTGAAATTACATTTTGGTGTGTTTTAGCTTACCTGAAGTGCATCCAAGATGTAGGTGTCTTTGTCTCTGCAGTAGTTTCAATTTTGATATTTTTAGGTCAAACCATTCTTGTCTGTCAGTCATATAATGCAGGTATATAGGTACTGTCTCCAAAACCATGCAGAGAAAAGTCCAAATTAAAAAATGCCCCATCGTAAGTGCACATTGATGGCCTAAGACACGAAACAAGCGGTTTGTGTGAGAAAACGAACAGTATTTATATCGTTTTTATCTCTTTTACACAACCACGTCCATCTGATCTGTTTCCGTAGTCTGCGTAAGCGCCGTAAAGCTCCGGAAGTGATCTCCCGGATGAGTTCGCGCGAGCTTGCGTAAATGTATTTTTTTACATCGGTTTAAACATCCCGGATAAGTGCAAACTAGTACCATTTATATTAGCCCTTCCTACCTACAATCTCTGTTCTGTGCATAGGTTCTGGTGTAAACAATGAGTGACGTCCACACGCAAGAGATCACTTCGCCTTCCGGCGCTTACGCAGACTAAGTAAACAGATCACTTGGACGTCGTTGTGTAAAAGAGATAAAAACGATATAAATACTGTTCGTTTTATCACACAAACCGCTTGTTTCGTGTCTTAGGCCATCAATGTGTACTTACGATGGGGCATTTTTTAATTTGGACTTTTCTCTGCAAGCTTTTGGAGACAGTGCCTATATACCTGCATTATATGACTGACAAGAACGGTTTGACCTAAAAATATCAAAATTGAAACTACTGCGGAGACAAAGACGCCTACATCTTGGATGCACTTCAGGTAAGATAAAACATACCAAAATTTAATTTCAAAGTGAACTATCCCTTTAAGCTTTTGTCAAATCTCAAAATGGACCTTTAACTGAACATACCGAAGAAGGAAATTTTTTCACGGAAGTTGTTCACTCCAAAATTAAAATAATGTCATTTATTACTCGCCCTCCTGATGTTCCAACCCTGCAAGATTTTAGTTCATCTTCAGAACAAAAATGACGATTTTTTTTTTATGAAATCTGAGAGCTTTCTCTTCCTCTGTTGACAGCTTACGCAACTACCACTTTCAAGCTCCAGAAAGGTAGTAAAGACATCATTAAAGTAACATGGTGTCCTAACCAGATGCGATACGATTCTAGCAACAAGCTGTTTTTCAGCGATCTATATTTTGTGAGAAAAGATGTGTTTTTTTTTTCTTCACACAAAACATTTGTGCACATTTATTTCATAAATTTGAGGTTAAACCACTGGAGTCACATGGATTACATTTATGTCTGTATACCTTTCTGAACCTTGAAATTGGTAGTTGCGTAAGATGTCAATGGAGGGACAGAAATCTCTCCGATTTCCTCAAAAATATCTTAATTTTTGTTATGGAGACGAATGGAAGTCTTGTGGGGCGTGGAACAACATGAGCGTGAGTAATTAATGACAATTTAAATTTTTTGGTGAACTAACACTTTAAGGAATATGGTGTTCTCTTACAGAAAAATGGCATTAACACTAACATTTCACTCTACTATTGACTAAGTCTAAAGCTATTTTTAATGATAAAAGCAGCAGACCTGTATTCGTATTCCATTTGTTTTTGTTTCTTTCTGTATTGTATTTGTATTGTATTGCATTTGAAAATGTTTTGAATCTTGACTTTCACAGTTAATTAAGTTTTTTTTTCAAAGAATTTTGTGAGCTATTTGGTGCAACACCAATATTGTGCAAGTACCTGCTCATGTTTTCTTTTTTTAATTCTGTCTCTTGTTTGTTTAATGTCTAAACTTATTCCACAATACAAGCACTTTTTAATGGGTCTTTGTACATTGTTTCATTTGTCATATATATTTATATGTATATATCTTTACTCATTGAATGCATTTAAGAATGTTTGCATGAATATTTGTACAAAAATAAACCATGTTAAATTTGTATATATGGTTCTTGAATTATTTGCCACCAAAATATATGGTATAAAATTTCTATAAATATAGAAATTTCTGTATAAGGATTATCCGTTAATAGTACAGAAAATGTACTGTTAATATACAGAATTTTCCGTTTTAGAGGTGAAGGAACTGTCCGTAATTTAACGGAAAATGTCCTGGTAATTTTCTGCCAGTACATTATCCGTTTTTTTACGGAATTATTTTTTACAGTGTAGGTTAGGTTAGAATAGGCTGCTTCTGATGATAAATCAGCCAAATGTAAATCCATCTAAATAGAAGACCATATCTGACCAATTGAACCTTTTTCTGGTCAAAGGGTCCTCAAAAGGTTTCAAACTATATAAACTTAGTTATAAACTTCCTGATGTTAAATCAGCCATACCGAGGTCCCTTTTTGAACATATTTTTGCCCAAAGAGTATTTGAACTCTATCTTTCCAAACATATTGACTCCTTTTGGTGTTCAATGAGCCATACAGATTTCCATATTTGACCTACTGAAAATATTACTGTCCAAAGAGTCCTTAAAGATTAACACTATACATTCAGATTGATTTCTTCTGAGGTTATATCAGCCTGACAAAAGTCCATATTTGACTTGTTGAAAAATTTTCTGGCCAAAGAGTACTCGAAAATTGAACTTTCTATACATACTCGTTAACTCGTCTGATATTACGTCAGCCATAGAGAAGTCTATATTTGACCAAAGGAACATATTTCTGGCCAAAGAGTCCAGGATCTTGAACTTTCTATACATACTCATGCTGATGCTTCATAAGTCCAATAGATATCCATATCTGGCATATTGAACTAATTTCTGGTTAAAGGGGCCTTTACAGATTGTAAACTTTATAAAGTTATACTCTGTTTATGATGATAAATCGGCCATATGCCCTTTTTGACTTACAGGACAAATTCCTCAAATGTTTTTAAACTATATATAGATATAGGCTCCTCCTGATGATAAATCAGCCATAATGAGGTCAGAAGGCCATATTTGACCTTCTGACCTTCATATTACTGGGAAAAAATCCTTGATCTGGAGCTCTCTATAAAATATCATAGACTCTTTCTAATACCTCATATTAAGCCAAATGAAAGTCTAAACCCATCTAAATAGAAGTCCATTGAATGTTTTTCTGGTCAAAGGGTCCTCAAAAGGTTTCAAACTATATAAACTTATAGACTCATCCTGATGTTAAATCAGCCATAACAAAGTCCCTTTTTTGAACTACTGAACATATTTTTGCCCAAAGAGTCTTTGAACTCTTTCTTTCTTAATATGTTGACTCCTTCTGATGTTCAATCAGCCATACAGAATTCCATATTTGACCTACTGAAAATATTACTGGCCAAGGAGTCCTTATAGATTAACACTTATACATTCAGATTGATTTCTTCTGAGGTTATATCAGCCTGACAAAAAAAAACATATTTGACTGAAAATTGTTCTGGCCAAAGAGTACTCGAAAATTGAACTTTCTATACATTCTCATAGACTCCTACTGATGCTTCATATATATCCATACCTTGCCAATTGAACGTATTTCTGGTCAAAGGGGCCTCAAATGATTTTAAACTATATAAAGTTACAGACTCTTTCTGATGATAAATCAGCCATATCCAGAGGTCCCTTATTGACTCACTGAACATAGTTCTGGCCAAAGAGTTCCTGAACATTAACTATATTAGCTGTTATATTAGCTACACAGAAGTCCATATTTGACCCAAGGGAAATATTTCTGGCCAAATAATCCTCAATCTTGAACTTTCTATACATACTCATGGATTCATTCTGATTCTTCATAAGCCATATAGATGTCCATATCTGGTGAATAGAACATATTTTTTGCCAAAGGGTCCTTAAAAGTGAACTAACTAAATACTCAGAATTTTCCGACGATACTTAATTTAACATTTCCCTTTGACAAGAAATAAGTTTAATAGGTCAGATATTGACTTCTGTATGGTTTATGAAGCATCAGAAGGGGTCTATGAGTATGTATAGAAAGTTCAAGATCGAGGACTCTTTGGCCAGATATTATGTTCAAATTGTGTCAAATATGGATTTCTGTATGGCTGACTCAGGAGTCAACGAGAATCAATAGAAAGTTCAATTGAGTACTCCATGGCCAGAAAGAATTTCAGTCCTAAAGGACTCTTTGGCCAGCAATATGTTCAGTAGGTCAAATATGGAATTCTGTATGGCTGATTTAACACCAGAAGGAGTCTATAAGTTTATATAGTTTAAAACCAATTAAGGACCCTTTGGCCAGAAATACGTTCAATTGGTCAAGATATGGGCTGCGTTCGAAACCGCATACTTCCCTACTATATAGTAGGGGAAAAGAGTAGGCGAGCGAAAAAGTATGTACGAATCATAAAAGAGTAGGCGAGAATTACCTGGGTGACGTACTAATTATCGCGAGATTCGGACTTAAGTGCGTTCGAATATGCCTACTTTCCTACTATATAGTAGGCGAAAACAGTACGTGAAGGAAGAAGTACGTTCGAAACATCAGTATTCATAAATGAGTAGGCGAGGAGTTCCCGGATGGCTTACTGCTTCCAGACAGATTTTCGAGTGCAGTCCGATGGATACTCTTCTATCCCAGGAGGCCACGCGAGAGGATAACGTTACGTCATTATCAAACATCACGGAGATCAGCGACGCGCGGGGATTCAAATGTGAGTAAACACGGTTCCTTGTGTTAAAATTGCATGTGTTAAACTACTATAGAGTAAACGTTTTAACTGTTGAAGGTGTAAAGGAGTTAGACAGTATAGTATAGTTGTGATTTTGCTGTAAAAACACGTTTTATTATGTATAGCTCTAGCTGACAGGGGAGCTCCAGTAAGGACACGTAAGTTACGTCTCTAAAGGGGATTTACATAAACCATAAACATCTTAAAGACGCTCATTTTAAACGTCTATTTACATCTGACAGGAAAATCTTTTATAAGTATTGCAGTATTATCTATTTTATTAGTTCCTTAGTACTGTTGATAAATTGAGGAACATCTATGTTGATAAAAAGTTAAAACAACCTCAACATGTAAATGTAGTGTTGAGCTCATAAATCAAGGGACAGAAGAACAGATGTGTGTTTATCCGGTGGAGAGAGGCTCATGAAGCTGAATGCTGCCATCGAAGGCTTTGAGTGAGTATACTACAGAAATTAATAACAACAACTATTTAAATATTAAGCTGTAGTTTATTTTAATTATTGTAATTTCAATCAGAACTATTAAAGCACTTTTCTGATACTCTATTTCTGTGCATTTGCTGCTCAGCTGTTGTGGGACCTGCAAGGAAAGATGATGGCGGCATTTGTGAAAAAAAGCGTTCTTGTCTGCTAAATAATACTGAAATCAAATGACATTGTGCTGTTAAAATGACTGCTTTTGTGTTATGTTTGTGCATTTTTGTAGGATGTGAAATGTTAGCAGACTGGTGTGAGCACTGAGGATGAGGAGCACAGAGCTGAAGATCGTGCCATGGACGAGACCCTCCATCTCTCCAACGGCCCTTATTGCCTCAGATCGTGAAGCACAACACATCACGCAACAACCTCCGGCACGGCTCACCTCTGGTGGTCGGCTGGTTCATCAGAATAAAGCCGCAGAAGGGGAACCGCTGTGTTGAGATGGCAGTAGATGTGGTTCAGCGCCTGTAGTCTACATGATTGTAGTTTGAATAAAGCTTTGTTTCATGTGTTGACTTGTATATGCATTTGTTTATTGTGTGGTGACTTTCATTCATTCATTTACTCATTTATTAATATTTATCATTACTCTGAATGTATAAGTTAATCTTTAAGGAATCTTCGGCCAGAAAGATGTTCAGTATTTCAAAAAGGGCCCTCTGTTTGTCTGATTTAACATCAGAAGGAGTCTATAAATGTATATAGTTTAAATCCATTTGAAGACCCTTTGACCAGAAATTAGTTCAATTGGTCAGATATGGACTTCTATATGGACATCTATATGGCTTATGAAAGCATCAGAAAGAGTCTTTGAGTATGTATCGAAAACTCAAGATTGACTATTATTTGGCCAAAACTTTGTTCGTTGGGTCAAATATGGACTTCTTTTTTGGCCGACGTACCATCAGAAGGAGTCTTTGAGTATGTATAGAAAACGTCTCAGGTTACGTATGTAACCATAGTTCCCTGAGAAAGGGAACGAGACGATGCGTCGATGACGCTTTGGGAACGCGTACAGCGTGAACGAATCTGAAGCAGCTGTGTCAACTTAGTCCAAAGTAATGAATGAACGAGCGCCACGTGCGGGTGACGTCATGACCAGGATACAAAAGCGCACTCGGTGAAACCGGCTCTTCAGCATAAACTTGCCGAAGCAAGACAATCCCAGGAATGCAGGAAGTATGGCAGGGCGACGCATCGTCTCGTTCCCTTTCTCAGGGAACTATGGTTACATACGTAACCTGAGACGTTCCCTTTCGAGGGAACTCGCGATGCGTCGATGACGCTTTGGGAACGAGAATACCCAAACCGCCATAGTTACAAATGCCTGAGGGTAATACTGTCATCCAGAAAACACTAAGCACTAAGAACATGGGACCCTGGGGCAGCATCCAGGTCCAGGCTATAAAATCTGACGAATGTAAGCGGAAAGGACAAGCCCGCCGCATCACAAACGTCTTGGAGAGAAACTCCAGAAATTAAGGCTTTAGAGGCCGCCATACTTCTAGTGGAATGAGCCCTGACCACCAAAGGGCAAGGCTGGCCAGAGGACTCATAAGCAAGAGTAATAGCCTCAACTATCCACTTACTAAAGCAGGAAGACCTTTCTTGGGTGATCCGAAACAAACAAACAGCTGGTCGGCCTTCCTCCAAGAAGAAGACCGATGAACATAAGTGTCCAATGCTCGCACTGGACACAAGAGGTTCAACCTTTCCTGGTCCGATGAAGTGAACGGAGGAGGACAGAAAGCCTGCAGCACAATAGGCCTAGGAGTGATGGTAGGTACCTTAGGGACATAACCTTGCTTAGGGTATAAAAAAGCCTTAACCATGCCTGGAGCGAACTCCAGGCAGGTAGGAGATACCGAAAGGGCGTGAAGATCTCTGACTCTCTTAAGGGAAGAAATGGCTAGGAGGAAAATAGTCTTAAAAGTAAGACATTTTTCTGAGACCGACTCTAAGGGCTCAAACGGAGCCCCAGATAGGCCTTCTAGAACCAATGCCAAATCCCAAGCCGGCATCCTAGTACGAGTTGCAGGCCTTAGCCTCAGGGTGCCACGAAGGAAACGAGTAATCAGGGGGTCTCGACCCAAAGATGTACCACCCACCGGGGTGTGGAAAGCCGCAATAGCCGCCACATAAACCTTCAAGGTGGACGGACATAAACCTGACGCAAAGCGCTCCTGCAGGAACTCCAGTACTGTGTTTACTGAACAGGAAACCGGATCCCACTGTCGCTGGTGACACCAAGAAGTGAAAACTCTCCACTTTAAAGTGTACAACTTCCTTGTAGCGGGAGCTCTGGAGCTTAGAATGGTCTCAACAATCTCGGCTGAGAGACCACTCTCTACGAATTGGGCCACCTCAGAGGCCAAACCCATAGTTTCCAAATCTCTGGTCGGGGGTGAAATATCGTGCCCCCGGCCTGAGACAGAAGGTCTCTCCTGATCGGGATCTCCAAGGGAGGACCGTCTAGGAGATGAATCAGGTCCGCAAACCAGATTCGACTCGGCCAGCGCGGAGCTACTAGTAAAAGGCTTACTCCGCATTGGCGGACTCGCTCCAGAACTCCTGGGAGCAGAGCAACAGGGGGAAAGGCATACAGCCGTAGCCTTCGGCCACGTCTGTACCATAGCATCCAGCCCCAGGGGGGCTGGGTGAGTAAGGGAGAACCAAAGTGGACAGTGCATCGTGTGCTGAGACGCAAACAGGTCCACTTGAGCCTGGCCATAAAACTCCCATATTTTCTCCACCGCCTCGGGGTGGAGTCTCCAATCCCCTGGCCTCAGCTCCTGCCTCGACAGGACGTCTGCTCCGATATTCTGTACCCCCGGAATATACACTGCCCTCAGAGAGCGTAATTTCCCTAGGGACCATAGGAGGATCTGGTGCGCCAACTTGCACAGTGGCCGTACACGCGACCAACACAACACGCGACCGTAGACCTCCCTGGCGATTCAGATAAGAGACCACCGATGTGTTGTCTGTCCGGACAAGCACATGGTGGCCCCTCAGGTCTGGTAGGAAGTGCCTCAACGCATTGAAAACGGCCATCATCTCCAGGCAATTTATGTGCCACGTGAGATGATGACTCCTCCACAGACCCTGAGCTGAGCGGCCTTCCATTACCGCTCCCCAGCCGGTGAGGGAAGCATCTGTCGAGATCGCAACTCGATGACAAAGAGCACCCAAGGAGGACCCTGGGACAGGAACCAATGTTTCCTCCACATAACCAAGGCACGGAGACACCGCCGCGTGATCTTGATTACCCGAAGTGGGTTTCCCCTCGGGGAGAACCCTCTGGTCCTGAGCCACCACTGCAAAGGTCTCATGTACAGCAGGCCAAAGGGTATCACATTGGACGCCGCTGCCATGAGGCCCAACAGTCTCTCGAACTGTTTTACAGTGCGTGACTGGCCTAGCTTCAGCTCTTTTGTGGCTATCAGGATAGCAGCTACACGAGCGGGCGATAGAACGGCCCGCATCGTGACTGAATCCTATACCACACCAAGAAAAGTGGTCCTCTGTAATGGAGTCAGCACACTCTTCTTGGCGTTGAGCCTCAACCCCAATTTCCGCATATGAGCGAGAACAACACCTCGGTGCCGAACCGCTAACTGCTCTGATTCCGCTAGAATCAGCCAGTCGTCTATGTAGTTCAGAATACGTATGCCCTGCAGCCTGAGCGGGGCCAGAGCTGCATCTACGCACTTCGTGAACGTGCGGGGTGATAATGCTAGACCGAACGGAAGTACCCGATACTGGTATTCTTTGCCCCCGAAAGAAAACCTCAGGAACTTCCTGTGCTGAGGGAGGATGGAGATATGGAAGTAAGCGTCTTTCAGATCTATTGTAAAAAACCAGTCCTCGGATCTGATTTGAGTCACAATCTGCTTGAGTGTCAGCATCTTGAATTTGAGTTTCTGTACTGTACGATTCAACAGACGAAGATCTAAAATGGGACGCAACCCCCCATCCTTTTTTGGAACGATGAAATAGCGGCTGTAAAAACCCGATTCCCTGTCGGGTGGAAACACCTGCTCTATAGCCTTCTTGGCTAACAGAGCTTTCACCTCTTGCTCCATCACCAGAGCCTGCTCGGGACGCACTAACGTGAGCAACACCCCGTTGTAGCGAGGAGGACGAGAACCAAACTGGATTCTGTATCCTTTCTCTACTATATGCAGGACCCATCGAGAAACATTTGACAGAATCTTCCACTCTGACAGAAATTCTACTAAGGGAACCAGCCCCTTGGGGCTGGTCTCTGGTGTAACTGAGACACTCAGCTCGGGGACCTGAAACATACCGGCAGGAACTACCCGAACTGATTGTTTTTGAACCCCCCTCAGAAGGTTCATTTCCGACGCAATGTCGGGTCGACCTTGCGCCAGACATTCGCTGGGAACCACTGCGCCCCGAAGCACCAAGGGTGGCGGGGTTGGCAGAATGGTCCCCTGAGGACACCGAGGTGGAACGGACACCGTATCCTGAGGTGTGACCCGCTGCACCCCGGGTGGGGCTGCCCTCACTGGTCTGACGCCATTGGCATCAGGACCTTTTCTTCTGAGCCTTCTTAGCCTGAAGAACGGTCCTCAGATCCGGCTTCGGCTTCGAGGGCTTCGACTGAGAGTGTTGCGTCTGCTTCCAGTATTTTTGCGGAGGTGCACGAGACGCAACACTCTCCTTTTGCTGACCTCTATATGAGGAGCCTGATGGCTGGGGCTGCTCACACACAGCAGCCCCAGGGGGTTGGACTCGGCGAGGGAGACATTTTTTGAACGCCTCTGACTGCTTTTTAGCCTCCTGGAATCTATCGACGACAGAATTAATGGAGTCGCCGAAGAGACCAGAAGGCTCGACAGGAGCATCCAGCAGAAAAGAACGGTCTTTGTGCTTTAAATCTGCCAGATTCAGCCAGAGGTGCCTCTCAGTGGCTACAAGGGCTGCCATAGACCGCCCGATTGCTCTGGTGGTCTCCTTAGTAGCCCTGAGAGATAAATCTGTGGCCCGACGAAGTTCTCGAACCTCCTCGGGACCAACTCCCTCACTCTTATCCAAATCCCCCAGCAGCTCAGCCTGATATGCCTGGAGCAGTGCCATAGTGTGTAGACACGCTCCAGCCTGACCTGCTGCCGTATATGCTTTGCCCACTAATGTAGATGTCGTTTTTAATGGCTTAGTGGGCAAAGCCGAGGTCTTCAGAGACGATGCTGAACCGGGTGACAGATAACTCGCGAGCGTCTGTTCAGCCCGGGGCATTGACTCGTAACCATGCTCTCTCAGCCCTCTAATCCCCGAATAAATATGCACTTGAGGACTAAAGAGCCGAGAAGAATACGGTTTATCCCATGATCTAGACAGCTCACTGTGAAGATCAGGAAAAAATGGAAGACCTCGTGGTGGAAGTGAAACATTAGATGGTAAGAAACGCTCGTCTAATTTGCTTTTCGGACGAGCGCCCCTTTTCTCGGCTGGCCATTCAATATGTAATTTATCCACAGCACGAGTTATCACTTCCACCAGCTCCTCATATGCTGGAGAAGAGGATGGCGAGTCCCCTTCTCCAGTGATTGTGTCACTGCCAATGCTTAGTACATCTACCTCCTCGGAGCTAGAGCACTGAAGCATTGGGCTCTCTACCCGGGCGGAAGAAGCCGCAGAGCGGGCTTCCGACATCGGAGAGAGAGCACTGGATCTCCCAGGACAGGAAGGAGATAAGGTCCTCGGACCCGTCTCCAACCCTTCTGAGAGATCCTTTTGCGATCCCCAGGAATGCATTCTCCGTGCTGCCTCGGCAACAGCGGGTCCTGCACCCTGAGGATCGCGAGCCTGACCACTCTCCTCGAAGAGTGACAGACGGGAGCGGAGCATGCGAAGCGGAAGCTTCTCACAATGATGGCCCCCTCGAAGGCTGACACCGCATGCTCCACTCCCAAACACATTACACACAGCTCGTGTGTGTCCCCACCCGTTAAATAACGCGGGCAGGGAGAAGCACACAGCCTGTATAATTGTTTCGCCATAATACCACAAAATATATATTTATAAATCACGGACAACAGTAAATAGACAGACAGTCAGACACAGATTGTTTTGCTGACGCAAAAAAGCTGAAGTGCCGGTTTCACCGAGTGTGCTTTTGTATCCTGGTCATGACGTCACCCGCACGTGGCGCTCGTTCATTCATTACTTTGGACTAAGTTGACACAGCTGCTTCAGATTCGTTCACGCTGTACGCGTTCCCAAAGCGTCATCGACGCATCGCGAGTTCCCTCGAAAGGGAACTCAAGATTGACTATTGTTTGGCCAAAAATATATTCGTTGGGTCAAATATGGACTTCTTTTTTGGCTGACGTAACATCAGAAAGAGTCTTTGTATAGAAAGTTAGTTTCGAGAACTCTTTGGTCAGAAATATCTTAATCTTAATCTTGACCAGAAATTAGTTCAATTGGTCAGGTATGGACTTCTCTAAGAACATCTATATGGCTAATGAAAGCATCAGAAAGAGTCTTTGAGTATGTATAGAAAGGTCAAGATTGACTATTATTTGGCCAAAAATATGTTCCTTGGGTCAAATATGGACTTCTTTTTTGGTCAAGTCAAGTCAAGTCATCTTTATTTATATAGCGCTTTTTACAATACAGATTGTATCAAAGCAGCTTCACAGTGATAACATGAAAATAATACAAAAAACAATTTCATCATCGTCCACCTTTAAGGCAGATCTATAATATTGTTGAATATTAAATGTCCCCAACTAAGCAAGCCAGAAGGTAAGGCAACAGCGGCAAGGAACCAAAACTCCATCAGGTGACAGAATGGAGAAAAAAACCTTGGGAGAACCCAGGCTCAGTCGGGGGCCAGTTCTCCTCTGGCCAATGAGTGAACAGTGTATGAAGTTCAGAATGAATCAGAGTATTTGTCCAGTTCCGGTTGGTTGAAGTCGGAGTGGAGAGGAGGAGAGACTGGTTGACACTTCAGGTCAGCGGCATCGTCGTCGTGTCCTGGCGCTGGTCCTTCATCAGATCTGGATACGGCCTGGTTCCGGTGGACAGCGGTAAACCTCGGGATAGACAGAGAGACTAATATTAGCGTAGACGCCATCCTTCTTATGATGTACCAAGTACATCAGGATTACGGGAAGTGTTCCCGGTCCCGGCTGTTCTAAACTATGCAGCCTAATTATATAAGTCTATAATGTGTTATGTGTATGCTAGGCCGAAGAAATGTGTTTTTAGTCTAGATTTGAACTGACAGAGTGTGTCTGCTTCCCGGACAATGGTAGGAAGACTGTTCCAAAGTTTTGGTGCTAAGTAGGAAAAGGATCTACCGCCAGCAGTCGATTTTGATATTCTAGGTATTATTAACTGGCCGGAATTTTGAGATTGCAGTAGACGTGAAGGACTATAATGCGTTAAGAGCTCGCTCAAGTACTGCGGAGCTAAACCATTTAGTGCTTTGTAAGTGATCAGCAATATTTTAAAATTTATACGATGTTTAATAGGCAGCCAATGCAGTGTTGACAGAACAGGGCTAATATGGTCATACTTCCTGGTTCTAGTAAGAACTTGAGCTGCTGCGTTTTGAACTAGCTGTAGTTTGTTTATTAAGCGTGCAGGGCAACCACCCAGTAGAGCATTACAATAATCTAGCCTTGAGGTCATAAACGCATTAACTAATTGTTCTGCATTATTCATTGAGAGCATATGACGTAATTTAGATATATTTTTAAGATGGAAGAAAGCGGTTTTACAGATACTAGACACATGACTTTCAAATGAAAGATTGGTATCAAAGAGCACACCCAGGTTCCTAACCGACGACGAAGACTTAACAGAGCAGCCATCAAGTGTTAGACAGTACTCTAGGTTATTACGTGTGGAAGTTTGTTTTGTCCAATAATTAGAATCTCTGTTTTTTCTGAATTTAGTAGTAGGAAATTACTAGTCATCCAATGTTTTATATCAGCTATGCATTCCGTTAATTTTGTGAATTGGTAGGTTTCGTTAGGTTTTGAAGAAATATAGAGCTGAGTATCGTTGGCATAACAGTGAAAGCTAATTCCATGTTTCCTAATGATATCTCCTAATGGTAGCATATACAGAGTGAACAGCAGCGGTCCTAGTACTGAGCCTTGTGGTACGCCATACTGAACTTGTGATTGATAAGACATCTCTTCATTTACTGCTACAAACTGATAACGGTCAGATAAGTATGATTTAAACCATGCTAGTGCAATTCCACTAATGCCAACATAATGTTCGAGCCTATTTAAAAGGATGTTGTGGTCAATGGTGTCAAATGCAGCACTAAGATCAAGTAATACTAATAGAGAGATACAACCACGATCGGATGATAAGAGCAAATCATTTGTGACTCTAACGAGAGCTGTCTCGGTACTATGGTACGGTCTAAATCCGGACTGAAAATCCAGGCAGATATAATTTCTTTCAAGAAAGGAACACAGTTGTGAGGATACTGCTTTTTCTAATATCTTTGACAGAAATGGCAGATTCGAGATCGGCCTGTAATTGACTAGTTTTGTAGGATCAAGTTGCTGTTTTTTAACAAGCGGTTTAATCATAGCTAGCTTAAAGGTTTTTGGTACGTATCCTAGAGACAAAGATGAATTAATGATATTAAGAAGAGGATCTATGACATCTGGAAGCATCTCTTTCAGCAGCTTAGTCGGTATAGGGTCTAACATGCACATTGTCGATTTAGATGATTTGACGAGTTTGCAAAATTCTTCCTCTCCTATAGCAATGAATGAATCAAATTTTCCCTCAGGAAGACTACAATGCACTTCCTGATGCGATACTGTATTAGACGGTTGCATAGTTATAATTTTGTCCCTGATATTATCGATCTTATAAGTGAAGAAGTTCATAAAGTCATTACTGCTGTGTTGCTTGGAAACTTCTGGGCCTGAAGCTTTCTTTTTCGTTAGTTTAGCCACTGTTTCAAATAAATACCTAGGATTATGTTTATTTTCTTCTAATAGGGTTGAAAAATAAGCAGATCTAGCAGCTTTTAAAGCCTCTCTGTAAGCAATCGAGCTCTCCTTCCATGAAATCCGAAACACCTCTAGTTTTGTTTTCTTCCAGTTGCGCTCCATTTTTCTGGCTGCTCTCTTAAGGGCCTGAGTGTGCTCGTTGTGCCACGGCGTTGGACTATGTTCTTTAATCTTCTTTAAGCGCAGCGGAGCAACTGTGTCTAAAGTGCTGGAAAAGAGAGAGTTAAAAGTTTCTGTTGCAATATCAAGTTCTTCCAAGCTATCCGGGATGCTGAGATGATGAAACTGATTAGGAAGATTATTGATAAAGCAATCTTTAGTGGCAGAAGTGATCGGTCTAACATATTTATAACACGGAGACGGCTTTGCAGCCTTGGCTAAATGTAATTTACACGAGACTAGATAGTGATCTGAGATGTCATCGCTCTGCTGCAGTATTTCAACGGCATCAACATCTATTCCATGTGATAGTATTAGATCTAGAGTATGATTACGACAATGAGTCGGTCCTGACACGTGTTTTCTAACTCCAATTGAGTTTATAATGTCTTTAAATGCCAATCCCAATGCATCTTTTTCATTATCAATGTGTATATTAAAGTCACCAACAATTAGTACTTTATCTGCAGCCAATACTAATTCTGATAGAAAGTCAGCAAATTCTTTGATAAAGTCTGTATGGTGCCCTGGTGGCCTGTATACAGTAGCCAGCAGAATTTTCAAACGTGATTTATCGTTTACACTAGATATTTTTACATTAAGCACCAACACTTCAAAATAATTATATTTACAACTAGATTTCTTAGTGGTTTTGAAAATATTACTATAAATTACAGCAACACCTCCTCCTTTGCGTTTCAGACGAGGTTCATGTTTATAACCGTAATCTTGTGGGGTTGACTCATTTAAAGCAATGTAATCGTTTGGTTTTAGCCAGGTTTCTGTCAAACACAGCACATCTAGGTTATAATCTGTAATCATATCATTAACTATTAGCGCTTTTGAGGTAAGAGATCGAATATTCAGCAACCCAAGCTTTATTATTTGCTCATCCGTATTATATCTGTTTTTTATTTGTTGAACATCAATTACATTTTTAACCTTAGATGGGTTTGAACGTTTTTTGGATTTCCAAGTTCGGGGAACAGACACAGTCTCTATATGATGATATCTAGGTGAAAGAGGCTCTATGTGATGGGATTTATCTGACCTTGGTGACGTGAGGCCGCTAGCAGACGGTCGGTTAAGCCAGTCTGTCTGCTTCCTGACCTGAGGCCCAGATTGTCATGTTTTATCTCTAAGACTATGAGCCAAATTACTAGAGAGAAGAGCAGCACCATCCCAGGAGGGATGAATACCATCTCTTTTCAACAGGTCAGGTTTGCCCCAAAAACTTTTCCAATTGTCTATGAATTCTATATTATTCTGCGGACACCACCCAGACAGCCAGCCATTGAGTGAACACAATCTACTAACTATCTCATCACTCCTACGAACAGGAAGGGGGCCAGAGCAAATGACAGTGCTTGACATCGTACTTGCAAGTTCACACACCTCTTTAATATTAATTTTGGTGATCGAACATCATTAGTGCCGACGTGAATAATAATCTTAGAGAATTTACGTTTAGCATTAGCCAGCACTTTCAAATTTGCTTTGATGTCAGGCGCTCTGGCTCCCGGCAAACATGTGACTATGGTGGCTGGTGTCTCTATTTTCACGTTCCGTGTAATAGAATCGCCAATAACTAGGGCACAATCAGAATAATTCTCAGTGGGTGTTTCACTGAGCGGGGCAAATCGATTTGTTATCGGAACGGAAAAGTGGTTTTTTGATCCGCGACTAGAGCGATCTCTCACTGTCACCCATCTGCCCTGCTGCACGGGCTCTACTTCAGCCAGAACCGACTCATGTAAAGAGTTCACTAGGCTAGGCGCATCCAAAATAGTATCTAAAGCTCTAGCACTCTTCTTACTATTCTCGATTAAAGTTTGGATGCGTGTCTCTAGTTCTAAAAAAAATCTTCTCCGTCAGCCTGACTGTCTCCTTGCATTTATCACATATAAATCCTATGTTGCCGACAGAGAAGGCTATGGTAAACATGTGACATGAAGTGCAGGTGACAATAACAGGAGAAGACATTACTCACCGTGTTTGATGACTGATTCTTACTCACCTGGGCTTTTATGAACTCTTTGGCTGACGTAACAACAGGAGCCTTGAAATATTGAAAGTTCTCTTGGTCAGAAATGTGTTTAGAAATTCATATTCTGAATAGTGTCTTTCTGACATCAGAAGAAATCTGAATGTATAAGTTAATCTTTAAGGAATCTTTGGCCAGAAACATGTTCTGTATTTCAAAAAGGGCCCTCTGTTTGTCTGATTTAACATCAGAAGGAGTCTATAAATGTATATAGTTTAAATCGATTTGAAGACCCTTTGACCAGAAATTAGTTCAATTTGTCAGATATGGACTTCTATATGGACATCTATATGGCTTATGAAAGCATCAGAAAGAGTCTTTGAGTCTTTGAAAGCTTAAGATTGACTATTATTTGGTCAAAAATATGTTCCTTGGGTCAAATATGGACTTCTTTTTTGGCAGAGTGACATCAGAAGGAGTCTATGAGAATGTATAGAAAGTTCATGGTTCAATTGGTCAGATATGGTCTTCTATATGGACATCTATATGGCTAATGGAGCATCAGAAGGAGTCTTTGAGTATGTATAGAAAGCTCAAGATTGACTATTATTTGGCCAAAAATTTGTTCGTTAGGTCAAATATGGACTTCCTTTTTGGCTGACGTAACATCAGAAGGAGTCTTTGTATAGAAAGTTTGTTTCGAGAACTCTTTGGTCAGAAATATCTTAATCTTAATCTTGACCAGAAATTAGTTCAATTGGTCAGATATGGACTTATCTAAGAACATCTATATGGCTTATGAAAGCATCAGAAAGAGTCTTTGAGTATGTATAGAAAGCTCAAGATTATGGAAGCTTATGAGTAGCAATATTCAATTTGATATGTAATATGCAAAATGACAATTCAATATGTAAAATGGCAATGCATTTCTGTAATTACATTTACATTTTCCCATACATTTGTGCAACGTTTGGTGCAAAATGAAAATGAAAATGCAATTATATAATTTACATTTGCCATTTCATACACTAGGTTTAATATGTAAATTGAATACATATTTTAACGCTTTATAAGTTGCAAAATGAAAATGAAAATGTATTACAGAAATGATTAGATGTAACATGTTCAAGCAACAACTGTTGCAAAATGATCATTCAAATGTTATTTTTCTCAATTGCATTTACACTCACAGTCAAGACACTTACGATTGCATTTTCATTCAATGTCCCGCAATGTATATAGCAAAATTCAATGTGCACATTGAAAATGCATTCCGAGCAGATCACGTCTGTCTCCGCCCCCTCCCGCCATGTCAATCACTGCGTGAAGGCGGGGTTTTTATCAACAACGGCTCTGGTCGGGGTATTACGGCGGTATAGGTCAAGAGGGTTCAAGTGAGGGAACATGGACAAGTCAGTTCCACAGCTTCTCCGAGAAGCTGCCCAAGCAATAGAGCGACAAAGTGTAAATGCTGCCCCTTCAGAAAGGCCATCGTCCAGTTCAAGCATGACGCCTCCGGATCGAAGTGGTGGGACACGCGGTAAGTTGGCAGAAAGAGAAGAGGGGTCTGTCGTCAAACGGTTAACGTTAGGCCTTGGGTTGCCAACTTTCACTCGGGGTCTGGACTGTGTGGAGTGTATTTGACGATCATACTCTTACAACCATAGAGTGTCTGTACCAAAAGTGCTCGTTTTGGCCAAAAATACAATAAAAAAAAAATTACACAAAACAAAACAAAAAAACGGGGTGACACCCCTGCGGTCACATTAACGTTACTAACGTTATACTTTAAGCACGCGAATATAACCAAAAATTCGAGTCTATCCAAACAGTTAATATTTCACACCTAACGTTACTCCACTTCACTGCAAAAAGTTTGTGTTCTTTTATTTCAGGTAACTTAAAGGTCATGTCGGGATGTAGGCCTATCCATGGGCCTATCGATCTTTTATAGGTTACGTCATACGAATTCGCAATTCAGAGTTTACCAAATTTGAACCGCAGCAGAATTTGAAATGTCCTTGCATGATCTCCCTCCCCCACTCGCATGTGTTTGAATGCAAGTCAGTTGGCAACCCTGATATAGCATTAAACAGTCAATGTATTAAAATAGCAAAGACTAACATATACATTTCATAATGTTATGTCCATTTTATTGCAGCAGAAGTTTTAAGATTATTTGCACCATACCCAAATTCACGGGGCCGCTTGCCTAAACGTCACAACTCTGCTGGACCTTCAGCAAAAAAATCTAAAAGTGTGTCCTACACCCATCGTTTTTTTTGCCTATCCAAAAGAAAGAAATGTGAGGTCCCAAGTCCCTCAGTGAAAAACAAATTAGAGAGGGCAGGAATAGGAGAGAAGAGAATAACATTTCCAGGTAAGTCAATAAAAAAATCAGCTTGCATTTTTATAATCTAACTCATAATCAGAATTTAAATTGCATGTCTTTTATATTTTATCTTTGTTCTAGACAAATACTGCTCTCCACTGGATTTTTCAGACCATATTTTTCAGCATTTCCCCATCCTGAAAGAGTGTGGCGGTTTCCAGCTCTTGCGATCCAGAGGATTAACACGTTCAAAAATATTAGAAACGATACCCTGTCCAGACGATGGCTATTGCCCTGAGTACCTCTTAAGTGAGTCTGTCATGATTGGGCAGGCTATCATATATATCCGGCCACTCCAGAAAGATATAGATGTGCAGGTAGGTTTAAAAAAAGAAATAGTTAAAAACTGTGCTTAGTAATATTCTAAAAGTTGGGTAAAAGTTTAAAATACCAACATTAAGTGATAATCTACTTTTAAATAAGATAGTTTAGGATTTTACCTAAATTATTATTTCTTTCTATTTAAAGATAACCCTACTATCTGCTAATGTTTAGGTCTTTTTTATTCTTCTTGTGGTTCAGATTCTTGAGAGTGACCAGCCTGTATCCACTGGACCACTGACAGAATGCTTGTACTGCAATAAGAAGTATAGCCTGTCAGAAATACAAGACCATGTTGATGTTTGTGAAAAGTAGGTGACCTTTTAAAAAACATGATTACTCAACATTTTATATACATAGGCATTTTTTTCCTATACAATGGGTAACACTTTATTTTGACAGTCCACTTTACACATTCTACTAACTATAAGTAACTTTGCAGCTACATGTCAACTAACTGTCATTAGAGTATTAGTAGACTGTCTGCTTAAAATCTGCTAACACTTTATTTGTTGGTCCTCCAATAGATATTCTACTGACTATAAGTCACTTGGCAACTACAATTCAACTCATTCTCCAAACACCTAACCATAACAGTCTACTAATACTCTAATGAGAGTTAGTTGACATGTAGTTGAAAAGTTACTTATAGTTAGTAGAATGTCTAAAGTGACTATCGAAATAAAGTGTTACCAAATAGTGTATATTTGATGTGGTTCTCTAATCTCTTAATGCAGATTTATCATTTTTTGGACCTTTTTCACAGACCATGGTGATGCCTTTCCCCCCCAAAAAAGTATTACCTCATAAGTGTAGTGATTGTTTTTTTAATTAACACATTTATGCCAACATACTTTTATATTACTTGGACAATTAAAGAAAAAGGTATCACTATTGTGGTAAGGTTTGTAATACTGCTGCTAAAGGAGTGATGTTGAATTTGATATTTTTCACTGTTGTACTGTGGTTATGGTTATATCAGGTTACATGAGTCAGGCAAAGTGATATCAGATAACACTGGCAGTACAAGACAGCAAGAAATGTCAGCAACCATGTCAGAGGATAATGCTGAAAGGGAGGAAAGGGCCTCAACATCATTCACTGTTTTCTCAGCCACTACCAGCCCATCAGCAGAGCCTGCCACTGAAGGTGTCTCCATCTAAATGAACATTACCACTGAACATAGCTTTAGCACACACATCATGTTATGAAAATATTATATGAATCATATCGCAGTTATGTGTATCTTTTGAAGATTTGTAGTCATCACTTGTCTGTGTTTTCATAGAGTGGAAGATTGAGCCTGATCTTGAAACAGCTACCCGGCTGTTTCGAAGACATATCTTAAAGAATGCTGAGGACAAACCAGACCTAGTTGTTACACTAGATCTACACAGCTGTGAAAAGGATCGGGAACGGGAAATGTTAACTTTTTATAAACGTCCAAATGTTGATTGGACAAGTCCATTAACTGTAAGACTGAAAGGTATGAATATTTGTATATACAGGCATTTAATATATGATGTAGCATTCTTGCATACTATTTTCGTATTTTGTTTAATTTTAGTTTGTTTAGTAATGTGGTTTTGTACATTGTATGTAATCTGTGTTAAAAACAGGAGATGCTGCATTAGGGGATGGAGTAACACGGCACTTTTTCACATTGGTAATGGAAAAGCTCCACCATGGATTTGAACTTGACATTGGTAAGTTACAGTTGAACGTATCTTGGACATACCATTTCTTTGACCTCCACTTTAGTTAGGATAATACAAAGGGTAGGCAAATACAGAATGTAATGCATTTTAAGAAAATGTGTTTTTTTTTGTAGTTTTTTTTTGTTCAACTCAATGTAATAAGTATGAGTATAGTTAATAGAAAGGTTTATTAAGAATGGTCATCTGAGTGCATTTGTCTTGTTATAAATTTCCAGATAACTGTGGTAAAACACTTTTCTTCAATGGAGAAGATGATCACAAGGTTCCTTCGACATCTAGAGCACTTTTGGATGGTGACCTGTTCAGAGTTGTGGGAAGAATGATTGGACATTCATTTATTAATGGAGGTCCACTCTACTCAGGACTTAGTGCAGCTTTCTTCCCCCTTTTAAGTGGCAGTAAGGATGATACTCCAATTCTGGAATTGAAGGACTGTCCTGATACAGATGTGATTGAAGTTGTGTCCCTTGTATGTATACTCTTGTCTTTTGAATTTTTTTTTTATGTGGTAAAATATACATTTTAACAAGTTTAAGACTTTCTTTTTCACACATTGTATAAATCATAGCTGGAAAGCCAGAATGAATTGAATCCGAATGAAATGGACAGTATCAACAATCTGGCCATCAGTTGGGACCTGCCAGCAGTCAGCGCCATCAACAGAAGATGGTTGGCAGAAACCATTCTCTACCATGGGGTATGTATTATCTTATTTAAAGGTGAAAGCTGTTAACTGCAGTTGGATATTCTACTTGTACTGTCTCTACCACCACAAAATAAAAATAATCATCTTCACCTAAGTAGTTAGGACCAAAGTTTATCATGGTATTTATCATGGCTTGTATGGCATTTGTCCTATTAGTATGGTTTATTGTTAATTTCTAGGTTATTGGTCGACGTGAAAAACAGATCTCACAGCTGTGGAGAGGACTCAAAGATACTGGTGTTTTGAGAATGATAAAAGAACAACCCAGTTTAGCTGCAGTACTGTTTCCCAGATCTTCTGCACTAGTGCTGGAACCAGAGGTCTTTTCTACTTTATTTTATTTTTTATTGATACTTGCAGTGAATGAACAGTTTATTAGAGTTTCTAATAAAACACTAGGTAGTTGAATGAATAACTGAATAATTTTTGCTGCCCTGTGTTTAGGCTTGTATTCAATGCTGCTGTCTTTGTATTAGATGATACTTAAGAGAGTCATCTGGCCAGAACCTGACAGTGATGAAGATGAAGCCCAATTCAACCTGGAGCAATCTTGTGACGTTACGGCCTTCTTGCGTGAATATATTCAAACAGGTAAAAAAACAAAAACAATTGTGCTTGTAAATGTTTAACATAAAAAAACATTAAAAAAAAACATTTAATGCATGTTCAATATTCATCAGCAGATGATTGTATGTGTACGAATGATGCAATGGAAAATATTGTGTTTGACCCAAACTGATGCAGGATCACCTGCTGAACTGTGCGAGTTGCTGAAGTTTTGGACTGGCTGGACTGTTCTGCCTCAACATCTTTATGTTGAAGTATCACCTGACCTGTCATTTCCAGTGGCTTCAACCTGCCTCACAATACTTAAACTTCCTTTAAGATGCAGAACCTTTCTTGCATTTACACAAGCCATGAGAGCAGCAGTTTCATCCACAAGGTTTGGCTTTGGCCTTGTCTGAGTTGTTACATTTAAAATTGTTCATGAACTGATAAATGCATGTTTGGGGAAAAAATTGAATGACGTGTTTGTCGTCTTCAGCATTTTTATTGTCTTCATAATTAAAAAAAAAAAAAAGTTATGCATGTTCTTGAAAGGAACTTTCCCAGTTTTGCATTGTTCGAAATTCTTACGAGTTAAATGAAGTTAACATAAGAACAAATTAAATACAAATGTTAAAAGATTAGTTCACCTCAAAATGAAAATTTCCTTCTAATTGACACATCCCAGATGTTCATGTCTTTCTTTCTTCAGTGGAAAAGAAATTAAGTTTGAGGAAAACATTTCAGGATTTTTCTCCACACAATGGACTTCAACGGTAATTCAATTGTTGAAGTCCAAATCAATGCAGTTTCAAAGAGCTTTAAAGGAGAACTCCAGCGCCAAATGAACCTTTGGTCTAATTACACATTGTTACCTAGTCAACCGTTATCTGAGATTTGTTTTCATGATTAGCGAATGTAAATATAATATTTTATCTCTAAAAACAGTTTAGCCTATAAAGCTATAACGCTACTATATGGGGCTTAGAGTAATGACAAATAAAAATCGCTATTTAATACCACTAACAAGGCTCAAAATAGCCCCACACTACCACGGTAGCATTATGTAGCATAGATGGCTGCTGTCGGAATACGCGTCTTTATAAAGTAAGTTATTATTCATCTGTTTGTACACTTACAAAGTTCTCAATGCTTCGGTTTGCATGTAAGGACCCTCATTATGCTACCGTGGTAGTGTGGGGCTATTTTGAGCCTTGTTAGTGGTATTAACTAGCGATTTTTATTTGTCATTACTCTAAGCCCCATATACTAGCGTTATACTAGCTTTATAGGCTAAACTGTTTTTAGAGATAAAACTATTTACATTCGCTAATCATGAAAACAAATCTCAAATAACGGTTGACTAGGTAACAATGTGTAATTAGACCAAAGGTTCATTTGGCGCTGGAGTTCTCCTTTAAAGTGCTTCAAAGTCTTTACACGATCCCAGCTGAGGAATAGAGCCTTATCTAGCGAATCCATCACTCATTTCTAAAAAATAAATAATTTATATACCTTTTAAATCACAATTGTTCGTCTTGTGCTGGTCTGCGACGCGCCACGTATTATGTCATAAGTTTGTAAGGTCACATTTTTTTAATAATAAAAATAAATTAAAACAAAGATGACGATTTTGAAGTAGGAGAAAATGAGATTAAGTTTTTCGCCCTTTCCTACTTTTTTTAACCGAAGTACACAGACAAATAACTTAGATGACGTGAAGCCTGGCCTTTCAAACGTGATGACATAATGCGTGTCGCAGACCAGCACAAGACGAACAATTGTGGTTAAAAAGTATATACATTTATTTTTTAGTAAATGAGTGATGGATTCGCTAGATAAGGCTCTATTCCTCAGCTGGGATCGTGTAAAGACTTTGAAGCACTTTAAAGCTCTTTGAAACTGCATTGATTTGGACTTCCAACAATTTGATTACCGTTGAAGTCCATTGTGTGGAGAAAAATCCTGAAACGTTTTCCTCAAACTTAATTTATTTTCCACTGAAGAAAGAAAGACATGAACATCTTGGATGGCATTGGGGTGAGTAAATTATAAGGACATTTTCATTTTGAAGTGAACTAATCTTTAATAAGAAAACATTACTCTTGTTTACTCTTGTCATTACTCATAAAGACTTGCTGTAATTCAGGCATTTCATACACAATGTTACAATAAACTTACCAACAGAATGTCAGTTCATGGTGTCAGTCCTCAATGCTCCAAACAATAACATCTAATTATCTTAACATCTCTGTCAGTTGTGCCACTGTGGAATTAAAAACATTCACTGCGTCATTTAGTGGAACATCCCGATTGGGAAGACCTGCAATCTCCTCTGCAGTGAGGCTGCGTGGCAACTGCACATCTGGGATTGAAATGCTGTTTGCGTCTTCCATGGCATGTGGTCCATCCCAGTCAACACCATAGTCCTCATCAACCTTAAAAAATACAAGGACAGATGCTTTAATATTATGCATTTACCAAATTATGCAGACCCTCCAGGACAGGTTTTGAAAGCACTGGTTAAATGGACCAGAATAAGACTAAGTGTTAATTGTTCTTGAGTTAAATGTGCAAACATACAGTCCCTAAATCATCAGCAGCATCTCTGTTTTGCAGCCAAAGTTGATATGGAGATCGACCGTTCTCTGTTCTCAGTCTGTGCAAGTTCCATGCTTCTTTAAAAGTGTTAAGCTGGTGTTGTAACTGGGGGCAAAAGGTCCAATGCAGAGCAAAAAGGTGGATCTCATCATCAGGATTCAACAGTCCAGTCATTTCCAAATGGTAAAACAATGCGTGGAACAAATCAAGGACTTGTGTGTATTCAATTCTTCAATTCGTTCAATTCTAAAAAGAAAATAATTAACAAGTATCACACTATGATCAGTAAAATTCATAACCTTTTTATAGCACAAAGCCATATCTGCACTTAGATTTGAATAGTCTTGAACATGGGTGTTCAATCCCGTACCTGGAGATCTGGCTACCTTCAAAGTTCAGCGTTTGTAAAGCGGTTATAAAGAATAAATTATTCTGCTTTACGTTCTCAGGATCAACAATTTGATCTCAGGATCAAATATGTATTTATAAACTTTCTATAATTGTTTGCTGATGCCTTTACATTTTTTCATAAAATTGTGTTATTGGCATCAAAATGATTTGCAGGTCATGGGGTTGAATAATTTTGATTGCAACTGTGTATACAGGATAGAAATGGATGCATGTATGGAGCAAGTGGTGGTTTGTTGTCTCACTAGTGTCATCAGGTTCTGTGCTACAATTGGATTTTTATTTCACGGTTGTCGTAAGGAGAAGCCACACTGCATGACTGTGCCTCAACTTCTGTCACTGCCAGAATTTCGTTCTGGTAACATTTGGTTGTTATGGTCCTTAATTATCTGTTGGTGAACATGTCAAGCCAACATATATATATATATATATATCAGAAAAGCATCATGATTTCAAACCATACAAGTACTTTTTTTATTTACCTCTGATTGTGAACGCTCCTTCCCGTAATGTGAGAATTGCGGTTTTCTCCACGGTTCTGAACCATAAATTGAGCCACCTCAATATTTTCTCCTCCTTTATCTGAACGAACACGAGATGGCAACCCATACTGGCTAACAGCACTAAGGAAAGCATCCAGCACAGTGGTGGCATTATTGTTAGTAGCAGCATTCAGATATACTACAAGACGACTAAACCCATCAATGCCTCCATGGATCACGAATCGCCAGCTGATTTTAGACAAAAAGGATGACAGACAAGAAACATGAGTTAGTACACATTCTGAATGGAAAATTCCAATGACTTTTTTTATCACCATCCTTATAAATCTGTCTTGTATATAATTTGATAATGAATATAAATTATAACAACAATGTTGTAATTAAAAATATTATGCTTAATATTATTGTCTCACAGTATAAATGTGTAGTAAAAAAAAATATGTAGGTCCCTCACAAGATCATAATATGTGGGGGTCCTTGGCATCAAAACATTTGACAATCACAGTTGGGTGCCATCCAAAAAAATCGGATTACCGTATTAATTTATGATTTCCATCTATATGCCACATGCAATTTGGAGCAGGAACTGAGTACTGTCTGCGAAGAAGAGTCCGGTTAGCCAGGGCTCGAAGTTGTGTTCCCTCTGGGTCCACTCTGTGCAGTGATTCACGTACCCTAAAAACTTCAGATAATGAGATATTATTGTGATTTTTGTAATGTGTTTGCTTAAAGTTAATGAGAGTTGGGTAAAATCACTTCTACTTAAAGCAACACCAAGTAAGATTTTTTACCTTAAAATAATGTTTCCAAAATGGTTTCAGTGGTTCATCAAGTCGTAACAGGGTGAAAGGCACTTATGTCTCCACTTTGCGGTCCTTTATCTGCTATAACCACGCTATGAAAGATTGCCAGATCGGGTCGAGCTTCTATAGTTCTAATGAGACAATTCCACTTTCAACCTACAGGGCGACCGCAGAGGAAAAAGTTCCTTGGTGTTACTTTAATGCAAAGTAAATACAAGAATTTCAAAAAGAGTTACTGAGAAAAATAATAATAATAAAGACTAGTGGTTCAATTGAATTTTACAATTGAACAGTCCAGAATTGAACTGGACTTAATGTTTGTGTACACACACCAAAAATCGTATTAGCTATCTTGTGAGTGTAGACTGAAGGCTGGTTTATACTTCTACATTGGCCCAAAGTCGTGTGCTCTGTGTAGCTATGATGGTTACACCTCTCCATAATATAACTATACATTGCATTTACGCAGAATGCAAGTGCTGTGATTGGTCAGAACCAAAGACCCTCCCCAGGAATGGATTATACAAAATATTTCGTCAGTAGTTTCACATTCATTATGCCCGATTGCTTATAATGAAAGTGCAAAGGCTGATTACACACACATGTAGAAAGAAAAGCTCATAAAACATGAATCCGAATAAAGATTTATCCAAATAAAAATTTGTCATAATAACGTAAACAAATATCTGCTTCTGCTGTGCTTTCTTCCAGTAGTCAACACTGGTTTGACTGTATACTTGCAGAACAATACAAACACACCAAAGCAGATCTATAAATGCAAACAGCCACATAGGGCACCTCATAGAGGCTAGGCAGGTCTGCCATGGGTCCAATACAGAAGTATAAACCAACCTGCAAGTATGTAAACATAAACAAACTTACACTGAATCAAATGTCCACTTGCTTGGAGAAAAGCTCTCATCATACGGTATCCACACCGTGGGTGCTCCCTTTGAATTTCCATCACCAAACGGTCCAGTTCTGTATTGTCAATGCCAGAGTACAACTCTGAAACTCTGCGGAACAAGTGAATAATAGAGTGATATATATATAGCATTAGATGCATCATATATTTATGTGATTAACAGAATTGTGTAAAACCCTATACACATGTGTCTGTGTCTTAACTATTTGTGCCATAACTGAATGTCCTAGTTTAATTTCTAACTATCAGATAATACTATTCAATTGTATGTTTCTCTGTTGCTTCAAGACGTTTCACCACCACAAAGACTTAGCAGGTCTAAATACATCAGTCACACACAGATAAGACTTACCGGTAGTAATACTACCGTAGTATAGGGGTGTAACAATATTTCGTGAAACATCTTGATTAAGAAAACAAGTTGAGTAGATCATTTCTACATAACTGTTAAAATAAAAACACTCATTTTTTATTATAACCCCCATGACAGAATTCGGGGTAAACAGAGATTATGGCCTTGAGGCGTTTGTATAAAAGCATTAAAATATATTTAAGTTGATGTTTAACTTACCTCAGTCCACACTGCTGCATTCGTCGATGTACCGTCCATCGACTAACTCCATACAAGGCCGCGATATCTTTAACATTTAGCCCATACATAAGATACCCCTCTATGGCCTCTCCAGGGATCTCCACGGCTGGTCTCCCCACTCCCCTAGGCCTATCCGAAGACAATCGTTCTTTCACCACATTTAAGATGTCAGCAGCCAAACGGGTGTCAGCACCTGATAAGGCAGACAATTCTCCCAGACGTTCCAACAACGTATTTGTTCTATCACCTACATACGCGTAACAATCTTCGGAAATACTACCGTTTCTCTGTTCACGCTCCACTTCATCTGCTAGTGTATTTAACGCCCGTATTATCTCTGCCGCCGCCATGTTTCCAACATCTCAAAAAGCACGTTATGTTTACCTGTTGCCGTGCCCGTGCCCCGCCTTCACGCAGTGATTGACATGGCGGGAGGGGGCGGAGACAGACGTGATCTGCTCGGAATGCATTTTCAATGTGCACATTGAATTTTGCTACATACATTGCGGGACATTGAATGAAAATGTAATCGTAAGTGTCTTGACTGTGAGTGTAAATGCAATTGAGAAAAATAACATTTGAATGATCATTTTGCAACAGTTGTTGCTTGAACATGTTACACATATCTAATCATTTCTGTAATACATTTTCATTTTCATTTTGCAACTTATAAAGCGTTAAAATATGTATTCAATTTACATATTAAACCTAGTGTATGAAATGGCAAATGTAAATTATATAATTGCATTTTCATTTTCATTTTGCACCAAACGTTGCACAAATGTATGGGAAAATGTAAATGTAATTACAGAAATGCATTGCCATTTTACATATTGAATTGTCATTTTGCATATTACATATCAAATTGAATATTGCTATAAGCTTCCATAGAATGGATTTGGCTGACGAGCAAGAGACGGGTCCGTCCTTTTCACTTGCTTGTTCACCAGATCCACACGTTCCCTCGCGTGATCCCGAAGCGCACCCCGGTGCTTCTTCGGCTCACGCAGGGGACGATAATGAATCTCTTGGGTCTACGGACTTCGAGCAGCCAACCTCTGAGCGTTACTCGCGCGACGATAAATCTGTCGAGGAACTACTCGAGGTGGTTACTCGCGCGGTGGCCAGATTGCAGCTTGACTGGCCTCGCGAACAAGAGACCCCCAAACGCAGTAAGCTTGAGGATAGGTTTTTGTCCGGTGGCAGGGGGGAGGGCCCCTTAACATCAGTCTCTCCCCTTCTTCGAGGACCTCCATGATGAACTATCTAAATCATGGAGAAAACCATATACCTCTCGTGTCTTCGTGCCCTCGACGTCGACTTTTTCGACTATCGTGGGTGCGAAGGCGCGAGGGTATGCGGAGATGCCCCAGGTTGAAGAGACGCTCGCGAGCTATCTCTCGCCTGGGTCTGCATCTTCGCTTAAAAAACCTACCCTCCCCTCGAAGCCGTGTAAAGTAACATCTTCGCTCGTGGGTAAAGCTTACCAAGCTGCAGGTCAGGCTGGTGCTGCGCTGCACACAATGGCTGTGTTACAGGCGTACCAGGCTGACCTCTTGAAGGACCTGAGTGCGGGTACTACGATAGACGAGGAAGCGTTTTCTGAACTGAGCCGAGCCACAGACCTGTCTCTCCGTGCCACTAAGCAAACGGCCCGTGCCATCGGCCGTTCTATGTCTGCTTTGGTTAGCACGGAGAGGCATCTGTGGCTCAACCTCACGGGGATAAAAGACAAGGACCGTGTCTTTCTTCTTGACTCCCCGGTTTCTCCCTCTGGCCTGTTTGGCGACTCGGTCAACACAGTAGTCACCAGGTTCAGGGAGGTTAAGAAACATGAGGAGGCGTTTGTTCAGTTCCTTCCTCGCCGCACTCAAGGGGAGGGGCCATCGGCCACCCAACCTCTCCCCGGCCCTTCAAGACCTAGGGAGGTGAAAAAGCAGAGCGTGGCGAGCCGAGCTCCCCCTAACAAGATTTGGAGACAGGCTCGTCAGGCTCAGCAACCTCCCAAGCCAGACCTCAGGACTATCATCAACAGAAAGAAGAAGTCCTGATGGTCTGGCGCCCAGTCTGGTGGGGGTAGCCCCCCGCGGGACGGGGCGCGTATTATATCTAACCGCCTCTCCTCGTTACCCCCACGAAACCTCTCCATCCCCGCCACCTCTGGTGCCTCGGGGGGCAGCGGTTTCCAGCGAAATGTTAGATGTTCCGTTACTTCCTGCTCTCATCCAGGACGCGGAACATCTAACATTCCATCAAAAGGAAGTGTTAAAGCTGATACCACTATCAGAGAGTCTGGCAGCGTGGGAACTTCTGCCAGGCATTTCTGCTTGGGTACTAAGCACAGTTCAGATAGGATACAGAATCCAATTTATTCATCATCCTCCGCGTTTCAACGGCGTGGTCTCCACTTCCGTAAGACCGGAGCTGATGCATGTACTGTCACAAGAGCTACAAACTCTTCTGAGCAAAGAGGCCATAGAACATGTTCCTCTGCCAGAGAGGGAGTCGGGCTATTACAGCAGATACTTCCTGGTCCCCAAAAAGGACGGGGGGTTGCGTCCAATCTTAGATCTTCGAGGCTTAAACCATACAGTCAAAGCGCTCAAGTTCAAGATGTTAACCGTCAAGACGGTCGTGTCGCAAATACAACATCGCGATTGGTTCGTCACGATCGATCTGAAGGACGCATATTTTCACATACAAATATTGCCACAACACAGGAAGTTCCTGAGGTTCGCTTTCGGGGGCGAGGCTTACCAATTTCGGGTTCTTCCATTCGGCCTAGCCTTGTCACCCCGCACGTACACCAAATGCATGGATGCAGCTCTGGCTCCACTAAGACTCCAGGGCATTCGCATTTTGAATTACATAGACGATTGGCTAATACTAGCACATTCGCAAAAGATGGCGCTTCAACACAGAGACATTGTGTTAGCTCATCTAGTTTCTCTAGGGTTGAAAATCAACACCAAGAAAAGTGTTCTTTCTCCTGCCCAGAGAACGACTTATCTCGGAGTCGTTTGGGATTCGATCACGATGCGGGCACAATTGTCTCCCGCTCGAATCGAGACCATTCGGCTAACCATGGGCAAAGTCAGGTTAGGCCAAGATCGCACTGTTCGTCAGTACCAAAGAATGTTAGGTTTCATGGCCTCAGCATCCACGGTGATTCCTTTGGGGCTGTTGCACATGAGACCGTTTCAGTTGTGGCTAAAAGCCAGGGGATTTTCTCCAAGGGCCAATCCTCAAAGGCAAATAAAAGTGACGCGCTGAGGGCTCACGCAATCTGAACAGAATAGCGAGGCAGATTTTTCTCTGGGCCCAGGAAAAGTTCCTGTCAATCAGGGCAGTTTACATTCCGGGGTATCTGAATGTGGGAGCGGATTTACTGTCCAATGGGGAATGGAAACTCCACCCAGAAGTAGTAAAACAGATCTGGACCAGATTTTACGAAGCGGAGGTGGACCTCTTCGCCTCCCATCAGACAGCGCAATGTCCCCTCTACTTCTCTCTGAGTCACCCAGCCCCCCTGGGTCTGGATGCGATGGCGCACACATGGCCCAAAATGCGCCTTTATGCGTTTCCTCCAGTCGCTCTGCTCCCAAGAGTTCTAGCCAGAGTTCGCCAGCAAGGGTCTTGCCTCTTACTGATAGCGCCGCGTTGGCCGAACAGAGTATGGTTCTCAGAGATAATATCTCTCCTCAACGGCTCGCCTTGGGCGATTCCGGAGAGGAGGGACCTTCTGCCCCAGGCGGAAGGCACGATATTCCATCCCAGGCCCGACCTGTGGAACCTTCATGTTTGGCCCCTGATGGGTACCAACTGAGGGACACTGGGCTTTCGCCTGCCATTATTGAGACCATTCTAAGTGCTAGGGCCTCCTCCACTAGAAAGAGTTATGCCAACAAAATGGGGTGTTTTTGAAAGGTGGTGTGTTGTACATAATGCAGATCCGGTCAACTGCCAGATTGCTTCAGTTCTGGATTTCCTGCAGGAAAAGTTATCAACAGGCACATGCCCCGCCACTCTCAAGGTTTATGTGGCCGCTCTTTCGGCTTGCCACGCCTTGGTTGACGGGGTCCCACTCGGGAGAAATCCTCTGCTCACTCGCTTCATTCGTGGGGCCAGAAGACTGAGGCCTTCCGTCAGAACCAAGATCCCTTCATGGGACTTAGCAGTAGTCCTCGAGGGTCTGGTTGAGACCCCCTTTGAACCTCTAGAGTCAGCGTCTGATAAACTTCTGACCCTAAAGATGTTTTTTCTTATGGCTATAACCTCTCTAAAAAGAATCGGGGACATGCAGGCTCTGTCAATATCGCCATCCTGCTTAGACTTTGCCCCAGGAATGGTGAAAGTGATTTTGCATCCTCATCCTGATTACCTGCCTAAGGTACCATTCTCGGCTGTGCATCCGGTCACTCTTGAGGCCTTCTGCCCTCCACCGTTCATAACGCCGGAGCAGGAGAGATCTCACAGACTGTGTCCAGTCCGTGCTCTTCAGGCCTACGTCCACCGCTCTAGCCAGTGGCGTAAGTCAGAGCAACTATTCGTTTGTTATGGGGGCAGCAACAGAGGTGCTGCCGCCACTAAACAGACCATGTCACATTGGGTCAGGGATGCTATTGCTCTTGCCTATGAGGTGCGTGGCCAAGCTTCGCCAACGGGTCTAAGGGCTCACTCCACCAGAGGGGTCGCCTCCTCTGCTGCCTTGGCAAGAGGTGCCCCCTTGCAGTTTGTTTGTGATGCGGCAGGCTGGTCCTCTCCGCACACATTCATAAGATTTTATAGTTTGGATGTTCATACCACTCCGGGCTCTCACGTCCTTGAGTCGACATCGCAAGCTAATGTCTAGGGCTTTCCTACGTTTCTTGTGAGCACACCTACACAGCCGTAGGGAGTCCAGACACCTTCAAGCACGGCGGCGTGGGTATTCTCGTTCCCAATGCGCTACTTTGCCGTGCTGATGATGTCCCAGGACTGCTCTTCAGACAAAATATCCTGACGATGCACCTGCGGCTCATCTATTTATAGCCTCGCGTCGCGGGTGCGCGCCGATGACGCGCGCCGAAGACGTCACCGACCGAGGCTATATTACTTCCGGTCGATTCCATCGACGTGTTTACACACTATTTTCACAGCGGGTCACGTTTAAAGACGTTCCCAATGCGCTAAGCAGCGCAGCATCTCGTTCCGCTTTTTCAGGGAACAGGGTTACAGTCAAGTAACCCGGAACGTTGTATTGCATTGCAAATACGATCAGGCGTTGTGCATTGAAGAATAAGTATATGCACTTTGTTGCATTGCAATACATTCAAGAACTAACTCATTCCGAAGTTCTTTGAAGATATTTGCAATGCAATCTGCTGTTGCACCGCTTGCACATATGATCAAGCGTTGTGCATTAAAAAATAACATGTGAGTAATATGCACTTTGTTGCATTTTAATGCATTCAAGAACTAACTCAATCTGAAGTGCATAGAAGATATTTGCAATGCAATCTGCTGTTGCAATGCTTATATCAAGCGTTGTACATTGAAAGTATGACAAATAAGTAATATGCACTTTGTTGCATTGCAATGCATTCAAGAACTAACTCAATCTGAAGTGCGTTGACGGTATTTGCAATGCAATCTGCTGTTGCATTGCTTATATCAAGCGTTGTGCATTGAAGTATGACAAATAAGTAATATGCACTTTGTTGCATTGCAATGCATTCAAGAACTAACTCAATCTGAAGTGCTTTGACGATATTTGCAATGCAATCTGTTGTTGCATTGCATTGCTTATATCAAGCGTTGTGCATTGAAAGTTTGATAAATAAGTTGTATGATTTTTTTTGCTTTAAATGCAATGCAGATATTTGCAATGCAATTTGCTGTTCCATTGCACTGAACATACGATCAAATGTTATGCATTGAAGAATAAGAAATATGCCCTTTGTTGCATTGCAATGCATTCAAGAGCTAACTCAATCTGAAGTGCGTTGAAGAAAGTGCATGTTACTTTTATTGTTATTCTTCAATGCACAACGCTTGATAGTGTTCAAGCGATGCAACAGCAGATTGTATTGCAAATATCTTTAACGCACTTCAGATTGAGTTAGTTCTTGAATGCATTGCAATGCAACAAAGTGCATATTACTTATTTGTCATACTTTCAATGCACAACACTTGATATAAGCAATGCAAAAGCAGATTGCATTGCAAATATCGTCAACGCACTTCAGATTGAGTTAGTTCTTGAACGCATTGCAATGCAACAAAGTGCATATTACTTATTTGTCATACTTTCAGTGCACAACGCTTGATATAAGATTGCATTGCAAATATCGTCAACGCACTGCAGATTGAGTTAGTTCTTGAATGCATTGCAATGCAACAAAGTGCATATTACTTATTTGTCATACTTTCAATGCACAACGCTTGATATAAGCTTTGCAACAGCAGATTGCATTGGAAATATCTTCAATGCACTTCCGATTGAGTTAGCTCTTGAATGCATTGCAATGCAACAAAGTGCATATTTCTTATTCTTCAATGCATAACTTTTGATCGTATGTGCAGTGCAATGGAACAGCAAATTGCATTGCAAATATCTTCAACGCACTTCAGATTGAGTTAGCTCTTGAATGCATTGCAATGCAACAAAGTGCATATTTCTTATTCTTCGATGCATAACGTTTGATCGTATGTGCAGTGCAATGGAACAGCAAATTGCATTGCAAATATCTTCAACGCACTTCAGATTGAGTTAGCTCTTGAATGCATTGCAATGCAACAAAGTGCATATTTCTTATTCTTCAATGAATAGCGTTTGATCGTATGTGCAGTGCAATGGAACAGCAAATTGCATTGCAAATATCTGTATTGCATTGCAATGCAACAAAGTGCATATTACTTATTTGTCATACTTTCAATGCACAACGCTTGATATAAGCAATGCAATGCAACAGCAGATTGCATTGCAAATATCTTCAAAGCACTTCAGATTGAGTTAGTTGTTGAATGCATTGCAATGCAACAAAGTGCATATTACTTATTTGTCATACTTTCAATGCACAACACTTGATATAAGCATTGCAACAGCAGATTGCATTGCAAATATCTTCAATGCACTTCAGATTGAGTTAGTTCTTGAATGCATTGCAATGCAACAAAGTGCATATTACTTATTTGTCATACTTTCAATTCACAACGCTTGATATAAGCACTGCAACAGCAGATTGCATTGCAAATATCTTCAATGCACTTCAGATTGAGTTAGCTCTTGAATGCATTGCAATGCAACAAAGTGCATATTTCTTATTCTTCAATGCATAACGTTTGAAAGTATGTACAGTGCAATGGAACAGCAGATTGCATTGCAAATATCAGCATTGCATTGCAATGCAACAAAGTGCATATTACTTATTTGTCATACTTTCAATGCACAATGCTTGATATAAGCAATGAGCTCAATCTTGATCTTTCTATACTCAAAGACTCCTTCTGCTGTTACGTTAGCCAAAAAAGTAGTCCATATTTGACCCAACGAACATATTTTTGGCCAAATAATAGTCAATCTTGAGCTTTCTATACATACTCAAAGACTATTTCTGAAGCTTTCATAAGCCATATAGATGTTCTTAGAGAAGTCCATATCTGACCAATTGAACTAATTTCTGGTCAAGATTAAGATTAAGATATTTCTGACCAAAGAGTTCTCGAAACTAACTTTCTATACAAAGTCTCCTTCTGATGTTACGTCAGCCAAAAAAGAAGTCTATATTTGACCCAACGAACACATTTTTGGCCAAATAATAGTCAATCTTGAGCTTTCTGTACATACTCAAAGACTCCTTCGATGTTACGTCAGCCAAAAAAGAAGTCCATATTTTAACCCAACAAACATATTTTTGGCCAAACAATAGTCAATCTTGAGCTTTCTATACATACTCAAAGACTCCTTCTGATGCTCCATAAGCCATATAGATGTCCATATAGAAGTCCATATCTGACCAATTAAACCATGAACTTTCTATACATTCTCATAGACTCCTTCTGATGTCACTCAGCCAAAAAAGAAGTCCATATTTGACCCAAGGAACATATTTTTGGCCAAATAATAGTCAATCTTGAGCTTTCAAAGACTCAAAGACTCTTTCTGATCTTTCATAAGCCATATAGATGTCCATATACAAGTCCTTATCTGACCAATTGAACTAATTTCTGGTCAAAGGGTCTTCAAATGGATTTAAACTATATACATTTATAGACACCTTCTGATGTTAAATCAGACAAACAGAGGGCCCTTTTTGAAATACTGAACATGTTTCTGGCCAAAGATTCCTTAAAGATGAACTTATACATTCAGATTTCCTCTGATATCAGGAAGACACTATTCAAAATATGAATTACTAAACACATTTCTGATGAAGAGAACTTTCTATATTTAAAGACTCCTTCTGATGTTACGTCAGCCAAAAATGAAGTCCTTATTTGACCCAACGAATATTTTTTTGGCCAAACAATAGTCAATCTTGAGCTTTCTATACATACTCAAAGACTCCTTCTGATGTTACGTCAGCCAAAAAAGAAGTCCATATTTGACCCAACGAACATATTTTTGGCCAAATAATAGTCAATCTTGAGCTTTCTGTACATACTCAAAGACTCTTTCTGATGCTTTCATAAGCCATATAGATGTTCTTAGATAAGTCCAGATCTGACCAATTGAACTAATTTCTGGTCAAGATTAAGATTAAGATATTTCTGACCAAAGAGTTCTCGAAACAAACTTTCTATACAAAGACTCCTTCTGATGTTATGTCAGCCAGAAAAGAAGTCCATATTTGACACAAGGAACATATTTTTGGCCAAATAATAGTCAATTTTGAACTTTCTATACATACTCAAAGACTCCTTCTGCTGTTACGTCAGCCAAAAAAGAAGTCAATATTTGACCCAACGAACATAGTTTTTGGCTAAATAATAGTCAATCTTGAGCTTTCTATACATACTCAAAGACTCTTTCTGATGCTTTCATTAGCCACATAGATGTTCTTAGAGAAGTCCATATCTGACCAATTGAACTAATTTCTGGTCAAGATTAAGATTAAGATATTTCGGACCAAAGAGTTCTCGAAACTAACTTTCTATACAAAGACTCCTTCTGATGTTACGTCAGCCAAAAAAGAAGTCCATTTGACCCAACAAATATATTTTTGGCCAAATAATAGTCAATCTTGACCTTTCTATACATACTCATAGACTCATTCTGATGTTATGTCAGCCAAAAAAGAAGTCCATATTTGACCTAACGAACAAATTTTTGGCAAAATAATAGTCAATCTTGAGCTTTCTATACATACTCAAAGACTCCTTCTGATGCTCCATAAGCCATATAGATGTCCATATAGAAGTCCATATCTGACCAATTGAACCATGAACTTTCTATACTTTCTCATAGACTCCTTCTGATGTCACTCAGCCAAAAAAGAAGTCCATATTTGACCCAAGGAACATATTTTTGGCCAAATAATTGTCAATCTTGAGCTTTCAAAGACTCAAAGACTCTTTCTGATGCTTTCATAAGCCATATAGATGTCCATATAGAAGTCCATATCTGACAAATAGAACTAATTTCTGGTCAAAGGGTCTTCAAATGGATTTAAACTATATACATTTATAGACTCCTTCTGATGTTACGTCAGCCAAAAAAGAAGTCCATATTTTAACCCAACGAACATATTTTTGGCCAAATAATAGTCAATCTTGAGCTTTCTATACATACTCAAAGACTCCTTCAGATGCTTTCATAAGCCATATAGGTGTCCATATAGAAGTCCATATCTGACCAATTGAACTAATTTCTGGTCAAAGGGTCTTCAAATGGATTTAAACTATATACATTTATAGACTCCTTCTGATGTTAAATCAGACAAACAGAGGGCCTTTTTTGAAATACTGAACATGTTTCTGGCCAAAGATTCCTTAAATATTAACTTATACATTCAGATTTCTTCTGATGTCAGGAAGACACTATTCAAAATATGAATTACTAAACGCATTTCTGACCAAGAGAAATTTCTATATTTAAAGACTCCTGTTATGGAAATTTTACATTTAGATATGTTTCTTTTACTTTTATATGGGTACAACTTTTATTAACGTTGAAGATGTATTGTTTACTCATAAGCATTTAAAGGAATATAATCATATAAGCTAAGGCACAATAATAAAATATGTAACCAAACATTTAGAGATGCATAAGTTAGAACAAGCTTGCAGGAACAATATGTTCTAAGAAGAACTAAGTAGCAAGTGACTTTTTGTTCTCCAAGTGTGAAAAATGTGTGCGCAGCTTTGATCGAACTAAAGATAGACGAGATGTGTGAAAGAGAGCAGCAGTAAGAAACAGGAAACTTTTGCAGACATGACGTTGCTCAGACCAGTTAGAATTTGGGTTGGACATGAGCTAATGAGCTAAGACATCTCCATTTAAGGTAACAAAGGATTTTTACACAGGGTGTGTTAGGGTATATAACCTTGGCGAAAGGGACTAGCCTTCGCCTTCTCATGTCAGATGCTCTCTGCGTGAGAATGCCATGGGCCTTCTCATACTTAGACGCTGTCTGTATGTTGAACGCTTATTTCATGCATGAAATAAAATACTTTGTTTAATCTCTTGAGAATCGACTTTGTCTCCTTCATCCAGGTTTTAATATTGAGTAATTTTCCACAACAAATGGCGACGAGGATGCGATTGCAAAACCGATGATCGTCGTGAGGGGAACAGTTGACTGGCCATCCCGAGAGAACACTCTACGGCTCGATATCCTCAAGCTTGAGGAAAGAGAATTGTTCAACTCCTCACGACGACCTAGGTGGACGCAATTAAAGAACTCACAGACAGTGAGACTCACAAGACGGTGAGAGAAAATTTAAATTATTCACATGGTGGATAAGAAAATTATTTGCGTATTGAATATTTTTTCTAAAAGGGTCAGAGTTTTGGAATAAGCGTTTCCAAACAGGGTTTGAGAATAAGCCTAAAAGTAAGTTCTCAAATGCCATGTGTTAGTTCTTCTCTAAAAGGGCCAGAGTTTTGAGAATAGGTCTGATAGAAAATTTCTCAAACACCAGACAAGGTGCTCGTTCGAAGTTTCGGACATTAGAGGAGGCACTTGTTTGGGAAAGACCTGCATCGACGGAGACAGGCAATTTTGAAAGTCCTAGATTGACGAATTTAGGCATGTCGTGGTGGCCACGCTGAGAGAAGAATTAACACAGTAAATATAGTGCGTGGTGACCACGCGGGGGAAAATATTTAAATACGCAAATATAAATACTGTTGATTAAGAAGAAGGAAAGAGGAAAATTTATAGGTAAATATAAAGTAATAAAATAATTAATAAAATACGCAAATATGGATTAATAAAATTAATTAATATAGGGAAATTGAACAAACAAAATTGTCTAAGTAAAAATGGGTAACGGAAATTCAAAAAAAGAAGGATGGAGAACAGGTTGATTTCTCGAAGGGTTCATACAAAATAATGGACAAAGCAATAGGAATTTGGTATCATGAATATGTGCCGTATTTAAAAGAGCAATATGGGTTCAATGGGGGTTTAAGCGTGTCACATTTGACAAAAACAAAAGCAAAATTGGTCTACTCACGTTGTCAAGAGGAAAGACAAGACACATAGAGAAACGCATTATGCAATCTTAAAAATGACATATCTTTGAAAAATGACGTCTGACATTGTTTCTTCTTCTCCCTATTATGGCATTGTTTTTTGTTTGTTTTTGTTTTGTGAGAATAAGATAGGAGGACAGGATGTATCCGGCTCATCTTCCACCTCCTCGCAATCCTAACCAGATTCCAGCAGCCGCAGAAGGACGGGATCACGCAGTTCCTAACGCACCACACAAAGAACCATGCCACCGCTCTGCAGCCCTCCAGAAAATGAAGGTAAAGACTTTGTTCTTGGATGGATTGGACAGTGACATTTCAAAAGCAATTCAAAAGAGCTGTGTCGGATGGCAACTGGCCTCGACAGCAGAAATGAGACGACACGCAAGACATCATGAAAGTGCAGCGAAAAAATCAACGCAGCCAAGCAAGACAAAGACCTCATGTTGGCCCTGGTGACAATGCAAGGTGTGTATATGGGCAACAACGACTCCACCCATCACCAACAGAACCAGAGAGGCAATGGCAGAGGAAGAGGCAGAGGACGTGGTCGTGGAAAAGGACCAAACTGTCAACAACAACGCCAAGAGCCCTATGATCCAGACAAATGTTTCAAATGTGGACTTAAAGGACATTGGTATAATGATTGCCCACACGGCAAAGGCAGGAATCAGGCGGATTGAAAGGAGGAGGAGGGGGTGAGCGACGGGGTTCCTGTCTCTCCAACTGATGAGTATAATTTACCTTTATTTTCTGATTATGCTCTATGCAATGAAGACTTGCTTGCTAGGGTTTTCTATAAGACTCATATTTCTTTACCCTTGATAGAAATGACTGTTAATGACGTATCTTCACTATTTCTGCTTGACACGGGAGCTTCCAATTTGGTAATTAAAGCGACAAAGTTTGAAAAACCAATTCCACTCTCTGGTAAGACGACTTCTTCCAGAGGTGCAACTGGTCATGTGGTCATAGAACAATATTCGAAAACACTTGAGTGTTCAATTGAAGGGGAAAAATAAAATAATAATGTGCATTGTTTTTTAATTACTAAGTTATGCCCAGTGAATTTAATGCGAAGGGATTTACTTTGTAAGTAGGGTGTTTTTGTTTACTGTGGTGATCAGGGCTTATCAGCTGACATGAGAATGACGCATGAAACTGAAAGCACAGAGGATTTTTCTCTGTTTGTATATGAATGGCAAATTTCTGACACATGTCTGACCACAAAGCGGCTCATGACAGAGTGTTGCCATCTTCTGAATCTATGAGAGACTCAGATTTACATTGCACTTCTCATGTAAGCACTGATCATGATGATGAATATGCGCAGCGATGATTTAATGTTGACATTGATAATGTTGACATAGAAATTGTGACGACTGACTATGTGTATGGGACTGACCAATGGTGTTTTGAATGTGAAATTGACTGACAAACAGACAGTGTTTTATGACATGGAAAATGCACAAGCCTCATATCGCTGGCCAAACCAGTGAAGGCTGAATGGCGTGACGCGGGTCCCTTCATGGCCAGGTGCCATGAACTGACCGACTGGGTCATGATAGATCAAAAACGACTGATCTGCCAAAGTGAAATTACCGTTTGGTTCAAATAGCCATGTCATGGAACACAGAAGTTTGAGAGCAGTCACAGTGTTGGATGAGGAAGTGAAACTAAACAGACTGAGTTTAACACAACTCCCTGTCATAACAGACGGGTTGGAGAGAGTTTCCAAAATGTTTATGGGCTACTGATAAAAAAAATAAATAAATAAATGATGTAGGTCTGATTGCAGATTGTGAGCCGATTCAAATAAAGACCAAATCCGACTATAGACCAAAAAGAAAATGCACTCAAAAAATGAACTAGGAAGGTTGTACACTTTACATAATATATTTATATTTAGTTTACTTATAATAATTGTGTTTGTTGACTTGAAATGTTTTTTTCTATTAAGGTCCACGTAATTATGTCTCATCTTAACAGTACAAAATCCTAACGTGTTGTCTAAACACAAACCATTTATGTTAAGTAAAAAATTCTTACATCCAGAGGGTGGCGATATAGTGCGACGCCAACTGCCATTTTGCCCTAACTTAATTTGATTGTGTTCAATCTGCTTAAATATAAAATTTAAGTTTACTTAATCCGTTTGTGTTGGATTACATGAATGATTTGTGTTGCATTAAATGAAACTGGGCGGTGCTTGTTAGTTTCCCAGCATGCTTTGCATATGGTTAAATTAAGAGAGAATAAATGTTCAAATTAAGTGTTATTTTATGTTTTTTTGAGAAAATTAGAAAAGGGGAAGACTTGATAGTGTGTAATTGTGTTTAATGTTCAATTACATTGGAATTATTAGAACCTTTTAAATTACAGTGGGTTACCATTGTGGAGAAGAGTGGAGCATTTTGTTTGGCTGTGGACTGATTCGGATACGCATAACTGTTTTTGATGGAAGGAGTATGTAAATCTTAGCATTTACTAACATGTGCTACTGCTAGCAAATAGGTAGCTATAGTCTATCGATTTAATTATGTGACACTAAAATAAATGAAATATTAATGGATGATTGAAAATCAAAAACACTTGAATCATGTTGAATCATGTCAGAAAACCTTAAAATTAGTTGGGCTGACACTATTAAATTAAGCTGTGCCAAACCATAGTAAATAAGTTGAATCAACCTTAATAAATTAAGTTGACCCAACGTAAGTACATTAAATTGGAATAACAGAATTGCATAATGCTGAAATAAAGCAAGTTAATCATGTGGAAATCCTTTCCATGATTTTTTTATGTTCATTCAAAGAGTAATTTTTTTGAGTGTGCAGTATCCATTGAAGAAGAAAACAGATTAGCAGAGAAGGCTGCAGCTCGACTTCCTGTTCAGATAACCATAGCAATACAGCTGAATGAGGAACTAGGTGACAGAAGCGATGAAACAACACGCTTCTGCCTATGACAAGCGAAAATGGAGGAAGGCAGGCCGTGAATATAAAAATGGACGATGGGGCCCCAGCCAACCAATAAATAACAAACCATGTTTACCTTCTGATTTCTTTCAGGTATATGCAAGTTTGATGCATGGATTGGACCATGTCTCAAAAGGGAGGATGTTTACTATTATGCAAAATAACTGATTTACCAAAGTTTTTTTTCCACAGTGGCAGCAGATTTTTGCAGCAGATGTTTGATTTGTGGGACTAACAATGTGGGGAAGGGTCAGGCAATGAGACAGGTGGGGCATCCCAGGCCGCAGAGACCATTCTCAAATGTAATGCTCGATTATATTGAAATATCAAAATCTGACAAAAAGAGATACTGCATAGTGGCAGTCGACATGTTTTCAGAATGGGTAGAAGCCATGCCAACAACAAAGGCAGATTCAAAAGGAATGGCAAAACTATTCCTACAAGAAATTGTCCCACCATGGGAATTTCAAATCCTGAAAAATCATTAAGTGACAATGGTTCACATTTTGTAAACAGTGCAATTTCAGCAGTTGAAGCATTCCTGGGTACATCCGGAAGCGGGAGGAGCTAACTCACAGGAGAATGAGAAAGAGGGGACGCGCACAGCTCTCACCATTTGAGATTCTGTTTGCTCGCCCACCTCAGATGGACTGGGAGGCACGAAATCCTCGAACATTGCCTGACACCACTATTTGTGAGAATGACATGTTGCAATATTGTGTTGAGCTGGATAAGGTGTTCTGTGATATCTCAAAACAGGTCCAGGCAGCAGTTGCAGAGCCAGCTGAGACGGCCCTGCACAGCTTCCGAGGAGAGTTCGTGTTGATAAAGGATCTGAGACGAAAGCATTGGAAGGCGAAAAGGTGACAGGGACCATTCCAGGTTTTGCTGACAACTCAAAATGCGGTGAAAGCCGAGAAGCATCAGCTCATGCGGCTAGCTGCAACGGAAGAAGAATCCCACTCAAAGCTAACGAGTGCCAAACAGAGATCAGACTAACCAGAGACGTGTCATCCCGTAGGTTACCAATTTGAAAACCACCGTCACTGGAGAGCAGACGAATCAATAGTAAGAGACGATTGTGCAATTTCAGGAGTGGTCAGAACTGTATCAAGGACTTTGTGGAACTTTAACGGCGTGGGCATTGAAATAACCTGTCTGATCATATCAACTAGACCTGCCCTGAGACCAAAAATACATCGAGAAACGGGACTGATATCGTTCAAACAAGAACATTTTCTCGCCTGACAAGGTTGTAATGTGTGGCAATAGGTCACTAAATCTTATCCTCTTAATTAGTGTGGCTGTAAGCCTAGCACGAGATGATAGCATATAGAGGTGAAAATGACAAAGGGAAAATGGGGTAAGACCATGTATTTTTGTAAGGATCCATGTCAAGGGCAATATGTGTACGGAGGTAATCAGGATGCTATCAGAGAGGGTCTATTGACCAAGGCGGGGTATGTCTCACTTCAGGGTGATTAAATTAGAATATTAGAGTGATGCCAGAGTTTTTGGAATTAGAAGAAATCACTGAAAATTTAGGAGAATTAATAGGGTTAATTCCATGTACTATGTAGAAATTACTGAATGTGAAAATTCTATAGAAATCAAATCAAATTATCTCCAAAGAAAGTCAAAAGTCAGAACCCATCAGAACACAGTACTAGAGACTTTGACAATGTATGGGCAGTGAAACCACAATTAGGCGACGTATGTTTATGTAAATTAGGGACCCAACAAGGGGCAATAATGGCTGGTACAGCACACTGTAAAACCACGATAATCATGAATAATAACAAATGTATAACATCTAATGGTACAAATATCACATGTCCAGGTGACGACGATGACCTCGGAGAGACAACAGCTTGAACAGTATGTGCACACCCTTCCTAAGAAATGGATGGGGTGCTATTATCCAGGACTTTTAGATGTAGGAGGTTTATTTGAAAATATGCAAAATGTTAAGAACCTCTTGTTTTAATTTGACTGACGTCTATCAAAATGTATCAGACATAATAGAACACATGAAAATGGCCATAGCCACTCCAGATGAAATGTAATTTTCACTAGATAATTGGTTCTTGGGCCTGCAGGGGTGGACGAAATTGTTAATAAGTACGATTATGCCAATCGGATGTTTGATTTTCATTTTGATTTTTCTTTTAATGATTCCATGTTTAATGAATTGTATTTCTAGAATCACTGCTAAGGCAGTGACTGCCACAATGGTGAGAATGAGTCCAGGGGAATACACAACAGTGATAAGTAGAGCACCAGAGGTGAAGTTAATGTGTCAGTGGCTGATGATGATGAGGATTATGAGAACGAGAGCGAACATGAGTTTGACTAGGAAATTAAGTAACCATGGAAAAATTTACCTGTTGTGAATTACTATGATTATGGAAGAGTAAATGTAAAATTGTGTGTATGTTCTTTGAATGAACATATGGGGGATTGTTATGGAAATTTTACATTTAGATATGTTTCTTTTACTTTTATATGGGTACAACTTTTATTAACGTTGAAGATGTATTGTTTACTCATAAGCATTTAAAGGAATATAATCATATAAGCTAAGGCACAATAATAAAATATGTAACCAAACATTTAGAGATGCATAAGTTAGAACAAGCTTGCAGGAACAATATGTTCTAAGAAGAACTAAGTAGCAAGTGACTTTTTGTTCTCCAAGTGTGAAAAATGTGTGCGCAGCTTTGATCGAACTAAAGATAGACGAGATGTGTGAAAGAGAGCAGCAGTAAGAAACAGGAAACTTTTGCAGACATGACGTTGCTCAGACCAGTTAGAATTTGGGTTGGACATGAGCTAATGAGCTAAGACATCTCCATTTAAGGTAACAAAGGATTTTTACACAGGGTGTGTTAGGGTATATAACCTTGGCGAAAGGGACTAGCCTTCGCCTTCTCATGTCAGATGCTCTCTGCGTGAGAATGCCATGGGCCTTCTCATACTTAGACGCTGTCTGTATGTTGAACGCTTATTTCATGCATGAAATAAAATACTTTGTTTAATCTCTTGAGAATCGACTTTGTCTCCTTCATCCAGGTTTTAATATTGAGTAATTTTCCACAACACTCCTTCCTATGTTGCGTCAGCCAAAAAATAAGTCCATATTTGACCCAAGGAACATATTTCTGGCCAAATATTTGTCAATCTTGAACTTTCTAGACATACTCAAAGACTATATAGCCATATATAGATGTTCTTAGAGAAGTCCATATCTTGACCAATTGAACGTATTTCTGGCCATAGGGTCCTTAATTGGTTTTAAACTATATAAACTTATAGACTCCTTCTGGTGTTAAATCAGCCTTACAGAATTCCATATTTGACCTACTGAACATATTGCTGGCCAAAGAGTCCTTTAGGACTGAAATTCTTTCTGGCCATGGAGTACTCAATTGAACTTTCTATTGATTCTCGTTGACTCCTGAGTCAGCCATACAGAAATCCATATTTGACACAATTTGAACATAATATCTGGCCAAAGAGTCCTCGATCTTGAACTTTCTATACATACTCATAGACCCCTTCTGATGCTTCATAAACCATACAGAAGTCAATATCTGACCTATTGAACTTATTTCTTGTCAAAGGGAAATGTTAAATTAAGTATCGTCGGAAAAATCTGAGTATTTATTTAGTTCACTTTTAAGGACCCTTTGGCAAAAAATATGTTCTATTCACCAGATATGGACATCTATATGGCTTATGAAGAATCAGAATGAATCCATGAGTATGTATAGAAAGTTCAAGATTGAGGATTATTTGGCCAGAAATATTTCCCTTGGGTCAAATATGGACTTCTGTGTAGCTAATATAACAGCTAATATAGTTAATGTTCAGGAACTCTTTGGCCAGAACTATGTTCAGTGAGTCAATAAGGGACCTCTGGATATGGCTGATTTATCATCAGAAAGAGTCTATAACTTTATATAGTTTAAAATCATTTGAGGCCCCTTTGACCAGAAATAAGTTCAATTGGCAAGGTATGGATATATATTATGAAGCATCAGTAGGAGTCTATGAGAATGTATAGAAAGTTCAATTTTCGAGTACTCTTTGGCCAGAACAATTTTCAGTCAAATATGTTTTTTTTTGTCAGGCTGATATAACCTCAGAAGAAATCAATCTGAATGTATGTGTTAATCTATAAGGACTCCTTGGCCAGTAATATTTTCAGTAGGTCAAATATGGAATTCTGTATGGCTGATTGAACATCAGAAGGAGTCAATATATTAAGAAAGAAAGAGTTCAAAGACTCTTTGGGCAAAAATATGTTCAGTAGTTCAAAAAAGGGACTTTGTTATGGCTGATTTAACATCAGGATGAGTCTATAAGTTTATATAGTTTGAAACCTTTTGAGGACCCTTTGACCAGAAAAACATTCAATGGACTTCTATTTAGATGGGTTAAGACTTTCATTTGGCTTAATATGAGGTATTAGAAGGAGTCTATGATAATTTATAGAGAGCTCCAGATCAAGGATTTTTTCCCAGTAATATGAAGGTCGGAAGGTCAAATATGGCCTTCTGACCTCATTATGGCTGATTTATCATCAGGAGGAGCCTATATCTATATATAGTTTAAAACATTTGAGGAATCTTTGGCCAAAAACATGTTAAATCGGTCTACTATAGACTTCTGTCTAGCTGATATAACATCACGGGAAGTCTGTATAGTATGAGAAGTATGTATAGTAATTTAGTGTTCATTGACTCTGGCCACAAATATGTTCATGAGGTCAAATAAGCTGATATATATGCTGATTTTTCATAAAAAGTAGTCTATAACTTTATATAGTTTAAAATCTTTTGAGGACCCTTTGACCAGAAATAAGTTCAATAGGTCAGATATGGACATATATATGGCTTATGAAGCATCAGAAGGAGTCTATGAGTATATATAGAAAGTTTAAGATTGAGGACTCTTTAGTCCAGTAGGTCAAATATGGAATTCTGTATGGCTGATTTAACATCAGACGGAGTTCCTAAGTTTATATAGTTTAAAACTTTTTAAGGACCATTTGACCAGAAATAAGTTCAATCAGTCAATATATGGACTTCTAAATTGACTTATTATGGCTTATTAAGCATCAGAAGGAGTCTAAGAGTATGTATAGATAGTTCAAGATTGAGGATTATTTGGCCAGAAATATTTCCCTTTGGTCAAATATGGACTTCTGTATGGCTAATATAACATCACAAAGAGTCAATCTTTATGAATAGCAAGTTAATGTTCAGGAACTCTTTGACCAGGAATTTGTCCTGTAAGTCAAAAAGGGTATATGGCCGATTTATCATCAGAAACAGAGTATAACTTTATAAAGTTTACAATCTGTAAAGGCCCCTTTAACCAGAAATTAGTTCAATATGCCAGATATGGATATCTATTGGACTTATGAAGCATCAGCATGAGTATGTATAGAAAGTTCAAGATCCTGGACTCTTTGGCCAGAAATATGCTCCTTTGGTCAAATATAGACTTCTGTATGGCTGACGTAATATCAGAGGAGTTAACGAGTATGTATAGAAAGTTACATTTTCGAGTACACTTTGGCCAGAAAAATGTTCAACAAGTCAAATATGGACTTTTGTCAGGCTGATATAACCTCAGAAGAAATCAATCTGAATGTATAGTGTTAATCTTTAAGGACTCTTTGGACAGTAATATTTTCAGTAGGTCAAATATGGAAATCTGTATCGCTCATTGAACACCAAAAGGAGTCAATATGTTTAGAATGATAGAGTTCAAATACTCTTTGGGCAAAAATATGTTCAAAAAGGGACCTCGGTATGGCTGATTTAACTTCAGGAAGTTTATATAGTTTGTATAGTTTATAACTAAGTTTCTATAGTTTGAAACCTTTTGAGGACCCTTTGACCAGAAAAAAGTTCAATTGGTCAGATATGGTCTTCTATTTAGATGGATTTACATTTGGCTTTTGAGGTATTTAGAAGGAGTCTATGAGAATGTATAGAGAGCTCCAGATCGAGGAACTTTTTCCAGTAATATAAAGGTCAGAAGCTCAAATATGGCCTTCTGACTTCTTTAAGGCTGATTTATCACCAGAAGCAGCCTATTCTAACCTAACCTACAACTCTATCTTTATATACTGTAGTTTAAAAACACTTGAGGAATCTTTGGCCAAAAATATGTTCAATCGATCTAAAATGAACTACTGTCTAGCTGATATAACATCACGAGAAGTCTGTATAGTATGAGAAGTATTTATAGTAAGTTAATGTTCATTGACTCTGTGTTATGAGGTTGATGGAGAGAACCCAAACGCAGACACTCAAGGTTTATTTCGACACTAAACAGAAAACAAAACCCACGAGGGGGCAAAACATAGACAGAACAATGGAGACTAACTAGACTGTGACTGTGACAGATAACTACAAGAAAACAAACAACTAATACAGGTAATAGCGCAACAGGACAACAGCTCTTGACAAGATACTGACAGACTGACAAAGGTTTGACAAGGATCAACAATGAACCGACACAGGACAGCAAACACAAGGGGATTAAATAGGGAGACTAATGATAACATAACAGGTGACACAGGTAAAGCAATAATGACAAAACGAGGATAACAAGGAGGGTGGGGCTAGATGACGAGACAACACAAGCACATGGCCCAACAAAAGGCCATGGGCCCTATTTTAACGATCTGAAACGCAAGTGTCAAAGCGCAAAGCGCAAGTAACTTCGTGGGCGGATCCCGGCGCTGTTGCTATTTTCCCGGCGGGATAAACGACTCTTGCGCCTGGCGCAAATCTAAAATGGGTTGGTCTGAAGTAGCTTCATTATTCATAGGTGTGGTTTGGGCGTAACGTGAAATAAACCAATCAGAGCGTCCTCTCACATTCCCTTTAAGAGCAGACGCGCTTGTTCCACGGCGGATTGCTATAATAACGGCGGGTTTGCCGGCGTACGCCAGGAGCAGTTCACAGCCGAGGAGACCGACGTTCTCGTCAGGGCCGTAAAACACAGAGAAGTGACATTGGGCTTAATTAATTTACTGGCCCAAATTAGCTTCGGTTAAACAGGCGTATAATTTGGGTAAATGTGTAGCCTAATCTAGATTTAAAAAAAAAAATCTAGATAGATCTTTTTCACATCTTCACGGACACAACAATGATTTCCCTCGTGTGTTAATATTTTTCCTTGTAATAATGTATGATTTGCAAAAATTAAAACTGCTGCGTCTGTTTATAATTATTAGAGAATCAAAGTGGATGCGCGTTAACATGCTACATTATGGCCAAGCACGCGCCCTTAAAATACCATATCACTAACGCGCAACGCGCCACTGTCTTTAGACTGTTTTTTTCCTGGTCAGTGGCGCAATTGCTTGAAAATAGTGGAAAATAGCACCAGGGAAGTTTTGCGCCGGAACACGCCTCCTCTTTGCGCTGAACCGCCCCCGCGAGCGCAAGTTCATTCCCTAATTTACCGACGTGCGTCTGTGGAGGGAAAAGTCCGCTGTGCGCGGGTGCAAGATAGGAATGATACATGCGTCGGTGTACAAAGTCAATTGCGCTGGGTGCAAGATAGGGCCACATGTGTTTGCACATGAAACATGGGTCTGTCATGATCCTGCCTCAAGACTTAAAGAAAGGACTAGATGGCAGAATCATGACACTCTGGCCACAAATATGTTCATTAGGTCAAATATGGACTTCTGTATGGCAGATTTTTTATCAAAAGTAGTCTATAACTTTATATAGTTTAAAAACTTTTGAGGACCCTTTGACCAGAAATAAGCTCAATAGGTCAGATAAGGACATATATATGGCTTATGAAGCATCAGAAGGAGTCTATGACTATCTATAGAAAGTTCAAGATTGGTCAGAAATATATTCATGTCAAATATGAAATTCTGTATGGCTGATTTAACATCAGACGGAGTCTCTAAGTTTATAGAGTTTAAAACCATTTAAGGACCATTTGATGAATAAGTGAATTAACTGAATAAGTTAGTTATACATTAGTTCTTGAATGCATTATGCAACAAAGTGCATACTACTTATTCTTCAATGCACAACGCTTGATCGTATGATCATTGCAATACAACAGCAGATTGCATTGCAAATAGCGTCAACGCACTTCAGATTGAGTTAGTTCTAGAATACATTGCAATACAACAAAGTGCATATTTCTCATGTTATTCTTCAATGCACAACGCTTGCAGATTGCATTGCAAATATCTCCAATGCCCTTCGGATTGAGTTATTACACTTCGGAATTAGTTAGTTTTTTGAATGCATTGCATTGCAAAAAAAGTGCATATTACTCAAATGTTATTCTTTAATGCACAACGCTTGATCATATACGTTCAATGCAATGCAGATTGCATTGCAAATATCTTCAACGCATTTTGGACTGAGTTAGTTCTTGAATGCATTGCAAGGCAACAAGTGCACGTTACTTTTATTGTTATTCTTCAATGCACAACGCTTGATCGTATCTGCAAGCGGTGCAACAGCAGATTGCATTGTAAATATCTTCAACGCACTTCGGATTGAGTTAGTTCTTGAATGCATTGCAATGCAACAAAGTGCATATTATTTATTTGTCATACTTTTTTATTCTGCATGTCTTATTCTTCAATGCATAACGTTTGATCGTATGTGCAGTGCAATGGAACAGCAGATTGCATTGCAAATATCTGCATTGCATTGCAATGCAACAAAGTGCATATTACTTATTTGTCATACTTTAAATGCACAACGCTTGATATAAGCAATGCAATGCAACAGCAGATTGCATTGCAAATATCTTCAATGCACTTCAGTTCACGAGTTTACATGTTAATGAAATCTGATGTAATATTATAATGCATATTTGGCTTGCTGTCCGGGGGGAGGGCTCTGAGCTCAGAATTCGGCCCGACCCCAGAGTACTCCCCCCCATAACTTTAGAGATCATAGGTATCTAAAAAAAATATATAACTTTGCACGAGATTGCAACATGTGCAGACTGAGACTTGGATCTTTTTCTTTTCTTTCGTTTTTGTCTGTCTTAATGTTTTTTGTTTATCTGTCTGTTTCTGTAGAGTGTCTGTGTGTATGTGGTTTAGGGTGTGTGTTGACTCCCATGGTGCTCTCATGTTTTTTTCTGCAATATGTACCAACATGGATCCCTTCATTAATCACTGTATTATAATTACTATTTTTGTATTTTATTTTTTTGATAATTATGGGTAAAGGCCTTTACGTTGTGCACCTCAATATTAGAAGTCTACTCCCCAAAATCGATCAACTACGTGCGTGGTTGACCTATAATAATCCAAGTATTATTACACTATCCGAAACTTGGCTTACCAGCAATATCTCTGACACCGATATTAGTATAGACAACTATAAACTGTTTAGATCGGACAGAGGCTCAAGGGGAGGCGGAGTAGCCACTTATGTTTTATCAAACTTTAATTCTCAACGTATGGTTCCTAATGAGATTCCTGTGCATCTTGAAGGACTGTTCATTAAAATTACTCTTCATGAAAATAAGCAGCTAATTATTAGAAATATTTATAGACCGCCTAACTCTCCCAAATTGGAATCAATTAAAAATATTATTTCTACTGTATCTTCCTTAGTTTCTAAAAAGGAAATGATACTTATGGGTGACTTTAATATTAATTGGCTTCATTCATCAACACTAACTGAAAGAAATATGATTACTAGCTTAAACTTGACTCAACTTATAACTGAGCCCACAAGACTTACTCTTACCTCTAAATCTCTTTTGGATTGGGCTCTAGTTTCTCACCCTGAACGAATAATTAAATCTGGTGTTCTACCAGACTGCTTTAGCGATCACCACATGATTTATTGTATTTGGAAAATTGTGAAGCCACGTCTCCCTCCTAAGTTTATCAAGATAAGGCAAACCAAATTCTTTAATAGTGACCAATTTATTAATGATTTGCAACAAATTAACTGGGACAGGCTAAATCTAATTCCATTTATTGATGATGCATGGAATTGTCTATATACTGAGCTTCTGTGTGTTATAAACAAGCATGCTCCTTGGACCACTGTTAAAGTTAAAGGTAGTCATTTACCATGGGTAAATGGAGACCTTATTAATCTCTTTAAACAGAGGGATAGGGCTTGGTACAAGTTTCGACGTACTAAATATATTGCTGACTGGGAAGAATACAAACGATTAAGGAACATTTGCACTATGCAAACGAGAAACTCCAAATCAAATTATTTCAGAAATTGCCTAACGAATTCATTTAAAAACCCTCGACGATTTTGGAAACAGGTTAATAATGTACTTGGGAAATCTGGGCGGGCTATAACTAATTTGAACCTAAATAATGAAAGTATAGATGATCCAGCTACCATTGCTAATGCTTTTAGTTTGCATTTTTCCTTAGCACCACAAGTACAGACTTCTACTTATCAACTTGATTTGGCTCCTTGTTTTCAGCCAGGCAGTTCTTTCTCATTCACAGAGGTCAGCCCAGCTGATGTACAAAAGGCCATAAGTGAACTGTCCTCTATCAGTGGTGCTGGTCCAGATGGCATCGAGAATAAGTTTATTAAAATTGGTTCTCATGTACTAGCAGTGCCACTGGCCTCACTTTTCAACTTATCACTCTCTTCTTGTAAATTTCCTTTAGCCTGGAAAAGTGCTAAAGTTATCCCACTTCACAAAGGTGGTGATCCTGAAAATATTAATAACTACAGACCCATCTCAATCATCAATAGTGTTGTAAAAGTTTTTGAGAAAATATTTTTTTTGCAATTATCGAATTATTTAGCCGACAATAACTTATTATCTCAATGCCAATCTGGATTTAGAAAACATTTTTCTACCACTACAGCACTTCTTAAATTTACCAATGATGTGTTCTCAAGTTTTGATAATCGTATGTGTACTGGTGCTTTATTCTTAGACCTTACCAAAGCTTTTGACTTAGTTGATCATTATCTACTCTTAGATAAATTGTATTCTGTTGGTTTGTCTAATTCTTCTTTGCTTTGGTTCAATTCTTATTTACACAATCGTCGCCAGTGTGTGTCCTTTGGGGGCAGCATTTCTTATTTCACTGGCATTGACAGAGGAATTCCTCAAGGTTCCTCTCTCGGGCCTTTACTATTTTCGATATTTATCAATGATCTTCCGCGTAGCTGCACTGAATGCAATATTCAACTTTATGCTGATGACACGGTTATTTATTGTCACAAGCCTAATATTTATGATATCAGTACTACACTTCAAAATGGTTTTGATTCTTTGATTCTGATCTTTCTTTTAGCACTCATGTACATAATATAACTAATAAGCTCAATTACTCACTTAGAATTCTATACCAATCAATTAACTGTTTTATTCTTCCTGTCAGAAAAAGAATTGTTTCCCAACTTTTATTGCCAATTTTGGATTATGTCGACATCATATACCAAAATACTACAGCATCCTGCCTTCAGTCTCTTAACACTGCCTACAATAGCCTGTGCAGATTTATCCTCCGCTGCCCCTACAGAACACACCATTGTGAAATGTACCATCAACTGTCCTGGCTGACCCTACCAGATAGAAGGCGTTTTCATTGGTTACAATTTATTTATAAATGTATTTATATGGACTATCCTTCCTATTTAAAACAATATCTAATTCCATTTAGCTAATTTTATAACTTGCGACGCAATAACCAAATTTATTTTCTCATTCCTCAAATCAATAAAGAAATAGGAAGATATGCATTTCAACATAAAGCACCATATGATTGGAATAACCTTCCACCTTCAATTCGCTCTTTGACTTCCTTTCCAATGTTTAAAAATGCCCTAGCTCAACATCTTCAGAATACATGCAATTGTTTTTAATTATTATTATTATTATTTTTATTATATGTATGTGTATGTATATGTGTATATGTGTGTATGTATATATATATATATATATATATGTATTTGTGTATGTGTGTGTGTGTATGTATATATACATACACATATGTATGTTTTTTTTTGTTTTTTTTCTCTGTGCTGGTTTGAGGGCACAGGTCAGGACAGAGGCTGGAGCATTATTATTATTGGTGGTCACTATTGCATTACTGCTCTACAGTGGTTACCACTGATAGAGGTGATACCCTGAAACGGGATTAAATGAAACTTATTTTAAGCATGTTGCATTAATCCTTTAAACTTTTGTGTGCTAATGTGTTTACTGTGATGTTTAGGTACATATATACTACATGTGTTTACTCTGTTGAGGGATGAGTGAGCAACCTTTGGAGAGTCTTGTATGAGTGAATGTCTTGTTTGTATGAGTTATGTATTATATATTTTTTGTACGTACTATTATTATAAAGTAAGTTGTTGTTGTTGTCTTCTGTTTTATTTGACTGCTGCTGTAAGGTCAATGTTAATCTCTGTACTTGGAATTGAGGACCCCCTCGAAAACGAGATGGTTCATCTCAAGGGGTTATTCCTCTTCAATAAATAAATGTCAAATATATCTATGAACGGACCCAGCCGAATGTGAGGTGAAGGGGTGGAGGTGGGATGCTGAGAAATTAGTCATGAGACAGGAGGTAAAGAAAGGCTTTATTTATACTGGCTCCTTCTTGTGCTGATTGGATGATTACCTGAACATGCTCCTCCCTTACTTTGTTACATAAAACTTAATTTCACGAGTTTACATGTTAATGAAATCTGATGTAATATTATAATGCGTATTTGGCTTGCTGTCCGGGGGGAGGGCTCCGAGCTCAGAATTCGGCCCGACCCCGGAGTACTTCCCCAAATGCCAGATAAACGAAGGACAGCGAGCGCAGAATTTAACCCCCCAAAAAGTGAAGGGTATGTATTTACCAAGGAACGAGCTTGCCTGTTCGACTGGGAAGGCTCTCGCAACGTCCGACGGGAACTTGGATGCTCACGGCATCGGACGGATAAGCCCATTCTGCAGTTGAACTGACAGCTCGCTGACGCAAGAATTATGCGAGCGTGAATTTGTGGACAAGTTTAACCGTTCACCTAGGAGGGCTCTCGCGGCGTCCGATGGGAACTTATATATGCTCACGGCATCGGGCGGGTAAGCGTCGTCAGGTTGGACGGAGGGCGCCCGCTGGACTCGGTCGGGAAGGCTCGACCGGCGCTTCGAAGGGGGGGGCTGGGGCACGGGAAAGACCCCTCACGTCCCGACGAATGGGGAGCCCACCTGGCGACACGAGCGCGGACGTCCGGCGACGACTAAGACGGGCAGACTCTCACTGCAATTCGAACGGGAGGGCTCAACCGGCGTTTTGGAAGGGGGACGGAACCCGGCCTTGGAACGGGTGAGTCATCGCTGCGTGCGAACGGGGGAGTCTGCAGATGATTGAAAACGTTCCCTATGAATATTAAGCGAGCGTGCAAGCGGCGATCCCGGATGTAATCGGAAGGTTTGGTGTAGCGGATGTAACTGGAATGAGGCGCAGCAGGTGATAATTATAAATTGACTAATTAGTTAGGGCTTGGTGAGCATTTCTGATGTAAAAACGGCTGGATCTAATATAGGTTTTAAAGGCATTCGATGACCAGCGACCGAGGGTTTTGATTTGTTGTTGGGAGAGACCTTTTTGTGCGGCTGTGGTAGCTGCTCCGATGCGGAATGAGTGGCTAGAGAAATGCTCTGCTGAGACGCCGGATTTGATGAGGACTGCTTTAAGATGCTTTTGGAACCAGAATCTCATAGCTGGATGATTGGAGTCGTTAGTGAAAAGTGGGGCGAGTGGGGATTTGGACGTGGAACGTTTGAACTGCAGGTAATTAAAAAGCGCGTGGTACGGTTGGATGGGAGTTTGTAGATTGAAAATATATACGAAGTGACCTCTTTTATCTTTGTCCGTTTTGCTTTGTTTAATGAAAAATGATATGGTTTCATTATCTACGACCTGAAGGTCTGAAATAGTGGGATGGACGTTTGGGTCGAATAAGGAAGTGATGGTCAGTTCGGAACAGCGGAGGAAACCGAAGAATGGTAGGATGAACATAGCTTCTAACGTATAGGCGGTGTTGGTGGAGTGGTATCCAAGACGGAGTGATGAGATGCATCTGGTGAGTATATCGATTGTGATTGGTTGTCTGGTATCTGGACGCGTGGGGCGGGATCTTCGGATTCCCTTAACTAGAAGGGACGTTTGGGAGTTATTTATTGCAGGTGTAGGTTTACCGTGGATTAATTTATGGAAGAATTGAATGCCGCTTAGGTAGCTTTTAATGGATCCGGCTTGGAGACCTTTGATACTATGAAGATGAGATATGAATGAAGTAACTGTTAAAAGAGAAAATTCGGGAAACGACAGGTTGTGAGAGAGGTGGAATGATTTGAACGATTTCCATGCGGTGTAATATGTTTGCAGGGTTCTGGGAGAAACGGCTTGGAGGATGGATTCGATGGACGTGTCCAGGAGGGATTTTAGCGGATGGTTTATGGGAAGATCAGCTGAGAATAAGGAGGTACTGGGGTTGGAGTGGGGTCTGCTTCTGGCGCCAGCATCCTGAATTTCTGAAAAGAGAAACGGGAGAGAGAGTCAGCGATTTGATTTTGAGCCCCTGGGATGTGTTTTGCAGTTATTAAGAACTGGTCGCATGCGGAGATCCATATGAGGCGTCTGAGGAGTGGCATGAGCGCAGGTGAGCGAGAACGACCTTTGTTGATACAGTGTACGGTTGCTTCGTTGTCGCAATGGATTTGGATGCTTTTGGTTGACCATTCTTTCCCCCATAGGGAAGCTGCGACGACGATTGGGTAGAGCTCGAAAAGGGCAGAGGAGGCTGAAGACTGGGGTGTGTCTAGGAGCTGAGGGGGCCAGGAAGACGCGAACCAGCGTCCTTGGTAATAGCCGCCGAAGCCGATCGAGGGTGCTGCGTCTGTGAACAGTTTGATATCAAGGGGGAGAGAGATAAAGTCGTCGTAAAAAAAAGTTAAGCCGTTCCACTGATTGAGGAAATTAATCCATAATTTTAGCTCGTTTTTTGACTCGCCAGAAAGGATGATCCGATCTTCCAGCGCATGAACGGATAACGTGAGGGCTAGGAGATGCGTGATAAAGGGTCGGCCCTGTGGAATAATGCGCATCGCATAATTTAGGTGGCCCAGCAGCGAGAGAAGTTCGCGTTTTGAACAATCTGTGCTGTCTGTAAAATTGGATGCGATTAGGATGATGCGATCGATTTTTTCCTTAGGCAGCGAGGACTGGAATTTTACTGAGTCCAGATTGATGCCTAGGAACTCGATGGATGTAGTTGGACCCGATGTTTTCTCCCTAACGGAATCTCTAGCTCGGCGAAAACTTTTTTCACTATGAGGAGGTGAGCCTCGGGGATGGTGTCGTGAGGTGAAATTATTAGGAAATCGTCGAGCAGGTGGAGAAGATGAGGAATTGCGTAATTATTGGAAAGGATCCAACATATGGCTTCGGAGAGCGTGTCAAAAATTTTTGGGCTGCTTTTGCAGCCGAAAGTTAAGCGCACGGCGAAATAGTACTTTTTCTGCCAGTTTACACCGAATAAGTGCCATGAATCGGGGTGGATAGGCATTACTTTGAAAGCAGAGGAGATATCTACTTTTGCAAGCCATGCACCTCGTCCAGCTATTTTAATCATGGTTATGGCTTGTTCGATATCATGATAGTTGAGAGAATACTCTTCGAGAGGGATGAGACTATTGATGCTCGGATACGGAGAATTATGAAAGGTCAATTATCAACCGCTTTTTCCCAGAGAATTTCCTGGTAGCCACGCCTATGGGGCTGATGCGAAATTTGTCGAACGGGGGGGCCTCAAAAGGACCCATCATGAAACCGGATTCAATTTCTTTTTTAATCAGCTTATTCACTACTCCAGGCTCGGCTAAGGCGGACTGAAGGTTGGCGCAGGTAATATTTTGTGTGGGATGGCTTTCTACACCGGATTTAAAGCCTTGCTTGAGACCTGTCAGTAAATAATTTGTGAAGTTGGCATCTGGGTGGTGTGAAAATTCTTCGGCCAGGCGGAAAACATTCACAGGAGTCGAGAGATAGTTTTTAGCGTTTTTATTGACAGATTTTTTGACTGGGCATATCACGCGGGCGTGTGCGCCACCACAGTAATCGCAGACGTGGAGAAAACGACAGCGTTGTCTTGGGCATCTCCCTTCGTTGAAGTTCCTACAGACTTGTCTATCGGGTGCCGAGTATGGTGCTCTGATTGAAAAATCTTCTCTTGCGTGACGCAGAACGTAACTTGTGGATTTGGCATTCTGCTCTGGGCAGGGAGGGATCGATGGATTGATTTGGGGGCAAGCCGTGGTGGCATGGATTGTGGATCTGCAGATTGCGCAGGAGATATTTCTGCACCCGAGGAAGACTTGGTTATGGAGATCGGTGTCCAACGCTCCCCAATAGGGACACTGATTCCACTGGGAAACGCGGACGGCGCATTTTGCGGAAAACAGCTTGTGGTACGTATAAAAATGACTTCCCCCGTAAGACAACGCGAGCTGCGCTATGATGGAAAGATAATCGTTCAGCTCGCGCCGTCTATGGGGGAAAGATGAGCATATGATTTCTGTATAGCGGCTGAAGGCAATACAGAATTCGGCCAGTGACAGTGAACGCGATGTAACCTGTGCGTTATTTTTTAGAGTGACTGAAATGTCGCCGCAGTCTACTTGGCGATTGGACTCAGCTGGGGGAAACAAGGACAGGAGAGAACCCAAATCAACATCTGCACCTGTGAGGATTTGGGCTCTGATGTTGTTCGTCACTGGAGGAGGTTCTGTGGCTACTGCATTCGGAGGGGCTGGTTGAGGAGTGGCTGACAAGAGAGAGAAAGGAGAACGCATTTGGAGTGGTATTAAATGGAGGGAAAAACGGGGCTGTGGCCGTTTGCGGAGGCATCCTCGCGCGGAGATCGGCCCCCGGGTTAGTTGGAGGAGGAATAGGAAGAGCATAGTTTGGAAGGGGAAGGAAGGAAATGCGCCGGCGATTGACCGGCTAACGGAGGCATCCTCACGTTAGGGTAAACACCTGACGCTTGGGAAGGAGGAAAACTGAAAGAAGTAGAAGGGAAGAAAAATGATTGGGGATCGTGTAAGAAAGTGGAACTGCCGGGATCTAGAGTGAGAGGTACCGCGATGGGAGGGGCTGGGGAGGGGAGTTGACCTGGAGCAGGTTGACGCCCTTCCGTGACTGGTTCCGGGGCGCGGCCCAGGCTAGCGGAAGGTCTGCGACGACGTGGCGCGGGGGCGGGGCCCGGCGCTGCAAGTGAGGAAGGAGATACTGCGGGACGAGCGATCGGGGCCCGGCGAGCCTTGCTCGTTCGAGCCGATGGGATTGGAGCTGAAACAGAAAGGGGAGAAGATTGTAAGGTGACATATAAATCATATAATTCTGCTTTTTTCATCCTGCGGGAGAAATTTGCATCAGAATTAATTAGGGCTTGTCTTAGCCACTTAACTGTCCACTTCCCTATGGGAGGGATGTTTTGGGGAGCTGGAAGGTGGGAAGCCGCGGAGGAAGACGATGATGAAGATGATGAGTTCCTCGCTGGCGGTGGTGAGGGGAGTCTTCGGCGTCTTGGAGTATGCGGAGAGGATCTGGAAGGCCGACGTCCCCTGCCTAAGGATGGAGGCTCAAAGTTGTTGGCTGCTGGAGAAGAAAGAGTCGCTGGATCTGCGTTTTGCGGTGGAGATGTCTCCGTGATGAAAGATTCATCGTCGGAGGGGAAGAGCTCTAACTCTGACATGACTGCACGAAGGCGGAGTCTAATGCTGAGAAATTAGTCATGAGACAGGAGGTAAGGAAAGGCTTTATTTATACTGGCTCCTTCTTGTGCTGATTGGATGATTACCTGAACATGCTCCTCCCGAACTTTGTTACATAAAACTTCATATTGAGTTAGTTGTTGAATGCATTGCAAGGCAACAAAGTGCATGTTACTTTTATTGTTATTCTTCAATGCACAACGCTTGATAGTGTTCAAGCGATGCAACAGCAGATTGCATTGCAAATATCGTCAACGCACTTCAGATTGAGTTAGTTCTTGAATGCATTGCAATGCAACAAAGTGCATGTTACTTTTATTGTTATTCTGCACAACACTTGATGGTGTTCAAGTGGTGCAACAGTAGATTGCATTGCAAATATCGTCAACGCACTTCAGATTGAGTTAGCTCTTGAATGCATTGCAATGCAACAAAGTGCATATTTCTTATTCTTCAAAGCATAACGTTTGATCGTATGTGCAGTGCAATGGAACAGCAGATTGCATTGCAAATATCTGCATTGCATTGCAATGCAACAAAGTGCATATTACTTATTTGTCATACTTTCAATGCACAACGCTTTATATAAGCATTTAATTAACGCTTTAAATATTGCTATATAGCCAGGTATACAGTATAGGACTTTGGCAGGTAATTATTAAAGGGCACCTATTATGACATTTAAAATGTTCCTAATGTTGTTTTTGGAGTCCCCAACAACAGTTTTACATGCATGCAATGACAAAAAACACTTTTGTTGTCGTATAATATGCATTTATTTTTACCTGATTTGCTCACCGACTCCCAAATGATTCGTTCAACGACTCATTTTTCCAAACCCATCCTTTGCACGACGCTAATCTGCGTTGATTGGTCAGATGACCCTCAGTCAGTTGTGATTTGTGAACTTATTGTTTAACACGGAGTACAATGATGCTTTTATCAATTAAATTGTGTTATAATAATGATTATAGTCCACTGCTTTGTAGTTTGTAGTAAAAAACTAAAAATAAGATAAAGAATTGAATGTTATGTTAGCGAGCATAGCCCAGAGTTCATATTGTAAAAGCACAATCAGTCTTTGTTTGCGTTAGCCCGATGCATAAACATAACGTAAAAAAAAAAAAAATGCAGTTACGTTACTACGAGGTATTACTCTATTCTTTAAGACAACTCCGAAAACAACGACAAACACTTTACATATCTCAATGCAATTGTCATTGAAGACCGTCTCTGGTTACGTATGTAACCTTAGTTCCCTGAGAGGGAACGAAACGCTGCGTTTACGCAATGGGAAACACTTCCAAGTGTCTCGTCATGAAGCACATGTATAATCAGTCCAATGAATGAGCGGAAGTCAGGTGACGTCATAGACCAGGAAACTATAAATCACCCCTGAACGCAGAGCGTGACAGCTTCTGAAAAGCCTGAAGCAAGTCGATCAGGGCATGCAGGAAGTATGGCAGGCGAACGCAGCGTTTCGTTCCCTCTCAGGGAACTAAGGTTACATACGTAACCAGAGACGTTCCCTATCAAGGGAACTCCCACTGCGTTTACGCAATGGGAACCCCATACCCACTACGCCATAATGACAAGTGCCCATTCTGTGTGAAGACCTTGCACACACTAGAAGCAAGCAACCTAGCCCCAGGAGTGGAGAGGTCTAAGTCATAAAATTTGACAAATGTATGCGGCGAGGACCAGCCTGCCGCATCACAAATGTCGTGAAGGGAAACTCCCAAAATTAGAGCCATAGAGGCAGCCATACTCCTCGTAGAATGAGCCCGGACAGCCAAGGTGAAGGCTCTCCGGCTGCTTCATAAGCAAGTGAGATAGCCTCAACTACTCACTTGCTCATTATCTGTTTAGATGCAGGGCAACCTAACTAGTTAACCCAAAACAAACAAATAATTGCTCTTTTATACGCCACAGGGCAGCTCTGTGGACATAAGCATCCAAAGCCCGGACAGGGCATAACAGATTAAGTTTTTCCTGATCTGGGGTTTTAGGTGGAGGACAGAAGGCCTGCAGCACAAATGACCCGCAATTTTAGAAGGGACCTAGGAATACAACCCGGCCTGGGGTGAAGAAAGACTATCACCCTACCAGGTGCAAATCCAAGTATGTGCAGGCCTCAGCCTCATGCACCACGGAGAAAACGAAATTAAGGATCTCTCCTCAGAGATAACACAGCAAAGAAACATTAATTGCAGAAATCAAGTATTGTACCATCAGGGCAGATAACAAGATTCAGAAGGTGTTCTCCGCACCAGGCAGAGAACAGTTTCTATTTCAATCCATATTCAGTATTCTCGTGGGGGGAGCTTTAGACTGGAGTATGGTCTCCACGACCTCGGTCGAGAGACCTGAATCTATGAGCTGGGCCCCCTCAGAGGCCGAGCCCACAGTATCCATAACTCCGGAAGAGGGTGAAATATTGTGTCCCTGATTGGGTCTAAGTCCCTCCTGAACAGAATCTCCATGGGAGAGCCATCTAGAAGGGACAGTAGGTCTGAGAAACACTCTCGGGCTGGCCGGAATGGGGCTACTAATAATAGATGAGCCCCTACCCGGCAAACCCTCTCCAGAACTCCCGGGAGCAAAGATATCGGGAAATGCGTACAGGTGTAGCCTCAACCACACCTAGTACATCGTATTCAGTCCAAGCGGAGCTGGATGCATCAGGGAGAACCACAAAGGCAATGCGTAGTATAAACGATGCAAAAAGGTAGACTGAGTTTACCGAAGTTTTCCCAAAGGAGCTCCACCACCTCGGGGTGAAGTGTCCATTCCCCGGGCCTCAGCCCCTGCCTCAACAGGATATCTGCTCTGATATACGAGACCATCAGTGTGTTGTCCAAAAGGACAGGCACATGGTGACCTCTCGGGTCTGACAGGAAGTATTGAGATAATCGGAATACCGCCATCACTTCTAGCCAATTATGTGCAAAAAGGAAGATGGTCCTGCCAAAGACCCTTCGCCAAGTGACCACTCATGATCACCCCCCACTTGTGAGGGAAGCATCTGTCTTCCCTCACGGTTCTTCCACATGACCGAGGCACGTAGGCATAGCCGCGTGACCTTGATCATGTGAAAACGGATTTCCCATCAGAGAAAACCCCTTGGTCCTGAGCCACCACTGCAGGGGTCTCATGTACAGAAGGCCAAAAGTAATTACGTTGGACACAGCTGCCATGAGACCCAACAGTCTGAAACTGCTTCACAGTGAGTGACTGGCCTAGTTTTACCCCATTTACGGCGAATCGTTATAGCACACCTAGAAAAGTGGTCCTCTGAGCTGGGAGGAGCACACTCTTCTTGGTGTTGAGTCGCAACCCCAACATCTTAAATAAAACAGGACGACATCTCGATGTCGAACTGCCATCTGCTCAGATTGAGCTAGGATCAACCAACCGTCAATATAATATAATACGTGAATGCCCTGGAGTCTCAGAGGAGCCAGAGCTGCATCCAGGCATATTGTAAAGATGCGGGGTGATAAACATAGGCCGAATGGAAGAACCCGATACTGGTATGCTTCACCCCTGCAAGCAAACCTCAGGAACCTCCTGTGATGAGGATGGATAGATAAGTAAGCGTCCTTCAAGTCTATTGTGACAAACCGGTCCTCGGACTGAATCTGTGCACAATCATATTAGCGTAAGCATACTTTGAACTTGAGATTCTGAAACCTGCTGTTTAATTGACACAGATCTAGAATAGGACGCAATCCTCACCCTCTTTCGGAACAATGAAGTAACGGCTGAAAAACCCTGACTGTCTGCTGGGAGGGGGAACCCCTTCTATAGCTCCTTTTGCAGAAGTGTCAGCACTTTCTGCTCCATAACCAGAGCCTGCTCGGGGTCCACCACTGTGGGCCGAGAGTCCAAGATGTCGTGGACTCGGTAGATGGGCTCATCTTCCACGGGAACGGGAGGAGGAGGCACGTCATCCAGGGCAGGAACTGAGGAGGGAGGAGTGACAGGTTCAGTGTGAGGTTTCAACAGTGATACATGGAAGGATGGTGCAATTTTATACTCAGGTGGAAGGTTGAGACGGTAAGTGACGTCATTGAGCTGCCTCTGCACAGTGAATGGTCCGATGTATCGAGGACTCAGCTTTTTGCAGGGCAGGCGGAGTCGTATGTCTCGCGTCGAGAGCCAGACCTTTTGACCTGGGTGGTATTGAGTAGGTTCGGTTCTACGACGGTCGGCTTGTCTCTCCGCACTGCCTGCTGAAGGTGTACATGAGCTGAGTCCCATACCCTCTCACTTTGATGGAACCAATAGTCGACAGCTGGAACCTCTGACGGTTCCCCTGACCAAGGGAAAAGAGGAGGTTGATAACCTAAGACACATTGGAATGGGGTGAGTCCAGTGGTGCTTTGTCTTAGGGAGTTCTGGGCATATTCTGCCCAGGGGAGGAATTGGTTCCAGCTGTCTTGGTACTGGTGGCAATAGGATCTGAGGTATCGTTCGATCTCCTGGATCTTCCGCTCAGTCTGGCCGTTAGTCTGGGGATGATATCCGGAAGATAGATTTACCGTGACTCCGAGGAGTTTGAAGAAAGCTTTCCATACCCGAGAGATGAACTGAGGTCCTCGGTCTGATACAATTTCTTCAGGGATGCCGAAGTTTCGGAAGACGTAGGTGAAGAGAGCTTCGGCCGCTTCAAAGGCAGTAGGAAGTCCGGGCATTGGAATCAACTTGCATGATTTGTAGAACCGGTCCACTACGACAAACACACAGGTGTATCCATTGGATCGTGGGAGGTCAGTCATGAAATCAATGCCGAGGTGGGACCATGGACGCTGAGGAATAGGTAGAGGCACTAGTTTTCCTTCAGGGAGCTTTCTGGGAGTGTTGGTAACGGCACAGACTGAGCATCCTCTGATGTAACGTGAGACGTCCTGGGAGATGGATGGCCACCAGTACCGTTGACCGAGGAGCGAGAGGGTACGCCTACTACCTGGATGTCCAGAGCCCGGAGCGGTGTGAGCGGAGTCCAGAAGGGTGGTATGGAGTTGAGGTGGTACAAAGATGAGCCCTTCTGGACCTCCCGGCGGAGCAGGTTGGAGATTATTTGCTTGGGAGATTTGTTCATCAATGTCCCATATAATGGGGTTGAGGAAGATGGCTGGAGGGAGAATAGGTTCAGAAGAGTTTTCTTCGGAGGAGGATTGGTGAAGACGGGATAAGGCGTCTGCTTTGACATTCTTGCCGCCAGGGCGATAGGTGACCCGGAAATCGAACCTGGTGAAGAAGAGTGCCCAGCGGGCCTGACGAGGGTTCAATCTTCTAGCTTCTCTCAGATACTCAAGGTTTCTATGATCTGTTATAACCTCAAATTGGTGGTTCGCCCCCTCCAGCCAATGCCTCCACTCTTCCAGTGCCAGTTTGATAGCCAGGAGTTCCCGGTTGCCGACGTCATAGTTGTGCTCCATAGTTGTGCTCAGTTTCTTGGAAAAGGCGCATGGATGGAGTTTGGGAGGCTCACCCTGCCGCTGAGATAACACAGCCCCAACACCGGTAGATGAAGCGTCCACGTCGACGATGAATGGGAGATCGGGGTTGGGATGTACCAGTATTGGGGCAGTAGCAAATGCATCCTTGAGGTCGTGAAATGCTTGGAGGGCTTCTGAAGATAAGGACAGAGACTTGGGCCGGCCTTTCAGAGATGAGGTTAACGGAGTACTGATGAGACTGTAACTCTTGATGAATCTTCTGTAGAAGTTTGCAAATCCTAAAAACCGCTGGAGCTCTTTGACTGAAGTGGGTTGTGGCCAGTTGTGAATGGTTTCCACCTTCCTCTGGTCCATTTGTACTCCATGTTGGTCAATGATGTAACCCAGGAACTGTACGGAAGGGATATGGAATTCACACTTCTCGAGTTTTAAGTACAGTTGATGTTCTCTCAGTTTTTCTAGGACCTGGATGACGTTTTTCTAGGACCTGGATGACGTGTTTGCGGTGTTCAGAGAGTGAAGAAGAGTAGATGAGTATGTCGTCTATGTACACTATGACGAACCGATTGAGGTAGTTTCTGAAGACTTCGTTCATGTAACCTCATCGATGGCCGATGAGGAGGTAATTTGGTCGCTAGTTGTTTGCTAAACACATCCTGGAACGCCCCATACTCAGTGGGAATCGTCACAGAATGTTGGACTTCAGGACTCTCGACTGTGGTTGAATTGACTTGACACGATGGGTTAATTTCAGATGAAGAAGATGATTTTTTGATTGAAGACAAGCAGTTAGAAAAACAATGTTCACCCCAGCGTAAGATCTCTCCAGTTCTCCAATTGATAGAGGGTTGGTGTTGTACCATCCATGGGCGTCCCAGGATGAGTTCAGCGGTTGACTCCTCCAGCACCATGAATGACATCCTCTCAGTATGGAGACATCCGATTTGTAGAGTGACAGTGGGTGAAAAGTGACGGATTCTACCTCGACCCAGGGGTTTACCTTGAATGGTTTGTACTCTGAGATCTTGGTGAGTTCTGAGCCTTCAAAGGTTTAACTTTTGGAGTAGTTGGGTGGAAATGAAGTTCCCTTCGGCACCGGAGTCGAGTAAGGCTTGCGCTGAGACACAAAGACGAGGGGTGAAGAGTAGAACCATAGTACGATTGAGAGTTTCAATTTTAGGAGGAACTTGAATAGTGCTTACCGCAGTATGCGGAGGTCGAATGGAACAGCCACTGAGGAGGTGTTGATCAGAAGCGCAATACATGCACAAGTTATGCTGGATCCTTCTTTGCCGTTCGGTTGAAGTGAGACGAGAGGAGTCAATTTGCATGGGCTCTGGTGCTGGAGGAGCGGTAGATGATGCGGAGAACGGAGAACTGACAGCGGCTGATGCAGTATGTTCACATGCTGAGAAACGTTGTGAAACTTGAATGGTTTGTTGAATGAGATTTTCGAGACCAATTGTGTCATCAAAAACGGCCACTTGCTGACGGATTTTCAAACTCAAGCCATGTCGCAACACTGTAATTAAAGCTGTTTCGTTCCAGTTACTGGAGGCCGCTAGGGTGCGGAAGCGAAGAGCGTAGTCACAAACTGAAGTTGAGCCCTGATGTAAATTGAAGAGTTGATCGTGAATGGACAGTTTATCAGCAGATAACCCGAATACAGTTTTAAAATGTTGAAGAAAACTGGAGAGAGATTTTATGATGGGTGAGTTTGAATCCCAGATGGAATGCGCCCATTGGAGAGCGCGGCCAGATGACAGGGATATAATAAACGCCACCCGGGCAGAGTCGTTAGGGAAAAGATGGGGGTTGCATTTCAAAGTATAATGATACTTGAAGGAGGAAGCCGCTGCAGTTCTCCGCCTCTCCTGAGTATGTCGCCGGTCGGGCCATGGGACTCGCAGAGGCAGCTCCAGAAGAAGCGGGTATTTGCGGAAGTGAAGGAAGGAGAAGATCTTGAGGGACAGCAGAGACGATGGGAGGATTAGCTGGTGGATTTTGTTGTAAGGCTTGACCAACAGCTTGAACCAGATCAGCGAAAGTATCTCGCGGTGGTGGATCCTCGGTATCGGCTGCAGCTTGCATGATGGTCTGGTCTTCTGTCAGGTATACAACGGAAGCAGACAGGTGGTAAGTTGAAATGTAGTTTATTGAACAAGGTGCAAACAGATCCGGGATGCAATGGTGAGTAGTTCAATTGAAGATAGAGTTCACTTAGACTTAACTGAATGGAATCAATGTCTCTTGGTTGTAGATGCGGGCGAAAGGGTTCAAGAGGTTCTCAATGGATGGAAGACGGATGGCTGATGACGGAAGATCGGAAGATCGGATACCCAGGATACGGAAGGTAAGTAGCTTTCTCTGAGGTGAGTAGCGTGGGTGAGTCTGTATGTCAGTGGTATTTGACAGGACCAGACAATGACTGGTGAGTGAGAGTGGTTTATAAAGGGTGTGACTTGATGAAGTGGCCAGGTGAAGGTGATTAGAATTCAGGGGAGAGTGAACGAGTGGGTGGAGCGAGTGATGATGAGGATGGAGTGAGTGATGATGAGGGCGTGGCTGTGACACCAGGTATACAGTATAGGACTTTGGCAGGTAATTATTAAATAATAAAAAAGTAAAACAACATGAAAATCACCACAGTGGTAGTCTGTGAGATGAAGAACAATAATCAGGTGGAGTTTGCAGAAAATAATTTGATTTCGATTTATTATTAATTTATTAAATATTGCTATATAGCCAGGTATACAGTATAGGATTTTTGCAGGTAATTATGAAATAATTAAACAGTAAAAAAAACATGAAAATCACCTACAAATTACAGCCTGACAGTGAAAATCACGTACATGACAATCTGGGCCTCAGGTCAGGAAACAGACAGACTGGCTTAACCGACCGTCTGCTAGCAGCCTCACGTCACCAAGGTCAGATAAATCCCATCACATAGAGCCTCTTTCACCTAGATATCATCATATAGAGACTGTGTCTGTTCCCCGAACTTGGAAATCCAAAAAACGTTCAAACCCATCTAAGGTTCAGAATTGAATTGATGTTCAACAAATAAAAAACAGATATAATACAAATGAGGAAATGATAAAGCTTGGGTTGCTGAATATTTGACTCTTACTTCAAAAGCGCTAATAGTTAATGATATGATTACAGATTATAACATAGATGTGCTGTGTTTGACAGAAACCTGGCTAAAACCAAACGATTACATTGCTTTAAATGAGTCAACCCCACAAGATTACGGTTATAAACATGAACCTCGTCTGAAACGCAAAGGAGGAGGTGTTGCTGTAATTTATAGTAATATTTTCAAAACCACTAAGAAATCTAGTTGTAAATATAATTATTTTGAAGTGTTGGTGCTTAATGTAAAAATATATAGTGTAAACGATAAATCACGTTTGAAAATTCTGCTGGCTACTGTATACAGGCCACCAGGGCACCATACAGACTTTATCAAAGAATTTGCTGACTTTCTATCAGAATTAGTATTGGCTGCAGATAAAGTACTAATTGTTGGTGATTTTAATATACACATAGATAATGAAAAAGATGCATTGGGATTGGCATTTAAAGACATTGTAAACTCAATTGGAGTTAGACAACACGTGTCAGGACCGACTCATTGCCGTAATCATACTCTAGATCTAATACTATCACATGGAATAGATGTTGATGCTGTTGAAATACTGCAGCAGAGCGATGACATCTCAGATCATTATCTAGTCTCGTGTAAATTACATTTAGCCAAGGCTGCAAAGCCGACTCCGTGTTAGACCTATCACTTCTGCCACTAAAGATGGCTTTATCAATAATCTTCCTAATCAGTTTCATCATCTCAGCATCCCGGATAGCTTAGAAGAACTTGATATTGCAACAGAAACTTTTAACTCTCTCTTTTCCAGCACTTTAGACACAGTTGCTCCGTTGCGCTTAAAGAAGATTAAAGAACATAGTCCAACACCGTGGCACAACGAGCACACTCAGGCCCTTAAAGGAACACTCCGACTTTTTGGGACTTTAGCCTATTCACATTATCCCCCAGAGTTAGATAAGTCCATACATACCTTTTTCATCTCCGTGCGTGCTATAAGTCTGTTTGACGCACCCACCGCTAGCCTAGCTTAGCACAAAGACTGGATGTAAATGGTTGCAGCTAGCATACTAATCCAAATAAGTGACAAAATAAAGCAAACATTTTCCTATTTACATGTTGTGATTCGTATAGTCACAGAGTGTACTAAAAACAAAGTCACATGAGACACAGACATATTTTAAGCATATAAATACTGGGAACTATATTCTCTGAAGGCGAAGCACTGCTACTTGGGCGGAGTACCTGAGACGCGCCGTGGTGAGGAGCAGAGAGTTCGTTCAGAGCGCGTCTCAGGTGCTGCGGTTATCACTCCGCCCAAGTAGCAGTGCTTCGCCTTCAGAGTACTTCACTAGAGTAATGTCTGCTCTGTTAAGTCTTCGTCGTCGGTTAGGAACCTGGGTGTGCTCTTTGATACCAATCTTTCATTTGAAAGTCATGTGTCTAGTATCTGTAAAACCGCTTTCTTCCATCTGAAAAATATATCTAAATTACGTCATATGCTCTCAATGAATAATGCAGAACAATTAGTTCATGCCTTTATGACCTCAAGGCTAGATTATTGTAATGCTCATCAAGCGCTCTCGCATCTGCACCACATAGGACACAATGTTCATTGGCTCATTCCTGCTCTGATCTCCTTCCCATATTTCCAGAAGCAGAGCAAGAGGACCTCTCACCTCATGGCTATATAAGAGTTCAAATGGGGCAAAGCCCGTAGACGATTGTGGTACCTCTCTATAGGCAAACAGAAGGTAGGGGAGCCATTGGTCCCGATCGTTACCGGACTCAGAGACAAACTTACGCAGCATCTGTTTGAGGGTCTGGTTAAATCTTTCTGTCAGCCCATCTGTCTGAGGATGGTACGGGGTTGTTCTTAGACTCTTTATGCCCAGTAATTTGTATACCTGTTTCAAGAGGATAGACATAAAGTTGGTTCCTTGATCAGTCAAGATCTCACAAGGAAACCCAACTCTAGAGAACAATTGTACAAGACAGGTTGCCACATACTTGGCTTTGATGGACCTCAAGGGGAACACTTCTGGATATCGGGTAGCGTAGTCCGTTACCACAAGCATAAACCGGTTACCTGAGCGACTTTTCTCAACAGGTCCGACCACATCCATTCCCAGTCTTTCAAATGGAGTGCCTATGATGGGCAGCGGTTGAAGAGGAACCCAACATGGGCCACGTGTTGAGACCTTTTGACATTTGGGGCAACTTCTACAATATTGGGTTACCTCAGTTTTCAGACCAGGCCAGTAAAAGTGTCTTCTAATCCGAGCAAGAGTCTTTCCGTTCCCCAGGTGGCCAGCCCAGGGAATTGAATGGCCCAGGGTCAGAATAACTTCACGGACACTCTGTGGCACCACCAGCTGTCTCGTCGCACCAAACCGACGGTAGAGTATCCCCTGCTGAAGATAATAGCTTTCTTTTGTGAGGTTACCTTCAATATTCTCTACACCCTCTTGCTCTGCCCGCACCAGGTAAGGAACAAGACTGGCATCCTCCTGCTGTAATTTAGCAATGTTAGTTGGTAATTTAAAGTCTGGGGAAAAATCAGAGAAAGAGTCAACTGGCATCTTCGAGGCATTATATTGAACTTTTCCCAACCGTCTCTGTCGACGAGATTTCCTAGGCTTTGCCGAGTCAACAGCATGGTCAAAGAAAGGGAGGGCCCTCAGCAACTGCTCCTCTTCCCCCTTGTTCGCTTTAGCTCGGGTGACAGCAATATTACATGAGGATACTGGCTGCAACAAGTCCCAGAGCACTGGCACGTCATGGCCCAAAACCACCGGAAACGGTAAGTTGTCTGCTACGCCCACATCCAGAAGGTAAGTTTGACCTCCCATTTTGATATATACATTGGAGGTAGGAAGCAGTTTTTCATCACACAGCGAATGGCTTTCTTTTCACTAAAGTTCAGTAAGGCAGGTAGCCTGGCTAACGCCAGACCCAATTCTCGTTGAGACTTGGGTCTGGGAACCACATGTGCATTTTCTCGTATTTGAGTTGTGGTTTACGAATGCCCGGTGCCGTTTATTGGGTGCTAAGAATGTCTATCAAAAGCGCCTGTACGTAGCTCATAGCCAATCGTTTCCATTATACCAGATGACGTGTGTAGAGTGACAGAAATTAGACAAGGAAGAAGACGATGGGTAAGATATTTTTGAGGGAACAATGACGTTCAGCAACTATTGCCGTTTGTGCAAGATAAACATGAGGGTCGAAGGTATATATGGATGTAAACAAACTGCTTAGATGTGTCGCATATATGTCGTCATCGTCTTGCTGCTCCCTCACCGTTCTGTGATTGGTTCCCTAGATGAGGCGAAAATCTGGTCCATGGTATCCAGACTGCCTTTTAGCGTGAACAAAATCGCGCTGCGCAAAGGCAGTATGGGGAAACCCAGGCTATAAGGCAGGTGGAACATACTTGTGATGCACCAGAGTCTGATCACTCCCAGTGTCCACCAGGGCCTGCAATTCCCTTCCATTCACCTCCACTGTTACCATCTGTGGGGCCCAATCAGCTTTTACCTGTGAACTCGGATGACCCCTGGGCACATAAGTGAGCAGTCTTGGCTGTGTTCTTAGGGCACATCGGTTTTGTGTGGCCCTCCTGACCACATAGATAACAGATTGGCACCTTCCTAGGATTCTTTGGAGGAATCCCAAAAGCAGGTCCTCCAAGAGACTGACCGGCACTGGAGACATTTCTCTGGCTTTTCTGGGGAAGATTTAGTCGGCGATCATCCCTACTGGCTTTCCAGGCCCACTGACTCTTCTTCCGTGTAGCGATAATCAAATTTCGGGGAATAATTAATTAAAATGAAATTAATATGAATATGATTTATCGTCTATGAATATAAATTTACCCTTAAAAGGGAATAAGTTGCCCGTGCGTATATGGACACTCAAATACAAGGAATTTATATTTGATGATCCATACAGTTAGGCATAACTAGATCCATTTGTGTACATCAATAATTAATCATAACGAATTATAATTCAGCATTAATATATCACTTGTCTAGAATCGATCAATTTTCGGGATAACTTTTATGGAATCAATTTATCATCACACAAATCTATTCGTCCAGCGAACAGATCGCTGATCTTTATTGACTCTCATTAAAGCTACCCCTTTATAGAAACTCATGGAAAAGCTATTCCTCTGGCCATGAAAAATAACTTCCTGTTCTATAAAATTACTAATTTACGTATCAACAAAATGTAAAGCTTGTAGCTTAGATCGAACATTTTAGTGACTGGAGACATGAGCTTTAGGCAGTTCCAGTAAATGAATATAATGCATTTAATACATGAATTACAAAACAAACAAATGACGACAGTTACACGTAATATCTACAGAATAATAACAGTGAATAACGAAAGAGGAAGTAAGAATGAGAGAGGAAAGATGAGAGAGAGCGAGAGAGAGAGAGAGAATGAGAACGGCTTGTCTTAGGTCGACTCGGAGCAGGAGTGTGAGAGAGAGAGAGAAAAATAGATCATGAATGATCATAGAATAGCAAAATCACAGACCTTTTTGAGAGCCAATAGTCTCTAGCAAGAATGTTCATTGTTCAGATGAACCAATCATGAATTCAGCTTCATACGCTACACCTGTCTAGTACCTATGTTCAACGGGATTGCATCCGAACAGCACAACCCTGTTGAGACCAGTACAGAAGAGTTAGCGGGTCTGAATCATATGAATAAAACGAGGGACAAAGCCAAAACGAGTTAAGACAGACCATAAATATGTCCACTCGACCCGGTCAAAGGCTTTCTCAGCATCTAGCAAGAGAATGGCACGTTGTTCGTTAACCGGGCCGGGTGAGTCAATAATATTCAAAAGACGTCGCATGTTATCCGTAGCAAAACGTTCCTTAAGAAATCCCTTCTGGTCGTGGGCAATTAGAAAGCTAACGACTGTTCCCAAACGATGGGCTAGAACTTTAGCATATAACTTGACATCCATACCAATTAGAGAGATCGGCCTGTAGCTAGAGCAGTATAGGGGTTCTTTCCCTTTTTTCAACAGCAGAGAGATAAGAGAGGTGTTCTGGTCTCTATGGAAACAACCTGTAGCTATAGCATAATTTATGGAGTCAAGGAGGAGTGGTCCGATCAGATCCCATATCACCAGATACAGCTCCGGGGGTAAACCATCCAGACCAGGGGCCTTACCCTTATTCATAACCTCTAAAGCCTCCTTCAATTATTTTAATTCTTTTGGAGAATCAAGAAAATCACATTGCTCCTTGCTTAATTGAGGGAGATTTAAATTTAACAGAAATTCAATAACAGGCTGTTTTGTTTGGTACGGTGTATCAAAAATTCTACTCTTTTTAGTAAAATCGCCTTGTAGTCAGTTTTTAAATTCCCCAAGATTCTACTTTTCTGTTCCGTAAAGGTTTTTTTGAGATCCTTCTCTACACATTTGATCTGGGCCTCCAGTTAATTGTTTTACTCTGGATTTATTTACATAGAATACAGTTTCCTCTCAATAAACACTTGGTTGTTTCCCATAGGATTTGTGGATTAGTAGTTGAACTTGAGTTTTCTTTGAGAAACAGAGATCATTTAGAACGTAACTGTTTCACAAATTCTTCATTTTGCAAAAAAGTGGTATTCATACGCCACCTTTTGGAGCTTAGGGGAATTATCGGAGGAGATAGATTACAAATCACTGCGGAATGATCTGAAATTAGTATGGGTAGAATATCAATATGGTTTACGCCATGGGTAAGGGATTTAGAAATCAAAATGTAATCTAACCTTGAAAATGATTTGTGGCGTGCTGAATAAAAGGTATAGGCTTAATCTCTACAGTTCTCATTCTTCACTCTCCAGATATCGCATAAGTCGTTATCAACAGTAAACTCGTTTAAAGACTGCGATGCCTGATCACCATGAGCAGAAACAAGGGATCTATCGATTAAGGGGTTACAAACTGCATTAGCATCCATACCTACGACCAAGTTGTAGTCGACAAAGTTGAGGAATTTGGTAAGAGATGGAAAAAAAGTCTACCTCATAAACATTAGGGGAGTATTCTGAGAAGAGAACCATTTTTAAATTATTCCATGAACCTGAAGCATATGTAAACCGCCTGTTTTTGTCCCCAACCGTTTTCTCTACTAGAAATGGGAATCTTCTGTTCTGAAGAATAATAACTTCTCTTGAGGCACTATTATGCGATGATGAAGCTATCAATTTAAAATGTCTATTCTGAAAGCGGGTAACATCGGAAGCTTTGAGATGGGATTCTTGTATTAGGGCAATGTCAGCTCGTTTGCGATGCAGATAATCTAGGCATTTGGATCTTTTTATGGGAGAATTTAGACCATTAACACTCCACGATATCACATTAAAGTCCTTCATTCTGCCCCAATATAATTAAATGTGAGACAAAGGTAGCCATAGTAACCGAACGCATCGATAAGAGTTTCACCCCCATGAAACATATAAATAGCAATATAACAAGAACAGCAAACCCTGGTAGTTCTAACAATCGGCAGCTTGCAGAGAGGAAGAACACACCCTCTTTTCTGCCTGGAAAATAAATCTACTCGAGGCCATGCACTCGGACTATGAGTGGTAACAGTTACTCAAACATCAGCATCTCTCACCTGAGTGTCCATTACAGAGAAAATTAAACTTATATCCCTACTCGAAGTACAAAAATATATAAAAAATAAAAATTTAAAAAGTGGCCGAATTTACTCTTCAGGCATCCCTGTAGGCGCAATGATGTCCATCTCTGTAGTGGCGCTCAGAGACGAGATGAACCGCTCCAGGTCTCCAGGGGTTTTAAAAAACAAATGCTCCTGGCCGTTACGCACTTTGACCGACGCAGGGTAGACCAGAAATGACTCAATGCCTAGTAGTTGGAGGCGTTTCCTCCCTTCGGCCATAGCTTTTCTTTTTTGTGACGTTCCCTTGCTGAAGTCTGGAAAGAACAGTAAATTCCCTCCTTCATAACTCAGCGGCTAACCCTTACCCTAACCCTTCCATGTTAACTCCTTGTAGGATCGCCTGTCGGTCATTGTAGCGAAGGAGCTTGAAAATCAAAGTGCGCGCTCTATTCCTGAAGGAATCCTCGTTCGCGTACAAGCGGTGCGCCCGTTCGATCTCGATCGTCTTCCCCCGTAGAGCCGGAATCCACTTAGGAATATGGGTCAGCAAGAACTGAATTGCATTCCCTCCTTCAGCTCCTTCCCGTAGGCCCACCAACCTTAGGTTATTTTGTCTGGATTTATCTTCATAAAGAAATAGTTTCTCCTGAAGCTCATAGGCAGGACTTTTTAGCAATCGAGACTCTTTTAACATCCCGCACCGTAGCCTGCATGTTGTCACATCTATTGGCTAACAATTTGACAATCTTTTCCAGCGAGTCCAATCGCGCTGTGATCGTCGATATTTCCTCGCAAACAATCGTCGACATGCTTAGCTTTATGGCGCTCAGTTGTTTATCAAGCATTTCGACAATGGCGTCGTGAAGGCGCTCGTCATCTTTATGCTTTTTCTTCGCCGGTGAATGGATTAAATCTCGTTTAGATGCCATCTAGAGTGCCACTAGAACAAGGGATTTACATAAAATACGGCCAAAAACTTAACCCTCAGACGGTCCTCGGTCGGTTCTGACCGAATTTTTTTTGATTTTTTCAAAATCACAGCTTCATTGGAATGTTACGAAACTTTGTGACTTTTATGGCATTATGTATGTGAACACACAAAAAAATTGAGGTCATGATCCGAGCATGTTAAGTGGTCATAAAAAAAATAGTTACACTTGTGGTCTTTGGTCAAAAATGACCCCCATAGGAAATGAATGGGAAATTGACAAAAACACAAAAATTCACCAAATTTTTTTTTTAAACTTTTTTTAAAAGTACACAGCAGTAAAGGGGTGACACTCTAAAACATCTAGAGAGAAAAAAAAGAAAGAAAAAAAAAGAAAAAAAAAAGAATTTTTTTTTTTTTCATTTTTTTATATTTATTAAAAAAATATATATTTATATTTATATTAAACATCTCTAACTTTCTAACACAATGTTTAGGTTTGACTAATCATAATGCAAAAACTAACACTATTTCTAAAAATATATATATCTAAAACTTGATAAGAAATAGTTTTTGAGATTGTTTAAATATATATTCAAATCCACAAAAAAAAAAAAAAAGTAAATGTGTCCATTAAACAGCTGGGGAAGTCACATGCCTCTCCATAGAGTGCTGTTTATGCCATCTAGTGGTTACAACATGGTTCTACGCTTTCTCTCCATACTCTCACCAGATGGCGCTAATCTGCTTCAACTAAAAAAAACTAAACTAAAATACTGCATAAAAAAAAAAAAAAAAAAAAAAAAATTACAAATAAAAAAAAAATGTCTTTTTTTCAATGGCAAAAATAGACCATAAATATTGCATAAATATTAATAAATTCAATCAAATTCTCTCAAAATACAAAATTAAAAAGAAAAAATATTATAGAACAAAAATAAATTGCATTGGTTTTACTGGGATGGAGGAAATTGAATTTTTAGGTGTCCGGTCACTTCTGACCGGGAAGGCCCAGGAGGTGACTCCGAAACGAAGACCGTCAGGGATATATAAACCGAAAAATGGACAACTGAGGTAGAGCGTCGATATTAAGCAGCCATCACCGTCCGCTGCGCATGCGCATATCATTTTATTTACCTTTTAAAGTACTAGATTTAATCAATAAATAAATAGTAATTTAGAGGCACATTCTTTCAACTTATTCAAAATAACTCACAATTGTATGCCTAAACCTTTTAATTCAGCTCAAAATATCTTACATTGTTTTCCCCCTTTTCCCCACAAATGCCCCATCATCTTTCCTTGCAAGCTCTGCTCCACCACAAAAGCTCTGCTAAACGTCTTGTGGAAAAATAATAATATAGCATGATATTTCATGACTCTTGCCACTAGATGGCCTTATAGCACTATTAGGAGCAAAAGAGCTGTTCCGCTGGGTCCTAGTCATTCTCCTTCAGTATGCTTTCAGATACACACGTAGACATTGTAAATAACACGTAGAATTATTTCTATGGGGGTCAATGTGTCAACCACAAAACTCCTAGATTTTTTCATTCAATTTATTTTGTGTGTATTCATGGTTCAGGTGCGACCAAAGTTTTTTATTTCAATTTATTTTGTGTGTATTCATGGTTCAGGTGCGACAAAAGTTTTTTCATTCAGTTTATTAGGGGCCATGCCCGTAGGGCAAGGCACCTATTGTATCCGTTAGTTTTATTTAGGGGCCATGCCCGTAGGGCAAGGCACCTATTGTATCCGTTAGTTTTCTTATTAGGGGCCAAGTCCCGAAGGGGATAGACCCTATTGTATCCGTTAGTTTTCTTATTAGGGGCCATGCCCGTAGGGCAAGGCACCTATTGTATCCGTTAGTTTTCTTATTAGGGGCCATGCCCGTAGGGCAAGGCACCTATTGTATCCGTAAGTTTTCTTATTATTAGGGGCCATGCCCGTAGGGCAAGGCACCTATTGTATCCGTAAGTTTTCTTATTAGGGGCCAAGCCCGTAGGGCAAGGCACCTATTGTATCCGTTAGTTTTCTTATTAGGGGCCAAGCCCGTAGGGCAAGGCACCTATTGTATCCGTTAGTTTTCTTATCAGGGGCCAAGCCCGTAGGGCAAGGCACCTATTGTATCCGTTAGTTTTCTTATTATTATTATTATTATTCTTCCTCCTCTGTAAGTCTATGGCAGCCCTATGAACCGTACATAGGAAAATGATGAAATTTGGCACAGTTATAGATATGACCATGAATAGTAATTGGACCAATTTTTGAGACTCTAAGTCAAACTCTATAGCGCCACCACCAGTTCAAAAATTGAACATTTAAATAGTTATAACTTTTGAACCCTTTGATCTAGGAAAATTAATCTTAGTACACCTGAATCCACTCATTATGGTGATTGCAATCAATATCGTACATTAAGACTCCGCCCATTACAGTAGTAGCCATTTTGAAAAGTACAGTATTAAGTTTTTTTGCTACTACTCATTCAAACTTTGTTCAATTCTTACGAAAATTGGCTCACATGATATTTGGACTGAACCGCACAGAAATGACTGAACAGATTTTTTTAATTCATCTTTGATCAAAAGTTATGCTGTTGCAAACTTAACAAACTCGACCCAATATTGGTTCAGAAGCTCTATCTCGGCCAAAGTTTGATCAATCGAAAGGAAAATTGGTACGCTTCATCGGAACCATGATCTCAGGGTCCATGCCAAATTCGAGAACAGCGCCACCTACAGGTCATGAGATATGAAAAATTGATATTTTGGCCAATAACTTTTGTACAGTTTGTCAGAAAATCATGAATGTGGTATCTATGGATTCATTGGGTCATGCCGAATCCGAGGATGCCAATTTTGTCAGGATGGGAGGTACCACGTGTCCGCCATTTTGAATTTTGACATAATTTGCAATCATTTTTAAACTATTTGACATATCTTCACAAAATTTAGTATGGATCATCGACACAATGTCCTGAAGGTACATGAGAACAATGAACACAGCGCCACCTAGTGTTCCAGAGATATAAGGTATTTTTCAAAAACGCTTATAACTTTTGAAAACATTGTTCAAATTTGTATTGATTTATGTCATTATGTTCCTCGGCTTATGCCAATTCCGACGATATCTCATTTGTCATTTTCCAATAATGTGACTATCCGCCATTTTGGAACAAATGAAAAACAGTTTTTTCACTACTTCTCCTTCAAATCTTGCTAAATTTTGTCCAAAATTTGATCAGATGTTCTTTGGACTGAGACGCACAGAAATGACTGAATAGATTTTTTATATTTGCTACCGTTCCCGAGATATTCATCTTCGAAGTTGACCTAGCCTGTGTTTGTTGCCTTATGCTAGTTAGCTTAGCATAATAATTGGTTAGCATGCTAACCAGATGCCATTCTTTCTAATGTGGCTCTTCAGCTATCAGGATAACCATTAGCTTCATTAGCATTAAGCTAGCTTAGCATGCTAATCTCGTTAACATGATTTTGTGTGCTTATTCTTACACTGAAGCCTATCCTCTGCAGCTTTGAAAGTTACGTCCTCTGAGTGGCGCAATTTGATAAACCACGTGTCTCGAATCCCGAACCATTCTGGTCGTGGGTTCGAATCCCGTGTGACACATGCAAGAGATACTGTGGCCTTAAGTGGTGGAAAAGTTGTTTCAGTTCTGCACATGATGTGTATCTGAGAAAGGATCTCCATAAAAATAACATGCAGCAAATTTATATAAAAAATCTTCATTTTGAGTACATTTTCATAACTCTCTGTAAAATTAAGCAAACCACAGTGTATGAGTATAAAGCAAATGCTGAGTAAAGCAAAAGGCTATAACTTTGAAGATTGTTTAATCAAATCCGATGTGTAGCAAAGCATTAAACCATGTGAATTGTGGAATGTTCAAAAGATTCCTAATAAGGAAATAAGTGTTTTTTCCTCTTCATTCTGTGTTTGTTCTCATCAGAACTTCTGTTCATTTTTCATTTCATCCTATCTGTACTTCTGAAGATATCTGTTCTTCATGTATATTCTATTTCTGCTCTTTTATCTCTTCTGGCTCTGCATTGCGCTACAGCCCTTTCTGGGCTTGGCCCCGTGTTGCTGCTTGCAGCTATATTTATTATTATTATTCTTCCTCCTCTGTAAGTCTATGGCAGCCCTATGAACCGTACATAGAAAAATAATGAAATTTGGCACAGTTATAGATATGACCATGAATAGTAATTGGACCAAATGTGGAGTCTGTTGGACACACTCTATAGCGCCACCACCAGTTCAAAAATTCAACATTGAAATGGCTGTAACTTTTGAACCATTTCATCCACAAAAATGAGACATAGTACACCTGATTGCTCTCATCATACTGATCTGAACCAATATAATACATTAAGACCACGCCCATTACAGTAGCAGTCATTTTGAAAAGTACAGTAATCAGTCTGATCACTACTACTCATTCAAAATTGATCCAAATTGGTCCACATTTTGCTCAAATGATCTTTGGACTGAGGTGCATAAAAGTAATGTGCCCGATTTTTTATATTCGTCATTGTTCAAAAGTTATGACGTCACAAAGTTAACAAGGTCGACCCAAAATTGGTTCAGAGGCTGTATCTCGGCCAAACTTTAATGCATTGAAATGAAAATTGGTATGCTTCATCGGAAGCTTGATCTGAGGGTCCATGCCAAAGTTGAAAACAGTGCCACCTACTGGTCATGAGATACGGAAAATGGCTATTTTGGCCAATAACTCGTGAACGGATTGTCAGAAAATTATAAACTTGATGTCAATCGATTCCTTGGATCATGCCAAATCTGTATATATTGATTTTGCTATGGTGGGCGGTACCATGTGTCCGCCATTTTGAATTTTGTCGTAATTTGCAATATCTTTTAAACTATTTGAAATTTTTTCACCAAATTTGGTATGGAACATCATTAGCATGACCTGGAGGTACCTGATAAGTTTTATCACAGCGCCACCTAGTGTTCCAGAGATATAATGTTTTTTTTGCAAAAACGCTTATAACTTTTGCAAACATTGCTTGAAATTTGATTTCTTTATGCCATTATATTCCTTGGCTTATGCCGATTCCAACGATGTCTCATTTTTCATTTTCCAACAATGTGACTGGCCGCCATATTGGAACCAATGAAAAACAGTTATTTTGCTACTTCTCTTTCAAAATTGGTTCAAAATTGTCCAAAATTTGCTCACATGATCTTTGGACAAAGCCGCACAGAAGTACTGTCCCCGATTTTTCATATTCATCTCTGTTCAAAAGTTATGATGTCACAAAGTTAACGAAGATGACCCTAAATTGGTTCAGAGGCTGTAACTTGTAAACAATTGAAGTGAAAATTATAAAATTGGTGTCTATCGACTCCTTGCATCATGACGAATCCGTGGATATATAATTTGTACCATGTACCACATTATAAGTAATTGGCTAAATTAGCATTAAGCTAGCTTAGCATGCTAATCTTGTTAACTTGCTTTCGTATGCTCATTCTTACACTGAAACCTCTCTGCAGCTTCCTAAACCAGCATCTTCCGAGTGGTGCAAGCTGCTAAACCATGTGCTATGAATCCCGAACCATTCTGGTCGTGGGTACGAATCCCTCTTGGGGTGACTTTGTCAAATTGTATATTATGTGATGTCTATTCCTGTGTTGTTCTAATCTTTTGCTCTCATGGCTCCGCACTGCTCTTTGTGCTTAAATGCTTGCTGCACTGCTGTGCTTACAGTACTTGCTGTGCTTGATGTACATTGACATGTACATTAAATTTCTGATTTTTTTGCTCTTACGGCTCCGCACTGCTCTTGGTGCTTTAATGTTTGCTGCACTGCTGTGCTTACAGTACTTGCTGTGCTCTATGTACATTAACATGTTCATAACATTTAAGATGTTTTGCTCTTATGGCTCCGCACTGCTCTAGGTGATTAAATTGTTACTGTGCTGCTGTGCTTGCAGTACTTGCTGTGCTGCTGTACATGATGTGCTGGCTGTGCTATATGTGCCCCATGCTTGGTCTGTTTGCTGTGGCCTGCAGGGCATGGCCCCGTGTTGCTACCTGCAGCTATATTTTTGTGTGTATTCATGGTTCAGGTGCGACAAAAGTTTTTTCATTCAGTTTATTTTGTGTGTATTCATGGTTCAGGTGCGACAAAAGTTTTTTCATTCAGTTTATTTTGTGTGTATTCATGGTTCAGGTGCGACCAACGTTTTTTCATTCCGTTTATTTTGTGTGTATTCATGGTTTAGGTGCGACAAAAGTTTTTTGATTCAGTTTATTTTGTATGCATTCATGGTTCAAGTGCGACCAAAGTTTTTTCTTTCAATTTATTTTGTGTGCATTCATGGTTCAAGTGCGACCAAAGTTTTTTCTTTCAATTTATTTTGTGTATATTCATGGTTCATGTGCGACAAAAGTCATGGGGTCTTGGACATGCTGGTGCTCTATTTTCTTCATAGCCGTGCCTTTGTGCCTGCAAGTTGTTGCGTGCTGCGCTGTGCTTCACAATCTGGGGCAATACGGGCCGGTGGAGTGATGGAGGGTTTCATCCATGTTACTACACCAGTTCCAGGATTCAGCTTTGGCTCCCCATCCTCAGTGCTCAGATCAGTCTGCCGAGATTTCAGATCCGACAAAAAATAATAATAATATATATATATATAATACGAAAGCAGTCATTTTAACAGCTCAATGAAATTTGATTAGAAGTAACAAAATGATCGATCTTTATATTTTTGTTTCAGGTTTTTCCCTTTTTCCCCACAAATGCCCCATCATCTTTCCTTGCAAGCTCTGCTCCACCACAAAAGATCTGCAGCAAATGCACAAAATCAAGAATCAGAACAGTGAACAGCCAATACCTCTGTTTAAAATACAATAATTAAAATAAACTACAACTTAAATGAGTAAAAATATCAATTTAAATTGTATGTAGTATACTCACTCAAAGTCTCCACGAGCTCTCTCCACTGGAGCTCTCTCCACTCCACTTGTAAGAGCCATTGCCTTTTGCATGAAGCTCCGCTGAGAACCTCATGCAAATCCCAGATAACTTGCATATGCATACCCCAGATAACTTGTGCTCTTGTGCTGTTTTTGAGTCCGATGCTCATCTGTCCCTGAAACATCCAGACCTCTGTGATTTATGAGCTCAATACATTTTCATGTTGAGGATGTTGCTGATGTGTTAACTCACGTTTTATCTATCATAAAAGTTCCTCAATTTATCAACAGTACTAATGGACTGTAAATGGACAGTAAACTAGATAACTTATGTTTAGTTAGTTTAAGTAGATTTGTTTATTTACATAACTTACATTCATGCAATGTAAGCAGTGTTGACAACAGTGAATTCTACTATGCACACATAGTAGAACACGTAGACATCACTGATGTCTATTTCAGTTTGTGATGTGCTTATCTGAAATACTTCAAAGATTTTCCTGTCAGATGTAAAGACATTTAAAATAAGCGTCTTTAAAATGTATATGGTTTATGTAAATCCACTAAAGAGACTTATGTGTCCTTACTGGAGCTTCCCTGTTAGCTACATAATAAAGCATGTTTTTACATCAAAATCACAACTATACTATACTGTCTAACATCTTTACACCTTCAACAATCCTACTCTACAGTAGTTCAACACGTGATTTTAACACAATTTTAATTCACATTTGTAAATCACCGCTGATCTCTGCGGTGTTCGATAATGACGTATCCTCTCCCATGGCCTCCTGGGAAGGCAGGGATAGAAAAGTATCCATTGATGGATGCTTCAGAATCTGGTCGGAAGCAGTAAGCCATCCATGGAACTTCTCGCTTACTCTTTTGTGAATACTGAGGTTTCAGACATACTTTTTCTCTTACATACTGTTTTCTCCTACTATAAAGGATGCGGGGCGGCAGTGGCTCAGTGGTTCATGTAGGTTGTCTAAAAACCGGAAGGTTGGTGGTTCTATCCCCGGTTCCACTTGACCAAGTGTCGAGGTGTCCATGAGCAAGACACCTAACCCCAGCTGCTCCCGACGAGCTGGATGGCTCCTTGCATGGCTGACACCGCCGTCGGTGTATGAATGGGTGAATGTGAGGCAAAATGTAAAGCGCTTTGGTCTGTGAAAGCGCTATATAAATGCAGTCCATTTACCATAAACTAGGTAAGTAGGCATATTCAGACGCACTATCAATCTCGCAAGAATAAGTACATCACCTAGGTAATTCTCGCCTATATATAGTAGGGAAGTATGTGTAGCACGACTGGCGTTGCTGCAGTAAATGAATTCTGTTTGGTAAAACAATGAGACAGACACTCAAACAAAACACAAATAAACATGTTACAGCACTCTTATAAGTGTTTTTCTTCTTATACTCAGGTAGTGTTTTTCTCAGATAACTCAATACTCTTTCACGTAAAACATACATCACCATGTATTACAGTCTCTGTTGTCTGTGCAAATGTATCCTACTAAATACTGTATACCTAAATAGTTGAGCGAACCATTTAAACTGAATTACAGTACAGCAGATATACTTAATCAAAAGATAATTAGAACAACCAAATATCAGTAGTAACCTATATAACAGTATGCAAAGATTATATAATATTCAACAAATAACGTATATGTCTTATAACCCATGGCGATTGCTTAATACATCGCTTTTTATACTAAACACAATTATAAAGCTATAAACACTATTATCATCACATTACTTTGGGTATTCAGTGTGCTGGAGCCTCTATCCATTTAGATTGTATAATACTAATACCAGGCCAAACGCGGCACGTCCGCGAATGAAACGTCATTTTCCTAAACACAACACCGTCTCTATTAAACATCTTTACTTTACTCAGGAAATGTATATAACCCTCTTAAAACAGTGTACACACGGTATCAACATATTGTTTAATGTTTTTTATGTCCATGGTGATTGATTTCACCCACCTGTTTGGTAAAACAATGAGACAGACAAAGTTGTGCTGTTATCAGTACCGAGTCGCTCTTGTAATGGCGGCTTCTTCTCCGCGACTCAAAGTTACTCAGATAATCTCAGATCAGCACACTGTCTCCCCCTACTGTCCACTGAGTGTATTACTCATCACAAGTCCAGCATATTAACAGTAATTGAAACAATATCATAAACATAATAAAATAAATCAAATACATAAAGAAAAATAGAATTATTCCTGTGACTATACATATAGGGTGTCACATATGCGGTTTCGGACACAGCCTCTGTGTCTCACTCTGCTTGCTTAGCAGTCGCTAATTGGCCACAGCTGATGTTGAGAGTGTGCTGCAGAGACCAAACCATATAATAAAGCAAGAAAGAGTGTTGGAGGGAGGTTCACTTCTCCCCTGCTCCAGACTTATGCTTTAATTCTGTTGAAATTGAGAACTTGTGTGGTGTTCTGTTGTGAGTTAACTGTTAACCAGTATTTATGTGAACTACCAGTGTTGAGAGATCCTTAAACCTGTTAAGAGTAAACTCTGAATTAACTGTTGTCTGCTGTGATACTGCATACAATGTAGACTTAATGATTAAGGGAAAGATTTAAGGGATTCTCTACCTGGAAAACCCTTGTAAGAGCCATTGCCTTTTGCATGAAGCTCCGCTGAGAACCTCATGCAAATCCCAGATAACTTGCATACCTCATGCATACCCCAGATAACTTGTGCTCTTGTGCTGTTTTTGAGTCCGACGATTAGAAACGAGCTAAAGCAGTCATCCGGGAAGGTTGTTTGATGGGCCAGGTTGAGATAGTCCTCTAATAATCTCTCGAAGGAGCGATCTCCCTGTTCAAGGCACATCAGGCAAACTGCAGGGAGGTAAAAAGAAAAACAAACAAACACAAACTTCTAACCATAAAAAATAAAGGACTCAAACACTGCAAATCCCTTCTTTTGGTTGGGTCTTCTGTCACAAGAATAGAATACACACAAACACGATGATGAAGATAAGGCAGTCTTTAATAAATCCACAGGCAGATAAATAAGAACAGCTTACAACACATATCCCTGACAGTAAATTAATAGACACAGAGGACTTAAAGTGCCCCTATTTTGCCATTTTAAAGGCTCCTAATTTTGTCTTGGAGGTCTCCAACAACAGGTTTACATGCATTATGGGTCTTCATTTTCTCACAATATACATTGCACATCACCACATTTTTCGATGATTCTCAAATGACTCGACAGATGAATCAGTCTCTCTAAATCCTGCTCTGCTCTGATTGGCGAGATGTCCCAGTCTGTTGTGATTGATCTACCACGTACAGCTCCTGTTTCGGAAGCTAACTTTTACCAGTTATTACCATAACTGAACTATAACTATCCGGAGGCTTCCTCAGTCCTCAGCGATTGTACACACTGTACAGTCAATAACGATGACGTCAATTTTACCATATCAATCTGAGCACGAGTCCGATGAAGAAACATTAGAAGAACTAGTTATTCAACCCGAACCTTCATTCAAGGATGTCTTGAGCAGGACATTTCTCAGTGATACACTACTCAGTTTGAGGTACATTATGAGATGTTGCAGCTGTAATTTCTCATCATCAGCATTATACAACATCAACAAACCGATATATTTCTAATTTATTGTGGTGCACATGCGGGAACTGTATTAACCCTCTGGGGACCAAAAATGCACCGGTGCGTTTTGCTCGTGTTTTTTTTTAGCAATGCAAAATAAACTCAAAATGCTGTTAATTTTGATCTTTCATTTTCGTGTTATACATCAATCGATCCTGTTCAGTTTCTATTTTTTTTCTCTATACTCACAATAAAAATAAAGTGTTTTGCTTTTTGCCAAATAAAGAAAAATTAAAAATGCGAGTTCTGCACTCTCTCTGTCAATGAACTCCAATTTGAAACGCGTTAGAAAATGATCTGTAACTCCGCGAAACTGCAGTCAAACAGGCAAACATACCCACGGGCATAAAGCTTGAGATCGCATCTTTCAAATGAAGTAATTTATATATAAAAAACAAATATTCTCAGTTTCTGTAATCTGTATGAAAAGAGAGCGATTCCAGTCGAGCTCATTACGAGCTCATTGACTTTAATTCGTTCACGCCTACTCACGGAGCGCGCTATTCACAAGATAATGTGTTAAGCCATCTATGCAAAACAGGTAAACACCCCCAAGCAAATGCTTTAAGTTTCATCATTCAGTCACCTGCGCGTTGGGAAGATGGCACGATAATATTCTTCAACCTTTTTAAAAGGAATGTAGCTTCATCACTACATCACTGTCTCCTCTCCACCAGTAAGCTGGCGTGTGGTGGGCGTTCTGGCGCAATATGGCTGCCGTCGCATCATCCAAGTGGATGCTGCACATTGGTGGTGGTTGAGGAGATTCCCCCCTTCTATGTAAAGCGCTTTGAGGTCTCAGATAAAGCGCTATATAAATGTAACGAATTAATTAATTACCTCCGCCTGCAACCCGGAGTGCGCTTAGGAACAGATTCAGAAATCAGAAAGTCGTAAGTACATATTTACCCACTATTATTACAGATATTTTACAGATATTTTCAAAAATTAATATGGAAAACATGTCGATTTTACTGGTTTTCTAAGGCCAAATTAGAACCTGGAATTGATATCTTTACCGCAGTGCTGAATGAGAAGAGCCATTCATATTATTAATAAACTATTGTTTTCTAAGTCGGCTAAAAACATCTCTATCTCCGCTGTTAAGCAGATGCGCTTTTAGAGAGAAATGCACCTTTCATACGCATTACATAATCAGAATGTATTAGCTTTCGATTCGAATTTGTTCGTTTTAAAGTGGACATTTAAGCTTTATTTAGTTTCTTATTTATTTAATTATATATTTAGTTTCAGTTCTCGCGCTCCAGTTCACGGAGATCATGAAAGAGTGCCTGATTGTTTTATTTTATTTTACAAAAGCACAACGTTTTCTTGTTATTGTGAGTTTACACAAATAAAAGTAGTTGCGAATAATGTATTATTATTTTCTGTATGACCAGAAATGATAAGAGTATTTTAAGTTGTTTCCACTGTTGATAGGAAAATGCAAGTGTTCGCGTCCGCGGCTCTGTGCCAAGTAGTGCGCGCTCCACACTCCACACCACAAACCGTTGGATATGCGTCAAAATCTTGTGTTTATTTGTGATAATCTTAGCCCTGTATTATTATTGTCTAACCCGTATTATGAATGACATTTGACGAATTGCTTTGTTCATTTTTTGGATAAAAGCGTCTCTAAATTGTAGCCTAATAAATGTTATAATAATGATGATAATTATTATTATTATTTGTGTACACGGACCCCAAACACACCGCGTCTTCTAAGTCAGGTGACTGTAATTGCGCAAAAACTGTTTCTATTGCAGTTTTGCGAAATATTCCTTTTTGCACAGTTGGTCGCAAGATCTGTGTGCTTTGTAAAAGGACAGCTTGGTAAAAGGCAGGACACACCTTGTGGGAAATGCCAGGCATGCAATGTTCACTTGTGTCTTCAGTTGAACATTTAGCTCCTCCACAGAGGAATTACAATAAAACAGATTGAAAAACAAAACCTTTGAATCTCTTAGGCTTGCCTCATGATGGGCCATTGGGGGAGTGTCTGTCACACCCCGGGTCTGAATCTCATTAATATTGATGGACCATTACCACTCCTGCATAAACCTCTTCTGAAAAAAAAAACAGTCTTACAAAGTTTAAATCAATGTATTGTTTTTTGTGAACGATTAGGCAGGATGTTTTTCACATCATTTTGAAGCCAGAACTCGAAGCGACAATATCCATTAGTCAAAAGTCTTCGGAACACATATTTAGTATGCGTTTTGTGGTCTCATTTCAGCAACTTTCATTTTTATTTTTTTCAATAACCACGCATAAACATTATTCTCTTAAAAATACAAACATGTACATACATGTTGCTCACATATTATGGTAGCCCCGTTTGTGCTATATAGAGTGAATTTACACCTTTGCCATTAACATGTTTATAAATAACTGAAAAAAGCACAAATGTCAGGGCATTTCAAAACATCCCAAGGGCCCCAAAAACACCTTGGTCCCCAGAGGGTTAACTATCAATAACGGTGCATTTGTTTGCCCATCACTTACGTGAATGACTGATGTAATATAAATGTTTGTAAAACAAATATTGCTCCATCATTTATCTTTACTCAAAGTAGCAAGAACGACAGACAATCTGGATTAATAGATGCAGTTTTAGGTAATAGTGGCCCACAGCTGATTAGCAGAAGTATTTCAGTAAGACAGTAAGTTAACCGGTTAGCTGGAAACTTACACAACATAAAACACAAAACTATTTTGAACACCCAGAAAATATATACTGTACATCAATAATTATTCATACTTACAGGTTGTGATTCTGAGGAGCAAGCTGGTGCAAATAAACTGGGTACTGGGTAAATTTGCATTGAGTTACACTAGGCGGCGAGCTACATAGGCCTACCGTGCATTATATTTTAGTTTACAATTTAATATAATTGACCCCTCTTACTACACTACATTGATGCTTACTTTAAATATTTGTTTTTAATGATTTTAAATGACATTTGATAGATTGATAGATATATACTTTATTTATCCCAAAGGGTAATTTTAGACATCCAGTAGCTTATACACACACACGCGCACACACACACACACACACACACACACACACACACACACACACACACACACACACACACACACACACACACACACACACACACACACACACACACACACACACACACACAATCTAGTCGGTTATGTAGTTGGTTTCTTCAACATAGCTGAACTGCTCAGTTATGTCTGAGTCAAGACATGAGTCAGTGGGCCAAGTGACTGCAGGTCCTTCAAGGCATAGGGGATGTCATGGGACAAAACCAAAGTCCAGATGCATTGTGCATGTCCCTGGTCTTGTATATGGACCACTCGTGTAATTATGGGCAAACGCAGATTCTGATGCAAGATTAGCCAGAATGAAAGAAATACGTGACAAGAGATTAGCTGAACCACTGGAATCTGCTCACAGAATGACTGTAACTTGTGAACTTATACCAGACACTATTACAGAAGGTGATGGATATCACAGAGAATGCTACCAAAGATTCACCCTGAATCTCAAAAGACTCAACCAGAAGCCTGAACTATTAGCAGCAAGTTCAAGGCAAAGTCAGAGGGCCTCAACTGGTGACAAGGTGCTCTTCACACCTGACTGTATATTCTGCAACTCAATTACACGGAAGAAGGTCAAAAATAAAGGGATATGGACAACTGAGGGGTTAAGAGAGTTTGAGTGTGATGGGTGGAGAACAGTCCTCAAAGTTGCAGAACAAAAATTTGATGAAAATTTGCTTCGCAGAATTAGAGGAAAGGATCTATTTGATACAGAAGCTAAATACCACAAATCCTGTAGAGTCCAATATACACAAAATTTTGAAAAATGGAGAAGTGCAAGCACAGAAAACAAGGCCAAACAAATCCAACTAGTGGAAGCTCACGGTGAGGCATTTGGTGCTGTATCTCGAGTAATTGACAAGGAAATCATCGGCAGCAACAAAATGATGAAATTGACTGATCTGACCAAAATCTACATAGCTCATCTGGAATGCACAAACTTCCCCAATCCCACATTTCGTGGGGAAAAGCTCAAAGCTAAGCTAGAAACACATGGACAATACAAGGAAAAGGTGGCATTCTGCAAGCTAAACAAAAAAGGCAGTTTCTCGACATACATTTTGCACAACTCACAAAGTGACATTACAAACCTAGTGCAGTGTGCATATGAACTTGGTTCCAAAGACATGATCAAGGAGACTGGCCATTATCTACATGAGGAGATTCTGGAAAGCTTTGCAAAAGCTGATGAGTTGAGATGGCCACCCTCTGCCCAGGATCTTGTAAGCATGAATATTGTAATTCCATCTAATTTGGAGACATTTCTGTGTCATGTGATATGTGGCAAACCATTGATGTTGAGTGAAATGTCTCATAGTTACTCTCAGCAGCATTTGACAGCACTAATGGCACTTCACGCCTTCAGTGGTTGTGATACCACTAGTGCATTCAATGGGTTAGGCAAAGTCAGGCCATTGAAAACCCTCTCTAGGATGCCAAAGTTTGGAGAAACTCTTGCCAGGCTGGGAGACATCGAGGGATCTCGTTGATCTCAATGAGTTCACCTGTGCTCTGTTTAGTAGACCACGAGTACGAAGTGTTGATGTGTTGCGTTTCTTGCGAATGAGTGAGCGGTGCTCCAAAGATGACAAGCATCTAGCCCACTCAAGAAATGTGGACCTGGCTACACTTCCCCCATGTGGGAGGAGTTTAGAGCAACACATCAGGAGGATTAACAACCAGGTTGGAATATGGAAGGTTGCCCATATTGCCAACCCTGACATCCCTGATGCTTGCAATTGACACGGTTGGACACTGGTTGACCAAAATATTGAGCCTCTGTGGTATGAGGGATGTGTTCTCCCACAGCAATTGGCAGATATCATTGAATCTGTGAGTGGCAGGGATGAGGAAGATGAATCAGATGATGATAGCGTAACAGATGAACAGTACTTATCTGATGATGACAACTCTGAGTCAGACCAGGATTGAAAAACAGTTTGAGTGTCATGTTACACCTGACATATGTATGAAAGATGCATGTATTTTATTGATTGGTAAAACATATTACCCTAATAGTAGGTCATTATACCTACTATTTGTTCAGTGTTTCTTTGGGAAAGGGAAGCTATGTATGCTGTAGTTCTCTTACATCATGTGTTTGTGTGTGTGCATGATGTATATAGTTATTTTCAATACTGTATGTAATTCTTGTATATAGTTATTGTGTGTCTGTGTGCATGCTTGCATGCTGTATATAGTTCCCTATCAAGTGAACTCCCGCTGCGTTTACGCAATGGGAACACTTCCAAGTGTCTCGTCATGAAGCACATGTATAATCAGTCCAATGAATGAGCGGGACGTCTTAGACCAGGAAACTATAAATCACCCCTGAACGCAGAGCGTGACAGCTTCTGTTTCTTCACCCGTTTGAGACGGGCACCGCCCTATCTCAGCCTTTACCTGCTGGATCCAGTGTCTCTGCCAAGGGGAAGCCCTCCCTGCGGTTTCTTCTCCCCGGGTTGAGGCACCAATGCCGCAGCTATCCAGTTCCGAGGAATTGGACGCTGTCAGTGTTGATACAGGGGATTATGAGTTTTCGCCAGCTCATACCTCTTGTGATGAGGAGCTTATGGAGGTTTTATCTCGCGCTGTAGCTAAATTAAATATTGACTGGCCAGCCGATGATTTTGAATGTGATTCTAAAGAGTTTACTAGATGATCGCTATTTTCCATCTAGATCACAGCCTCCCCGTCGGGAACTCCCGTTTTAACGTTAAAGGTATTAAAGATTTTGGTTACGTGACAATGCCTCAGGCTGAAGAGACGCTTGCGAGCTATCTCTCTCCCGAGTCAGCGTCATCACTGAAAGCCCCGACATTACCCACTAAACCATTAAAAGCTACATCATCGTTTGTGGGTAAAGCGTTTTCGGCAGCAGGTCAGGCAGCAGCGTGCTTGCATTTTGCTATTTTGCAAGCTTATCAAGCCGACCTGCTGAGGGATATCGATCAAAGTGAGGAAGTTAGTGCTGACGCAATTCGAGAATTGCGTCGCGCGACAGATTTATCTCTCCATGCCACCAAGGAGACGGCCAAATCAGTGGGCCGGTCTATGGCAGCCCTGGTGGCCACGGAGCGCCATTTATGGTTAAATCTTTCTGAAATCAAAGATAAAGATAGATCTGTTCTTCTGGACGCCCCGCTTTCTCCTACAAGTCTGTTCGGCGATGCTATAAATTGTGTCGTTGATAGGTTTCAAGAAACAAAAAAGCAATCTGCAGCGTTCCAGAAGTTTCTTCCTCGCCGATCTGATGCCCCCGAGACTGCTTTTCGTAAAATCATTAAATCAGAGCAGCCTCGGCCGTCTACGAGCTCCTCACAGCACAGAGTGCAACAGAAACGTAGCGTCGCCGCTCGGGCTCCTCCACAACCTGGGGGGTCTGGGTGGTGGTCGCAGGCCACTGTCATATCTAAGAAGGCTTGGTCTAAGAAGAAGAAGTCCTGACGCCTATGGTGTCAAACTTCTGAGGGTGGTCCCCTCCGGGGAGGGACGGTTTCAAGAAATCGTTCCTCCTCGGCGCCCTCTGGGGGGCGACTTTCTGAGGAAAGTCCCAGCGCTGCCACAACGGTTGTTCCCTGCCGGTTCGCCGTTACAGGGCACCGTGGTGTCAGCGTCCCCATACGATCCTCCGAGGAGGGTCGTGGAGCGGTCAGTTCGGTTGTTCCCTGCCGGTTCGCCGTTTCAGGGCGCTGAAGTGACTGTTCAACCAAATCCAGAGGCCAGTCTCGAGAGACTGGTTCCCTTAGTGGAATTTCTGGCAGCGTGGAAACTTCTGCCAAATATTTCTCAGTGGGTCCTGCGTATGGTAGAAAAGGGTTACAGAATTCAGTTCGGTTTTCGTCCACCCAGATTTCTAGGGGTCCTCTCCACAGTAGTGGACCCAGAGCAGGCTCTGGTCATGGAGCAGGAAGTACTGACGCTTCTTCAAAAGGGAGCTATAGAGAAGGTTTCTCCTACCAGCAGAGAGTCAGGGTTTTACAGCCGTTACTTCATCGTTCCGAAGAAGGATGGAGGGTTGCGTCCGATTCTAGACCTGCGTCATTTAAACAGCAGAGTTCAGAAACTCAAGTTCAAAATGCTTACGCTAAAACAGATTGTGTCACAGATTCAGTCCGAGGACTGGTTTGTCACAATAGACTTGAAGGACGCGTACTTCCATGTGTCTATCCATCCTCATCACAGGAAGTTCCTGAGGTTTGCTTTCGGGGGCGAAGCATACCAATATCGGGTTCTTCCGTTCGGCCTAGGATTATCACCCCGCACATTTACAAAATGCGTGGATGCAGCTCTGGCTCCTCTGAGACTCCAGGGGATTCGCGTATTAAATTACATCGACGACTGGTTGATTCTAGCTCAATCCGAGCAGTTGGCAGTTCGGCATCGAGATGTCGTTCTGTCTCATATCAAGTTGTTGGGGTTACGGTTAAACGCCAAGAAAAGTGTGCTCCTCCCAGCTCAGAGGACCACTTATCTAGGGGTGGTGTGGGATTCGACAACCATGCAAGCACGATTGTCTCCAGCACGTATCTCTGCGATTCTCACAGCCGTAAAAAGAGTAAAACTAGGCCAGTCACACACTGTGAAACAGTTTCAGAGATTGTTGGGTCTCATGGCAGCTGCGTCCAACGTGATAACTTTTGGCCTTCTGTACATGAGACCCCTGCAGTGGTGGCTCAGGACCAAGGGGTTTTCTCCGAGGGGAAATCCTTTCCGCATGATCAAGGTCACGCGGCGCTGCCTACGTGCCTTGGTCATGTGGAAGAAGCCTTGGTTCCTCGCCCAGGGCCCAGTGTTGGGGGCTTCTTGTCGACGCTTAACGCTATCGACGGATGCATCCCTCACAGGATGGGGGGCGGTCATGAGTGGCCGCTCGGCGACCGGTCATTGGCAGGACCATCAGCTCTCTTGGCACATAAATCGGCTAGAAATGATGGCGGTATTTCATGCTCTCAAATACTTCCTGCCGGACCTGAGAGGCCACCATGTGCTTGTCCGGTCAGACAACATGTCGGTGGTTTCTTACATCAACCATCAGGGGGGTCTGAGGTCTCGTATACTGTGCAAACTGGCTCATCAGATCCTCCTATGGGCCCAGGGGAAATTGCTGTCTCTCAGGGCAGTTTATATTCCAGGGCATCTGAATGTGGGTGCAGATATCCTGTCGAGGCAGGGGCTGAGGCCTGGGGAGTGGAGACTTCACCCCGAAGTGGTGGAGCTCCTATGGGAGAACTTTGGTCGAGCAGAGATCGATCTTTTTGCATCGTACGATACAACCCATTGTCCGCTGTGGTTCTCCCTCACTCATCCAGCTCCTCTCGGACTGGATGCCATGGTACAGGTGTGGCCGAGGTCACACCTGTACGCCTTCCCCCCAGTATCAATGCTCCCGGGAGTTCTGGAGAGGGTTCGCCGGGAAGGGGCTCATCTATTGTTAGTAGCCCCGTATTGGCCGGCCCGAGTTTGGTTCTCGGATCTAGTGTCTCTTCTGGACGGCTCTCCGTTGGAGATTCCTGTCAGGAGGGACCTGCTGTCCCAAGCAAGGGGCACAATATTTCACCCTCACCCAGAGTTGTGGAGACTGTGGGCTTGGCCTCTGAGGGGGCCCAGCTCATAGAATCCGGTCTCTCGACTGAGGTCGTGGAGACCATCCTGCAATCCAGAGCTCCCTCCACGAGAAAACTTTATGCTTTGAAATGGAAATTATTCTCTACCTGGTGTGGAGAACGTAATTTGGATCCTGTTAACTGCCCGGTTGGTACAGTTCTCGATTTCCTTCAAGACCGTTTCTCTGCTGGATTATCTCCTTCCACCTTAAAGGTGTACGTAGCAGCTATATCGGCATATCTCACCCCTCTGGGGGCTACTTCTCTGGGGAGAGATCCTTTGGTTAATCGTTTTCTCCGTGGCACATTGAGGCTGAGGCCTGCACTGCACTCTAGAGCGCCGGCTTGGGATTTGGCCATTGTACTTGAGGGTCTGGCCCTGGCTCCCTTCGAGCCTATTGAAGAGGTTTCAGAAAAGTTCCTTACACTAAAAACTTTATTCCTACTTGCCATTTCTTCAATTAAGAGAATTGGAGATTTGCAGGCCCTGTCGGTTGCTCCAACATGCCTAGAATTTGCACCTGGTATGGTTAAGGCATTTCTTCACCCTAGGCCGGGTTACATTCCTAAAATACTGACTAATGTTGCAGGCCCAATTGTGCTGCAGGCCTTCTGTCCTCCACCTTTTAATACCCCAGATCAGGAAAGACTAAATCTGTTGTGTCCAGTTCGGGCTTTGGATGCCTACGTTCACAGAGCTGCCCTGTGGCGTAGATCAGAGCAGTTATTTGTCTGCTTCGGTTCAACCAAGAAGGGTTGCCCTGCATCGAAACAGGTTATGAGCAAGTGGGTAGTCGAGGCTATCTCACTTGCTTATCAAGCGGTCGGACAGCCTTCACCTTTGGCTGTCCGTGCTCATTCTACAAGGAGTATGGCTGCCTCTACGGCTTTGATTTCGGGAGTTTCCCTTCATGACGTTTGTAATGCGGCAGGCTGGTCCTCACCGCATACATTTGTCAAATTTTATGATTTAGACCTCTCCACTCCGGGGGCGAGGTTGCTCGCTTCTTAGTGTGCGCAAGACTCACACAGAACGGGCACTTGTAATTATGGCGTAGTGGGTATGGGGTTCCCATTGCGTAAACGCAGCGGGAGTTCCCTTGATAGGGAACGTCTCTGGTTACGTATGTAACCTTAGTTCCCTGAGAGGGAACGAAACGCTGCGTTCGCCTGCCATACTTTCTGCATGCCCTGATCGACTTGCTTCAGGTTTTTCAGAAGCTGTCACGCTCTGCGTTCAGGAGTGATTTATAGTTTCCTGGTCTATGACGTCACCTGACGTCCCGCTCATTCATTAGACTGATTATACATGTGCTTCATGACGAGACACTTGGAAGTGTTCCCATTGCGTAAACGCAGTGTTTCGTTCCCTCTCAGGGAACTAAGGTTACATACGTAACCAGAGACGTTCTTTTCCATGCTGTTTGTAGTTTTTGTATATAGTTATTGTGCGTTTGTGTGTCTGTGTGCATGCTGTATATATTTATTTTGAATTTGTGTGTGTGCATGCTGTATATAGGAAATGGGCTCATTAAGTCAACATAAGGCCTTAACTATATTCATTTTAGTCACTTACCAGGAAGCAGTATAGGGTGCCCTTTGACCTAAGTCATCATGTTAAGTTTGAGTGTGTATTGGGTCACCTAAAAGCTGTTCTGATTGACTCGGCCAATCTCCACGTGTTAAAATAGTTTAAAATCGTTTAGTTTAAAAAATAATTCTTTTTTAGGGTTTCCCTATTCACAGGGCTAAAACAAGTAGTGTATCCCACAATTTTCAATGTTAACATTCATATTCATATTCAACACATCCGACCTTTCAAAAAAGTATGGTTTTGTTGGGAGGTGGGGGGTGTTGCACGGTAGTTCTATGTAGCTCGCCGTCTACACCTTTTGAGAGCAGGGGACCATTTGGCTGGAAGGCCCACCCTCCTCTGTGTGTAAGTTATCTCTAAACTCTTAAAAACTTAATTACCTTTTGGTTTACTTCTTTGGAAATGAGATCTTTGTACCAGTTGCACTGAGACATTTCAAATGATACCAAACATGTATAATACTGTATGATAATTATTCACAACTTTGGTGATCTCAGCAAGAGGGAGAAAGAGTAAAGGGGAAGAACTGTAGATTAGGATGATTCGGAGGTGAGACTTTCGTCTCGGAATGTGATGCTACCTTCGCAAGAGTGGGTTCAAATGTTAATTTCCTTTGTTCTCTCTTCCAGTTCTTTCAGTTTTTTCCAGTCTTACAGTTGAACAGGAAGGGGGCCAGAGCAAATTACAGTGTCTGACATTGTAAAAAAGTGGATAAAAACAAACCGCATTCTCTTGACATTAGATTTACCTCTTTATTATTTATCTTTATCAATTAGTGGACAGAAATGGATCGTATTGGTCAAGTTGTATGTAATGCAAGAGAAGACCTATATGTATGAACAAATAAAAAATGACCCACATTTAAAATGAGTTTGATTGCAGTTTTTTTTTTTTGCCACTTACTATCAAAAATTTTACATATGTTTCCGATTTTCCTACAGTGGATATAAGATATTCACGAAAGTTGTTTAAGTGCTAAAACACAAACCATAAGGCGAAACCTAGCATGTTTGGTATCATTGACCTCGGCAAGGATTCAGGAATCTAAGGAGACGATTAATTTTCTTTCCCATGAAAATAAGTCAACCAAATCCAAAGTTATATGCATGTGAATATTTGATTTTACCATTAGGTGGCGCTGGTTCGACACTTCTTAGGCTCCTTCAGGGCATTGTTTCTTAACCATACGCTAATGCGTGCATAAAATACATAATTTTACTACAAAATTCTAAATGGCCAATCCTAAAATGGCCAATATCGGAAAATTGGATATCATTCAATGAATAATTCAATTGAAGAGATACAACCGTACGTCTATTTTTGCAAGCGCTACATAATAATATGCCCGTTTTTCTAAAACATTTTAACAAATCGACTTGAATTGCATAACTTTTTGTCGACATGGTCTGAAGATGATCTGGTTCAGTTTTCCTGAAAATCAGAGCAACCGCCTAGGAGTTCGAAAAAAGTTTTTTTTTCAGAAAATTCTATACCGCGGACACATTTCCATGGTGGAAAAGGAATCAGTGGGAAAAATAATTTAGTTTCTAGCCCTTATGGTTCAAAAGTTATTAGCATATATAACATGAGTGCAACGTAGGTGGCACTAGAGGGATTGAGTTAGAGATTCATGTAAGAGACACTGGTGACAGTCCAGAGTCCAGACTCTATCAGTGTGCCAAATAACTTGAGGGATCAAACGGTTCTATGGGGTGCCATAGACTTCCAGAGTGGAATAATAATAATAATATGAAAAAACATTTTGTTAATATCAAGCGTATCCTAACATGACCATTGCTACTGGAACACTGACATATACATTGCTAATGGAGGAAACACTGAGTAATATAAGATTGTATTGTCATCATTTAATATTCGGGTCGTCATTTACACATTTTTATTGTAAAGAACATTTAACTGTCATGAAGATAAAATTGGTTTCATTTTCTATATGAAAAAGTCTCTTAATTTTCTTAAATTCTTTATTTTTTGGTGATATTGTCCCTGTACAACTTGTACAAATCATTTCAAATAAAATAAAAACACTGACAATGTGAAGTCATATTACACAATCTCCACCAAGATTAATTTTTCAGGGGTTTGCTTAGAAGAGTGACTGCTTAATTTTTTGCAAATCAATGTCAATTATCAAAGTCTGTGCTTGCATCACTGTCCAAGGTGAATTTAACAGCAAAATAAAGAAATAGAAAGCAGTAGCAACATGAGGCTCTACCAAAAGGGGCACCTAAAGAGAATAAGAGAGAAAAAAAAGACTTAAGCAGAAGCACACAACAATCATATATCACAGGATAAAATAACACTTTCAGAACTATGTTGGGAAAAAAAATCCATACATTTAAATATCTGTTTTACACTCCTTACAATCTCTTAAGCAAGACAATAAAACACATACCATCCAATGTAACACTGGCACAGGTTTTCATGCGAAGTAGCTTGTTTGATAAGCAGCTCCACTTGAGTAGGTACGTCCAGGGTCTCATCATGGGAAAAGTCTCGTCCTAGGAGTAAAAATCATCCACATGAATCCTTTAATATTTTTTTTACTAGCTATTGATGTTTGATAATGTACTGTATGTTAGTGCTTGAATCGTAAATTAAGTGACTTAGAAATGTGTGCTTAGTCTTCAGTGGTCTAAAAAAGAAAAAGCCAGAGTTTTGCTTACCAGTTAGCTTGTCCCGCACCCTGTTGATAATTTGGATGGCTTTCTTGTTCAAGGCTTCAGGTTGCACAAGGCCATCTCCAACTGAAGGAATAAAAAATGACGAAACAATGTCAATGACAATCACACGGCCTGAAATCTGATTCTTTGTATGAATCCAGTAATATGACATAGTAAGCAGATTCTTTCTTTTATTTTCTTTTAAGCGTAAACGCTTAATTGGCTTAATTGGCCGTGTTATTGGCTTGAGAAGCCAACATGCTGATCTACTATTTCAATTAAAAATTATGATTAGTTGTGCTAGCAGAACAAGCATTATCATAAACCGGTAAGTGTATCTCGTATTTTAGATAATTACACATGAAACAGGTGTGCATTATTATTTATTTAAACTACGGGGCTGTTAAATGCTTGAATCTGATTGGTTGACGAACGTTCTAAGGTGTGCAATTATTTCCAGGGTAACGCACCGCAAAATTAGAAAGCATAAACTCTTTCTCCCACTCTCCCCCCCCTCAAACACACACACATACAGTACGGACACGCACTCGCACAGTAACGTGTTGCAAGTGCTGTTTTGAAAATTTTATCAGTAAAATAGTTTAAAAGCTACATGACATTTCTCACTAGCGAGGTAATAACGCCGTTTCTTCGAGCAGATATTGGTCACCTGTCGTCAATTATTCCTTACATAATTGAATCCTATTTTCCATGCCATACAATAAAAATGATAGGAATTTCTCTGCATGGAAGCATTAGTGGCTTAGTTGTCTAATACATAGATTAGTATATTTTGTCAATATGATGACCACATTATTTAATATTTCTTACAAATACATATATATGAAATGTTTAAAATTCATATAAAAAAGGTAATACGCCGATGTATTTGAATAGATCATGCACATACTTTGTTATTTATTATCTGGGATCTAATAGGATTAATAGGGATCTAATAAATAATATAAAAAACAAGGGATCTTAAATGAAAGAACAAATTAATAAAATGTTGTCATGTTTGAAATTAAACGAAAGACTAATTGGTAACAGTTTACAATAGTTAATGTATTTACTAACATGAACTAACAATGAGCAATACATTTGTTACTGTATTTGTTAATCTTTGTTACCGTTAGTTAATAGAAATACAGATGTTCATTGTTAGTTCATGTTAGTTCACAGTGCATGAACTATTGTGTACAAGATTTTAATAAAGTATTAGTAAATGTTGAAATTAACATTAACAAAGATTAATAAATGCTGTATACGTGCAATTCATTATTAGTTCATGTTAACTAATGTAGTTAACTAATGTTAACTAACGCACCTTATTGTAAAGTGTTACCAACTAATTAATAAAACATGCTTGTAAGTTCATATCATGTTTCTGCGTATCATGTGCTGGGCTTCGTGAATTACAAAAAAAGTATAATAATTACTAAACTATTTAACTAGGGGTTCAAGCGCAAAGCACAGAAACCCTATTGTAACTAAGGATTTATTATTTTATTGTTTTTATTCCGCCATTTTTTTTTTTTGCCATTTTGACCAAAAGCTACTTTTTCGAACTAGTCCTAGGTTTTTAGCACAATCGGAACCAAACCAGAGCAGAAATATGCTCTGGAGTCTAAATATCTATAATTATCAATAAACAAATTTCGATTCACGTGTGCAACAGGACGCCAAGATGTTTTAAGTGGGCGGGGCTACATTTACTAAAATGATTATAAAAATGGTACACACATGTAAGTGGTCTGAGGTCACAGCAAAAAATTAAATAAAAAATTGTAGAGTTTGGCCTCTTGGTGGCGCTATAACACATGACAATGGCTATAACCATGGGCCTAGAACCCAAAAGCATTGATGTCAATGAACTCGATGCTTAAACCCCGATAAATGCTGCTCACAGCTATATTTATTTTAATGATTGTTGTTCCAACCCAATAAGACTTTCATTCATCTTTAAAAAACATTTATCGATATTTATATATATTTTTTAATTTAATTTATTTATTTAATTTGACCAAGATTTAAACCTTTTCACACTGGTGATTTAACCCCCTACCTTTCGACAATAAATTCACTTGAGAAAGTGAGTTTATAATAAATAATATTAACTTAAAAGGTGAAACTAATATATTTTATAGACTCATTACATCCTAAGTGAGATATTTCAAGCCTTTATTTGTTATAATTTTGATGATTATTGCTAACAGCTTATGAAAACCCCAAATTCAAAATTAGAATATTGTGAAAAGGTTTTCATAGCTGTATGTTCATAGCCATAATCATCAAAATTATAATAAATAAAGGCTTGAAATATCTCACTTTGCATGTAATTTTAGTTTCACCTTTTAAGTTGAATTACTGAAATAAATAAACTTTTGCACGATTTTTCGAGTTTCATCTGTATACAATTAATTGAAATATTTGTATTACAAGTATAGTACATTTTATTACTCTTGAGTTTGCCATGAATTACTTGATGCTGGTATGGTGTTAATAAATAAATAGATAAAATAACATTAGCATGTTATCTCATACCTATTTGAATATATAATAAACGATCATTATTAATTAATGATCCGTAAGCATTATAATATTTATATAATGTTTGTTAACTCAAGCTTCCCTCGCGGGTCAAAAAGACCCAAGCCCAAAATCATACTTAATTTTTTTTTTGTCCAGAAAGCTTATTTTATTTCATTTTGATAATATTTGTTCTATCTGTTTTTATTTTATTTACCTTTGAATTACTAAATTTGATCAATAAATAATTATTTATATTTATAAATAGGCACATTCCTCACATTCCTTCAACTTAAGTAATTTCTACAAAATAACTCACAATTTCATGCATGAACCCATATGTAACAATATAGCTGCAAGCAGCCATTACGGGGCCAAGCGCAAGCAAGACGACAAGACATGCCAAAGTGGCTGGGAGTGTGAGACCAACTGCAGCAAGGATCAATTGAAGACATTTAAAGATGAATTTTGGCAAAATGGTTGAAAAATCACATACAATAACTAAAAATATGATTATCACCTTCGACCAATAGGTGGCGCAGTTACGAAACTGATGTGATGTGGTCAGAGTGAAGTGACAATGACACATACAAAGTTTGGTGTCAATATGTCGAGGCATTGCATATATAAAGCCTGAATAGTCATTTTGGCATCATGCCTCAATTTTGCCACTGCGGTATACAAAAACGGTTTCGTCTATCGACACGAAATCCATAACTTTTACTCGGCACCGTCTGGAGATGACACGATCCGATTTTGGTGAAAATCGGACGTTCGGTCTAGGAGGAGTTCGAAAAAGTAGGTTTTAAAAGAAAATAAAGATGGCGGACAGGAAGTTTGACTGACTACACCAAAATTGGTATCTATGTTTTCAGCATAACCCAAGGAATCTATTGAGATCAGTGTCATTACTATTGGCAAATTTATTCAAAAGTTATTAGCATTTTTGGAAATTTCATTATAACTTTTGACCAAAAGGTGGCGCTGTCTCATAATCTTTTGAGTACCTTTAGGGCGTTGTACTGATGACCCATACTGAGTTTCGTAACGATACGTTCATGCATTCATAAAATACAGCATTTTAGCACATAATTCAAAATGGCCGACAGCCAAAATGGCCGATATGGACAAATTGGATATCAGTCAACTCAAAATGACGCCCTGAATCTATCGAGACCACTTTTATGATTTTTGGACAAACCGTTCAGAAGTTATAAGCAAAAATAGCCTTTTTTCATATCTCCGGACCAGTAGGTGGCGCTGCGCCGAAACGGAGCATGTAGCCTCAGGTCACGCTTGTGATGACATGTAGGAAGTTTGGTTTGAATACGATTAAGCGTTGCGGAGATACAGCCTTACGTCTGTTTTCGCAAGCGCTACGTAAAATTTGTTTGTGGGTTTTTTCGAAAATTGCTAAGCGAATCAACTTGAATTCCATAACTTTTTGTCGGCATGGTCTGTAGATGATCTGATTCAATTTTCATGGAAATTGGAGCAACGGCCTAGGAGGAGTTCGAAAAAGTAGCTTTTTCGGAAAATTCAAAATGGCGGATAACTTTTCATGGCGCAAAATGACGTCATTGGGTGCAATCGAATCGTCACGAGGTCAGGAATCAGAGGAAAAAAGAATTTTGTTTCTAGCCCTTGTGGTTCAAAAGTTATTAGAATAAACATGAGTGAAACTTTGGACAGTTGGTGGCGCTAGAGGGAATGACTTAGACACACCAAAATTGGTGTATTTAATGTTGGGACTGTCCTCTATCCGAATGTCAAACCATTACAACTTTCCCGCGATCGGTTCTATGGGCTGCCATAGACTCCCAGAGCGGAAGAAGAAGAAGAATTATTTTTGGTACGGGAACAGATACAATAGGTGCCCGCACCTTCAGTGCTTGGCCCCTAATGATATTTCATGACTCTAGCCACTAGATGGCATTATAGCTTGGATAATTAGCTGTTCCGCTGGGTCCTAAAGTCAGTTTTTCTCAGTATGCATTCAGATACACATGTAAACATTATAAAATAATTCTTTGGTAAAGTTTTAGCATTTTTAGTTTGAATTTTGAGCATTTATAGGGTTTTCTATGTGTACTGAAGCATTCCTCGCATTCCATTCATTCTATGGGGGTCAAATTGACCCGCGAGGGAAGGATTTGTTACTATTTTAGATTTCGACCAAAAAACTCCTCAAATCCATTCATTTCTTTTGTGTGTATTTGTGGTTCAAGTGTGACAAAAGTCCTGGGGTCTTGGACCCCTCCGATGAACACTCAATTGAATTTTTTTCTTCAAAAAAAGATTCCGGGTCAAAATGCCCAGAGGGAAGGATGAGGGTTAATCATTGTAAATAGTAATCACCTGTCAAAATAATTTGTAGATTTCTAAAAAGTGCATGATCATACGAATTGAAAGTTTAATGACATTTGTAAGCATTTCAAGTTACATTAAATAATGATCTTTTAATCAAAATTGATTTTGATTGATTGGTTTAATAAGTTCCTTAATTAACATTAACAAGCACATTATCTCATATTTCTAGCTATGTGGAAATATATAAACTAATAATCTGTTAAGCATTTGTGTCAATGATTTATTCTTGAAAGTTATTATAAAGTGTTACCTGATGGGTGTACAAATGCTGAAGCGTGTCATGACAACCAGATACATTGCACGCCATTTTCCTATTAAGGCCCAGATTTAAAATACCTGACCAACAGTTTGCAAACATTCCTATGCTGCCTTTGCTGTTAGAAGTGGTGGTTAGATGAATATGTAAATATGTGCTACGCTTACCCAACAAACACAAGAATGAGAAAAGTGTAGTTGAGAAAGCATCTGATAGGGATCTGATAGATCCATATAAATGGCACGAGAAATAACATTCGTTGTATAGATACTGTACGCACTTTCATGAGATCGGGCAGAAATGTTCAACAAAGTTCATTCACCCCAATTTACATAGCCTACAGTACGTGTAATTTATCAAATACAGTTAGCGATATGAACATAACTGTTTAAAACAATATTATTTTGGCTTCCCAACACAGGTTTTGTTCAAAAGTCTCTGCAGCTTTGATGGTTTTAGCGCCTCATTTGACAACATTTCTCCACATTCAACACACTGCGCCTTCGGCTTAAGGGGGTCGCACACCGGACGAGAAGCGGAGCGGCACGTCTTTAAAATTCGAACACATGATTTTCTTAGTGTACACACACCGGCGGCTCCTGTCCGCAGTGCCAGCTACGGTTCAGGACGCTGTTCAAAATTCTGTCGCGCCACAAAGCGCCATTTACATAGTTTTATATAAAATTTACGCTGTGCTCTGCTTCTCGTCCATGTGCCCATTTAGTCTCAGTACCTGCCCTTATAAAACCAAATTTAATGTATTTAACGTCACCACACACTTTGAAGCTTTTCCTTGCACAGGTCTGTCTCCCACATCTGCTTTTCTTTTCAGAAAATGTCCGTATCCATAATCCATATTACAGTAATGTTACTGCATCTGATCGAACAAACGTTCAATCTGACGTGATTGGTGTTGCGATATTTAAACATAAATTAGCTTTTAGATAATGCATCTTGACTTGACTTGAGTGTTTTTGATCATATAAATTCCTAAGAACAATTAGATAATTATCTAATTGTTCTTAGGAATTTATATGATCAATTTTTATTTATTTACAAATCTTGTTATTTTCTAATTGTAAATAAAAAAATAATTAATTTAGGGGTAGTCTACCACTGCCTACATCTGGCCCACCAGATGGCGCTCCGAGGCCCACTGGTTGAGAATCACTGCTTTAGATCATAATCATGACTTCTGAGTTTGTAAATTGGGACTAGCAAGGAGGACATAACTTTAAGGAGTGAGGTTAAGTCTTCAAGGACTTACTGAAGGAGTGAATTGACTCAGGCACTGTAGTTCCTGGCTTTTTGTGGGTTGTTTCTCCCAGGTCAATACCCTCCATGGCTTCTACATGAAACATACCAAAAACATACCACAAAATTAAATCTATTACCATGAACATGCATTAGTTTTGATGGAAATTCTGGATGAGTACATCAGATGCCATATCATAACGTCACTTAAGTCTCTACTGCTTGGGAGTTTTTTGTAAATAAAAGCATTGTATACGGGAAAGCTCTGGCCGTGTGAACAAAATCATGCAATGCTAGAACAGTTGCCGGAACAACTTCTCAGTACATATTCTGTAATTTTTGTGTGAACAAGACTTTAGCTTGAGGTAATTTATATACTACTGTGCTTCTAAAAGTTGAAAAAAAAGAGACTGGCTTATTTCATAGGGGAGTTTAACCTATTATGGTATTGGAAATTAGAATGGGTTAAAGTCAAGACTCACCAACAGACTGTCCTGCCGTATAGGAGTCAGTTCTGGTTCTGGAGCGCTTGTTTCCTTTAGTGTTTGCTGTAGGAGAGAACAGAAACATCCAGTTCTTAACATTCACAAACATCTGAGGATTGACTGTCAACCTAACATCAATATTTTAGGTTAAAAGAAAGAAAGAAAAAAAAAGAATGGTGTAAGAAAAAGTATTTTTTTAGTTGTTGTGGCTAGTTCCCAAGGGACCAGTTTTTGGCTGGTTTGTTTTAGTAGTTAGACTATTCCTGCTGGAAGATGATACAGTACAGTAAACCTATTTTACAGTGCTTGTTATTCATGTTACATGTACTATAGTAATACAAATAAATTAGGCATAATAAGCAACTAAGTAAAACAAACCCTAACCATATAGACATACATATTGTTAATTATTATTATTCAGCACTTCTTTGTGTTGAATTCTAACCTTAACCCTAACTTGTAACAATGACACATTAAAATAGAGTATTTATCCATCTATTCTTCAAACACTTGTTTAATTACTGATAAGCATGGCATCTACTGTGATAAAATGAAATAGGTTGTTTGCAAAACAAACAAACAAACACACTGTTTGTAGCTCAGCCTAGACACGAAGGCGTCACACACAGACACATACATTCATAACTACAGATAATTTATTCTCCAATTCACTTATGCTGCTGTATGAGGTAAAAGTAGTGACTAATTAATAATTTCCTTTGAGCTTTTTTGACCCGTTTTACTTAAAGGTTGGGTAGGTAAGAATTGTCTAAAGAACTTTTTTTCAACAACAACACAAGTTACAATATTTTGGGCAACATGGTGGCTCAGTGGGTAGCACTTTTGCCTAACACCAAAATGGTGCCAGTTTCAAGTCCTGGCAGAGCCAGGAGATGTAGCTCAGCCTAGACACGAAGGCGTCACACACAGACACATACATTCATAACTACAGATAATTTATTCTCCAATTCACTTATGCCGCTGTATGAGGCTTGAGTTTATCAGAGTCAAGAGAGGGTCAACACCGCTGCTCATTTCCCATGCTTTCACATCACGCTAACCGTGACATTTAAAATCATTTTCAGCTCAAAACAACAGCGAGTCGAGTGTGTGAAAAAAAACTTCTGATTGCGATCAGATGTGGATTCTTGATCACCGTATGCACATAACATAAGAACACTTCTCTTTATACTTCTCAAATGAGACTTAATTGATTGACATTCACAGGAGTTGCAGAAAAAAAGAAAGAGATGAAAGAATGAGTATTAAGAGAGTGAGATGATGAAATCCCATTTTAGTTTTTAGCAATATATGCACATATAAGAAATTACCTGAATGAACCATCAATCATTGATTTAACCCATCTATTGTTTCTTAGGCAGGGTTATACAATTTTATATCAGAAAATGTAATGTTTTTAAACTGCTGATAGTTTGGATATCAATATCCACTGCAGAGCTGATAGTGATGGTTACAGCACGTTCAAGTGAACGCAGGACGAGTCATTTGCGTGGTCGTAAAAGTAGTGACTTTAATTAATAATTTCCTTTGAGCTTTTTTGACCCGTTTTACTTAAAGGTTGGGTAGGTAAGAATTGTCTAAAGAACTTTTTTTCAAATTGGCTTAAACTGTCTTTATATACCAATACATAATTAAAATGTAAGTACTTTGAAAAAGAGAGTATAAAAATTGAGTGACTATAGTGTATTTAATCTTCAAAAAACACTGCTCATTAATTCCATTAGATTCCATAAGCCTTTTCAAATTTTGGCTTTTGTAAATTTCAACATAAAAATATTCCACATATTTTTTTATAGGCTATTAAAATAAAGTCATTATGGACTAACACCCAACACTGGACAAACGTTTTTGTTGTTGTTGCCCTTACTCTCTGAAGGTCGCTGTGTAATTCACACCCAAAGACACATTAGAGGATTACTTAAAATAATCCTATGAATGCACTTAAAAATGCAGAATCAAATCGCAAACCTATGAATCGTGATTCGCTGTCAAAGATTTACAGCCTAATCAAAAGCTTTTAGCATTTTTTAAAATTTCATCATAAAATGAACAGAATGTGGTGCTGTTCAGACACTTTTGTTGTACCTTCAAGGCATGGTGCTGATGACTTAAACCAAGTTTTGTAACAATATGCTAATGCACTCGTAAAATATATAATTTTATGACATTTTTTTTTTTTTATGACATATTAGCATATTAAAATTCAAAATGGCTGATGGCCAAATAATACTAATATGGGAAAATTAACCAGGTGGCACTGTGCCAAAACGTTGCAAGTAGCCTCAGTTCATGCAGTTCTGATTCTTCCCTCAACTACTAAAAACTGCTCAGTCACATTATCCACCGCCATAGTCTCAGCTACCCTGTTATGATGAATGTTCAGTTTGGCTCAATTTGAAACCTTGAAAAATGCTGTTTAAACACGTTTTAGATGTAGTATAGCAAGTCACACAGCAGGCCAACTTCCCTTTAGTATATGAGCAGAGATGTTTACGACTCAACAGTAGGATTGTGTGGCTCTGGTATGTTTAAGTCTTGTGAATAAGGAAAAGTTGTGCTTACTATCCATAAGCCTCCAGTTGAGTAATGGGTCATAGACAAAGGCCTCCAGAACAGCCATGACACTGTCCCTGTGTTCACGCAGTACCTCCATCACCGTGTGACATGTAATACGGTAGTTACCATCCAGTCCAGTCACCTAAGAGGAAACATGATCTGTTATTCAGCCAGAAAGATAGGGAATGTCAATCATGCAAAATGGACAATGCAGGGATTATTTTAAGTGGATATCTGAGGCTTAGCATAGACATCTGTGGATGTTTCTAAGGCCATGGGCCCTATCATACACCTGGTGCAATGCAGAATCAGGCGCGTCGCAAGTGTCTTTTGCTAGTTTCAGCCCGACGCAGTTATCATTTTCACATCCTGCGCCACGTTGTTTAAATAGCAAATGCATTTTTAGCCAAAATGTACGCCCATGGTCTGAAAAAGAGGTGTGTTCAGGCGCATTGTTGGAGCGTTACTATTTTGAGGCAACTGATTTTTTTTGTTATTTAAAGAGCGCGTTCGTAATGTGCGCCTACAGGCGGGTCCATAACGCGCGTACACTCTGCCACACAGCCTCTGTCCCACATGGTGTTCCCCAGGGTTATGTTCTAGGGCCTTTACTCTTCATCATCTACATCCTCCCATTAGGTAACATCATCTATCATCATGGCTCAATCATCAACGCAATGCTCCTTTCCCCACAAATTCCATATCAGCTTGTATTGATGATATAAATGATTGGATGACCAGTAATTTTCTCAAACTCAACACTGATAAAACAGATCTACAATGACAATGTTAATATTGCGGGAGTTTTCGTTCAACCTTCCACCACTGTCAAAAAACTTGGTATAATCTTTGATTCCTCTCTTTCTTTCCTTCCACACATCTCCGTGCTAACTAAGTCTGCCTTCTTTCACCTTCTTAATATCGCGTGCTTATGTACATTTCTGAATATCAGCGATACTGAGACCCTAGTTCAGGCTTTCATCACTTCATGGCTTAACTACTGCAATTCTCTTTTCTATGACTTACCCAATTCATCAATATATAAGATCCAATATATTCAGAACTCCGCAGCTAGGATCCTCACATACACAAAGAAATCTTCCCACATTACTCCGATTTTACGCAGACTTCACTGGCTACCCGCTCGCTTTTAAGATACTCCTTATATCTCTCTATATCTCATCCATACCTACTCCCCAGTTCCCCACTTAGATCTTCCGATACCAGTTTGTTGACGATCCGTAGGCACAAACTATCATCGTTTGGTGGAAGGGCTTTTTGTACCGCTGCCTCAACTCTTTGGAATTCTATTCCCTAACACATCTGTGACCTTTCATCATTACACGATTTCAAAACCAACCTTAAAACATATATTTTTGCTACTTGCTTTCCTGACCCCTGACTCTATGATCTGATCTTTTTATGTATCTGTGCCTAGATCTATTCTGCTATTCATCTCAGTTTATTTGTATCGTTTCTATGTCATGTCTATTTGTACTTTATTGTAAAGCGACCTTGAGTTTTCTGAAAGTCGCTTTATAAAATAAACGTACTATTATTATTATAATAAATAAAAGGATTACAATGTAATAATGAGTATTAAGAGAATAGGGACAACCCTTTTAGACCAAGCGCTGGGCATGCCTACCATTTTTCCCGTCATTAAACTGGATTCGGATACGTCCTAAGTGCGCTTGCGCCGTGCGCTTTAGACTATGCGCTTAGATCATTAAAATAGGGCCCCATCTTTTGATAAAATACTAGAATATCTGTGTTTTATGTACCACTGTATAATGACAACTGCTGAATCTCCAAAATCATGGTAAATTAAATTGTATTTTGCCTTAGTTGTGAATATGTGTTTGCAGTCTAAATGAAATGTACCACAAATTAATGAAAATAATTGGTTGGTTTTCTATTGGTTGTCCTCGCAGGCTGCAAGCAAAAACAAACAAAGTGTAGTCTTCTCCCCACTCATTAAAGTCAATAGTTATATTTGGTGTGATTGCTGTCGTAGAGAGGAGGAGAATTACTTTAGGGAATTTTAGCTTCAGGTGTGCCCTGCTTATATTTCATGTAAAATAATTATAACATATCTGCTGCTATAACTCTTCTATGATAAAATTTGTGCCATATGTTTTTTAATGCATAGTTTGGTGTGGAGTTTGGGTACCTCAGCTTGTAATCGAGGTGTAAAATTTCTATGCTCCCTCATTTGTAGCAATAACACTGACTTTAAATGAGTAATCGTAGAATCGCAGACATAGTGGTCTGGATATGCTGGTCTATGTACAAAGAATTTAAACCCTTCTGGTTAAAGAATAGAACAAAATTACAGTGCTGAATGAATTTTATAGTGATTTTTATAAAAATTAACAAGCATGAAAAATAGCTAGTAAAGACGAGGTGAAAAAGATTTTAGAGCTTTAACACTCCAAATACACTCACATAAAAATGACCATCTTACCTCCATGGCATTGGTCAACATCCGGGTTAATCTGAAAGGTATTTTCTCAGGGAATTTTTCTCTGGTCATTGCAACCTTAAAATATAAAACAACATTTCAGTTATGAACGAACAAAACTACTGTATGTTGCTTATTTGTTGTAGTTTATAAGAAAAACTACCTCAAAACAATCCCCAAAATCGATATGCAGTATCTTTCCACTGAGCCTATCCAACATTAGATTGGAAGGATGTCTGTGGTTGGAGGGAAAAAAGAGATTATTCATAATATAATAAATAATGAATAAACTACATTGATAAATGCTGATAAAATGCAATAATTTTTGTTCAGTTTGTACCTGTCCCCAAGCCCTAAGATATAACCAACCATGGACATGACAGCTAGTGAGCGGGTGTAGTTGGTCCTCCTGTCGAACCAAACCTGCATAAAGAGGAAGCTATGTAAACCCATTTTTCATTTTGTAAATTAAAATAATAAAATAATGCATAAATAATTGATAGTATCTTGTAGAAACAATGGTATCTACAATGGCATACATTTCACCACTAGAAGGAGGGAAAAAGAACACATATCCAAATTATCTCCAAGAGTAGCAAGATCAAAACAAGACATGAAAATAAACGAGGAAAATCTGCACACAGTTTAACTATTCCCTTTATTTGTGAAATAAAGCGTCTGTGTGGACATGGTATAAATAAATATATGAAATAGAGAGTGCAGTTTTTCATCTTTATTTGAAATAAAACAGCAACATTTCAGATTTTCTTGTTTATTTTCATAATTTTAACCACTGAATCTTTTGATGAAATGCCCAGGTCAAATTTCACACCGAAATCAAACAAAACTATATTTTGCAAATAGTAAGTAAATCCTAATGTTACATAAAACAAATCTCATTTTCACTTTTGTAATATTTTAAATACATTAAAATAATCCTAGCTGGACACAGTAAATTTTTTCACAATACTAATTTTCTGTATTTATGGTAATACAATTAAATGCTTAAAACTGGTACTCAAATAGGCTTCATGTTGTTTATGCACATATCACTTGCTTCATGGCTGAATGAATCATACATTCAAACATATCTGTTGAATTACTTACTGAGTGATTCACTTTAATGAAAGTGTTTTGCTTAGTTTCATATTTAAAATATTTTATTTTTAAATGTATTTTTTAAATGTAATATTTTAATGTTCAAAATATTATTTTTAAACCAATCTCATAGCATTATTTATGCAATTGTAAATGCTGCCTTAGATGCACTGCAGAAGTGGCACAGAAGCAGGAAAAGTGGATTTTGTTGATACTGATTTCATTTGATTCGTAACATCCTATAGTTCCTTATTTTTATTGATTAAATGCAAGAAGTTGACATAATACATGATGCATACATCTAATAAAAAATTGCCATTATAAAGGAAAAACTCTCCAGGAAATCGGTTTTAGGGTGTACACAAAATATGAAGAATATGAAAAGCTTTTGGGAGAAAGCTGTCCACAAACAGCACAAAAACACTCAGCAAAATCTCAGAAAATATTGATATTTAGTATTTTTTGTCAATATCGCACACCCCTAATTCCTGCCTTATTTAAATTGAAATGTGCTTATACATTCCTTCCCATCAGATGCTCAGTAATGTTAGAAAGAGTTTAATATGAAGTACCTGGAATGGACTCTGATAATATGACCACATGCCTAAGTACAACACAACAGTTTTTTGATGAGAAGGAGAGAAGATAATGAATGCGAACCTCTGAACTGGGACTCTTAAGCCAGAGCAGTTTGGCCAGGTCGTCTCCTGCTGTATTGTTCACGGCATGCTCAAACACCTCCACCTTCTCCATGAGAGTCAAGTGATCATAGTCAGGGGCCATCTAACATAAATGACACAGTTTTAGTTAACAACTTCATTGAATAAGTTATTTCGGAGATCAGTTTTACTTCTTCCTGCACTATCCGCATAATGCAACCCTTTTATTTAGTCCATTTTACAGAGTGGCATAGTGTCTAAAGCTCAAGGTTTGCAACCAGAAAGCATGTTGGCTCTAGCCAAGAGTTAGCACTTATGTCCTCTTTTAAAGAATGCAACTCCACATTACTTCACAGGGAATTGTCCCTTTAATAATTGCCCCCACAGTTTATTTTAGATAAAAGTGTGTACTTCATGACTTGCTTATTTTATTTCATGTCTCATTAGCCATGTTTCCAGCTAAGGATAAAAAAAAAGGTTTAGCGCTTCAAAATGCTTACCGATGTCGAACACAATATTTAACTTTAATATTTAACATACATTTTATATAGTTCAAATATCGCAACAAATTAGTTATTTTGTAAAGAAAAGGGTCTTTATCACAAATAAATGTGGTGTCACATCAGGAAGCTGTATTTGTCATGCTTAAGACGTGTTACCCTAAGCATAATGCGGTGTTCAATGTTGAGTAGAATCTTCTTCTTCTCTCGGTAGTCTCGAATCAGTGCATGCAGCGTGTCACAGTGAGGAACCCAGCCGATCAGACCAGAGTTGGTGGAAAGTGGGATCACAGCATAGCGCTGAATACTGTTAAAAGACACATTAAAGGAAACATGAGCATTTTATCATCATAACCTACCTATAGGGGTAGGTGATATTTTGTAGTTTTGAAAAAGCAATGCAAATAGACTATGCTTATGACTTGAGAGTATGAGCAAAGGTTTCAAGTAACAAAGTACAAATAGTTTGTTACCTTATTTAAGTAGAAATTTCGCCAAAGCAAATTTTTGTCCCGACAAAGCCTTATTTGATCGTGAGTGATGTAGAATAGAATGACTGCTGCACTTGACAGGGTGCATAAGAACGAGCAGAGAGAGACTCTCTCGGCCGCGTGCACTCTCACCGTCTTCAAACAACACGAGCGCTGTCTTGCCCTCTCTCCCTCACGCATATTAATCAAAATCAATTGATACGATGGTAAGCATTCTGAGATTTTTTCTCCTGAATTACAGCGGGGTGTGAATTATGCTAAAAAAAACCTGTTGCCTTATCTTCTCTGAAAAGCGTTCCGCACATTCAGCTGACAAACCACAATTTAAATTAATGAAAAAACCTATCCAGTGATGAAATGCTTTCTGTGTTGCCACAAATCTTGTGTGAACGTCCACTAATGACACGTCTGATTCGCGAACTAATGACTCCTTTGAACCGATTCACTTTAATGAATGGTTAAAACAACTGATCTGTCCAACACTGAACTCACACGAGACGTCTGAATCGGTGTATAACAAGTTGGTAACACTACAGTAATGTTCCGTTTATTAACTCTAGTTGACTACATTAGTTAACATTTATTATTAATAAACTGCACTTCTACAGCATTGCTAATGTTAATTTCAACATTTTAGGCTACTTATAGCCTACATTATTTAAATCAAAAGTTGTATTTGTTAACATAGTTGCACTGTGAAGTAACATGATGAACAAACAATGAACAGCTGTATTTTTATTAACTAAGATTAAACAAAGATTAATAAATACAGTAACAAATGTATTGCTCATGGTTAGTTCATGTTAGTTATTAGCCTAATACATTAACTAATGTTAACAAATCAAACCATATCATAAAGTGATACAAACAAATAATTTACTCAGAACACCTCTTAAGTGTGCTTAGCCCATTTTTGGGCCCATCAGTGGCTAGCAAGATTTAACCTTAATGAACAGTATTTTCAGGTTATTTATATGACAATGTGTAAAAAAATTACCTAAAACAATAATGTAGACTAGTTTAGACTGGAGTGAGATGAAAACAGAAAAAAGTTCAAAGCAAGTTGTTGTTAGCTAGCGGTTCATTTTATTCAATTATAGGCCTATATGGTAGAAAATACTTTATTTTGACTATACTTAGTCAAAATAAACGTTTTAATGCTACTTTTTTAAAATTCCACTTTTTGATATTGATATGATTATATACCAAAATAATTATCAGGTATAGCAAAGAAGGATTTTATCTTATAAAGCTATGAAATCCAGTGGTAAAATCAGAGCTTTAAAAAAAAAAAAAAAGAGACAGTGTCTGTCGGCAACCACCGAAGACCATTTTTGAACCAGGACAAACCCTGGACACCCTATTGGTTTGTAGCTACGCAATCCATCGCACCTGCACATGACACAAATCACGTCACACTCAAGGACATAGCCAGTGTTGGTGTTCCAATTAAGGTTATTGATAACATTAATCGTTAATCTTCCGCTCCATGAAACACGTTAATGCTGAGTAGTACACATATATGGTTCTTTAATGTATTTGCATTGTACTAAAATGCGTTCATTTTCAATGGGCATATATGCGGCTGAGACATGTAGCCTAGTGCATCCCAATGTTTTCAACATTAACATTTTAATATAACATTATAGTAATTATGGCATTTAGATTTTTTTTTTTTTTGGAGGAGGTGGGGTAGTGCACTATCGCGGCCTAAGCTTTTGTCCTCAATGGCATTTCTTTCCTTACAGTTTTGAAACCAGTACTTTTAAACTTTTACTTGAGTAAAAAGCTTGAGTTGATACTTCAACTTCTAAAGAAGACTTTTTAAACCCTAGTATCTATACTTCTACCTGAGTAATGAATATTAATACTTTTGACACATCTGAGTATGAGCATAGTATAGAGTCATCCACAAATATAAGCACCCTCGGTGCCCTTCATAGCCCTTTATTTTCATAAAGGGCTATGTAAATTTGCCTTTTTAGACAAAAAATCCAAGAACAAATAAATGTGAAATGTTTTTGCCCCTACATTTGTGCTACAATTATTGGCAGCCCTAGAAATTCTTATGAGTAAAAATCTGAAGTATGTTTTCATTAATAATGTACGTTTTTATGTTCTTGTAAATCAGTGGTTCCCAACCTTTTTTTGTCTGAGACTTTTCCCAAGAAAATATTTTAGGACCCCCCTTCACATTTAATGATATTATCGCTCTTGTAAGCTTGCAGCAAGGATGACAAAATATGTTGTTTTCAAACAAACGGTATGTTTACTATAACCAGATATGTTTATGCACAAACAATAGCCTATAATATAGAAAATACAATAACAAAAACATCAGTAGGCCCTTTGTAATTTAAAAACGTAAGCCTAGGAGTAGCCTTTAAATTGGCCCTATTTGAAATGCAATAACATTATTCACACTGGTGGGTAGGTAAAAAAAAGAAAGAATATAGGCTATTACTAAATGACTGCTGTCTGGGACTTCAATACTTGCATGTTATTTGTGAGGCTATATCAATGTGAGGCTTTATTTTTGGCGCTATAGCGAGCGATAATAAACTTGCGTATATTAACAGAATAATGCGTCTTTCGGAAGAACATTGAAGCCGGAACTACTTCTCTCTGTGTACATCTATGACGAGCAGTGATGCCGGTAACGCGTTACTTAGTAATGCGTTATTCTAATCTGACCACTTTTTTCAGTAACGAGTAATCTAACGCGTTACTGTTTCCAATCCAGTAATCAGATTAAAGTTACTTATCCAAGTCACTGTGCGTTACTATTTTTGCCATTTTCCTTAGTAAAAATTAGGGCTGTAATGCGATATGAAACCGAAATCGGTGTGAGAAGGGAGAATCACGAAACACCCCTTCCAACTCCCAGAGTTATCCTTCCCGTCCAGATCCAACGCTACCACATCTTTAAATTACTATTAGTATTATTTGAAGTCAACATTATAAAATACGTAGACCTACACCGCAACTAGTTGTGGATAAATTCTTTAAAATTGGGCAATTCCAGCGTTATGGACGTGACATTTGCAGGAATATTTTTTAAATATAATTTTTGATATATGTTATGTTTAGAACCAATTTATTTTTTATTTTTCATTTGAACTCAGTAACTAAACTTTGCATTCTCAGATTACCTCAAATGTGTATGAATAAACAGTATATGATGGTTTACTGGTGACTTAGTATTTTCATGCAATTTTGTTCACAAAACCAGAATGTCTTGCAAGGGGTTCAATCATTTTGATTGCAAGCATATATTTAAAAAAAAGATTTTGTGAAAAAAAAGAAAGATTTAGTGAATATTTGAAATAAAAGACCAAACCAACAAATCAACAGCAAACAAGTTTTGCTCATATTTTCCAAAGGTGCCAATATCTGAGGAGGTAATTCCAGCTCTGCTCAGTGGGTAGCACTGTTGCCTCACAACAAGAAGGTCCTCGATTTGAGTACCAGCTGAGCAAGAATTATATGGGCAGTTTTGCAGTTCCCTCCGTGTAAGCATGGGTTTCCTCCGGGTGCTCTCATTTCCTCCACAATACAAGTGGACTGAACATACAAACAGAGAGAGAGAGAGAGAGAGAGAGAGAGAGAGAGAGAGAGAGAGAGAGAGAGAGAGAGAGAGAGAGAGAGAGAGAGTTGTGTGTGTGTGTGTGTGTGTGTGTGTGTGTGTGTGTGTGTGTGTGTGTGTGTGTGTGTGTGTGTGTGTGACTGCATCCCAGTACTGGGGTTGCATGAGTTACACACCCAGTGCTGGGTTGCGTCGGGAAGGACATCTGGTGTACAACCTGTTCCAAATAAATATGTGGTCACTGTGGTGACCCTTAAAGGGAGCATCCAAAAGTGAGAGAAAGACTGTAATGCCTAATCTGATTTTGTAATCTGATTTAAAGCATTAAAACATTAACATTAGTAAATTCAGTTCAGTTCATTTGTGGGAATCTTTTTAAACTGGCCACTTCAAGGAATCAATGCAAAAGATGTCCTTGCGTGGGATTTTTTATTAAAATGTTTTAGTGAAAATATGCAGTTGCACTCACAAGTTTGAATACTTGTTGCAGAATCTGCAAGCTGTTTTGTCATTTAAAAAATAATAATGGGGTCATACTTTTTTATTTTATTTAGTACCACCATGAATAAGCCATTTCATATAAAATATGTTTACATATATTCCACAAGACCAAATAATAGCTGAAGTTACACAAACTACCCAGTTCAAAAATTTACATTGCCTTGGTTTCTTTTATAATGGTGTGCAGCTGCCTCAATGATCAATTGTTGTGTGCATGAGTCCCTGCTTTGCACTGAGTAGTGAAGCTGCCCACTATCTGAAGCCTGCATTGGCTATATGACGATGAGATCCAGCTTTTCATACTTAGGACAATTGAGGGACTTTTAAACAACGATTATAAAATGTGAACATTCATTGATGTTCAAGCAGGCAACACACTACATTAAGATGTTAACTTTGAACATGATGATCTGTGTAAATTGTTATTATTTTGTATTTAGAAAAATATATATCTCATATTCCTGAAGGGCAGTAAAATGTTTGCATGTGTCAGTGATTAAAAATGCTAAATAGTGGCCGATATATAATACTGCAAATCGGTCGACTACTAATTTGAACTGTATCACGCTTCTTGCATCAAACATTCTGTATCTACTTGACAACGTCAATTGGTGATTCTACTAATCAAAAACCAAAATGGTATTTTTAAGTCATTTCAGAGAAAATAAATAAAGTGAGATTATCAATCAAGATCAACATCAATATATTTTTTGTTTTAGCTATGTCTTATTTGCCTGATATCATTTGTTTTAAAGAATGACACTGTGAGATGCTCTGATGCATGAATGCGAGAGGCTTGCCTTAGATTCTTGCGTAAGGAGGCTGGGTCATTTGCCAGTAGAGTGTTCACTAAGCCAAAAAGCTGCATGACCCTCTCGTCTTGCCGTAGATCTTCATGGCCCTTCAGCAGGAACATGAACTCATGACCGTTGCTACCTGCAGGGTGCAGAGGAGAACAGAGAAAGCTTTTGTCTCTCCATATCACCAAGGCAATGTAAGGGCAATCTAACTTCACATTGACAACCAAGATTACAGCATGTGTATGGAAAAAAACAAACTCATGTCTCATGTATCTTTACTTAACTTTAATTTTTTGTTTTATTTTTGCATTGAAATGTATGTGAATATAAGTGAATTTAATTTGTTAAAAATTAAGTTCACTTATATTAAACAGGCAGTTTGGTGAGATATGCTGTCAGACAAACTGACAGTATAGCTGCCCATTGCTCAGATCAAGCCATGAGCCTGATCAGATGTAAAACTGTGTATTTTTGTCTTTTGTTGATCATTTTCTTTACCCCTAGCATTAACCTAATTTACAGCCTATGCAAAACTGCAATTTTTCATTTGGCTCTTACCCATGATGGTGAGTTTGCGTGGCCGCTGTTTGGAGGTGATAACCTGCAGTGAGGGAGCAATGGACTGGATACGTATTATTGGCTGATTGGGGTCATATGTTCCGGGCACAGCCAACTCCAGATCACGACACATAAGCAGTTTAGGTGAGACGTACTGAAGCTCTAGAGAAGTGAGCTGTGGACACAGCAATATGCAAGAATGTTTCACACTTTTAACACCTTTATGAACAAACATAATTATATCCTGGCAAAAGTAAGAGGTTTATTTTAAAAGTACACCTCTTTTATACAATTTCACATCTGACATATCAACACTGTCAGATATACATGAAATAATAATAAAATCATAAAAATATAAAATCAGGTAAAAAATTAATGGCCTCAGTGATCCTCCAGGGGGGCCACGAGATAACTTTAATTTAAATATATTAATATAATTCACTAATTTTATTATTTATATGTTAAATAATTTTTTTTAAATCCTGTATGCATTCTGTAATTGTTTCAGAGCAACCCAAGGCGTTTCTCATCGTGCAGAGTGAAATACAGGCTGAACTGTGGCTAAAAACACCCAACTGCTTCATTAACAAAGAATATTAAAACTATATCTCTCACTGATATAGAGCAGAGCGAGCATTTTCAATTTAAGCGTGCGTGAGCGCGAAGCTCAACTTCCATAGGAATGAACTGAAAACGCTCGCTCTGCTTCGTGACAGTAGACAGCACCGTCAGTTGGGTAAAGATGGATGACAATTGATGAATGAAGGTAAAGACGATTTCAGTGACATACAGGAGTCCTACATTAGACATGCGCCAGTCCCTTATTATTATTGATGCACAAACAATGATGCTCTCTGCATCGGAACACAGTTCAATATATCCGTGCAGTTATCAAAATGAATGTACTGTAAGTGTTTTATAAAAGATGCTCGCCGAAGAAGTGTGTTTTGGAGAAGTTTGTGAGGATCAGTGGTGTTTATGTACACATGGGCATCAGACGCTCCAAACATAGACGCAAACGTGTTCTGACAAAGGAACTGTTCACTGATGACATGGACCCGCCTTCAGATCGCTGAGGTTACACACATTCAGAATGTTTAATTTTTTTTTACTTTGTTTACTAAGTTTACTTGGAGTTAAAATATTTTCATGATATTACTTCTGGCTAATGTAGATGATCTATTGATTATTCTGAGCACTACACCATTAGGAAACACTGTTGGCAGACCTGTGGCAGCTGTTTGGAGATCCTGCGGAACACGTGGTAGTACAGGTCCCAGGCCTGCGTCAGGTCCTTCACGTTTCCTGATCGCATGTACTTTCTGCACCAGTCCTGCGCCTCCATCAGGTCTCGGCCATAAGCCTGAAACAACAGCCACAGTTACAAAATGAAAAATCTTTATTCTCAGTAAAGGACTTTCTTGTATGGAATGAAAGTCGTTAATGTTTATATATTGAATGAAAGTGTTTAACGCAATCTCCAAAGAATACACAGATACGTAGTTAAGAGAAAGAAGAAAAAGACAAAAAATCCTAACAATTTATTAGATTGATTGTAAACTATAAATAATGCTGCATGACAACTTCGATTGCTTTATGTTACAAAATAAATGTTTACAAGGTTTACAAGTCTGTGACAGTAAATGGTTGATGCAGCTTAAGTGTGTGTCATTATAGAAACATTATAGACTGGTCTATATGGTTCTCAACCTTGTTTGGCTATTCATTAGACAGCATCTTAACAGATTTGACATTATTGACAACTACACTGAGAATAATTACATGCAAACCAATTTTCACTGTGTGTTTTTAATTTAATGCACTCTGAGTAAATATTTTAGGACAGAGTAAATAAAATAAATACAAATATTATAACAATAAAAAATCAGATTTTTCTATGACGATTTTATTATTTTCAATAACTTTTCCAGGCCTGGAAATCATAATTTTAAAATTCCACAATATTGTAGTTATCCAGGTTTACCATGACCATGGGAAACAATGGTAATACATATTTTAAATGAAAGTAAATTTTGCATCTAGTGGATTTTGTTCAATGATAGGCAAAGAAAGCACACATTTAGTGAAAAATGGAAACATATCACTGAAGATTAATGTACAGTATATGCACAAGAAGTCATGTGTTACAGTGCTCAAAACATCCATTAACTGAGGTAATATAATTCCTTTAGTACTTTAGGCACATAAAGGTCTTATCTTCTCAACTGATACTTTTTTTCACGAAGTATGTGCATTTTTACCTGATTAAAGGACGTTTCTTTCAAAGTTTGTGGCCCTCTCTCCATCATGGCATGAAGGGGCTCCAGGACGGCAAACATTCCCTTGACGTTCCTCTCTCCAAAGTACAGACGTGACGCCTCCTCCAGCCCTTCGTGCCACATTTCATGCCACAGAATAGCCACCCTGATCAGCTCCTCACTTACCTGAACATGGACAGAAACAGGGGTCATGTGGTGCTTCTACTTAGACTAATTTCACTTTTAGCAGATGTTTTGGATCATAATTGGCCCTTTGGCTAAGCTCTGCCTTAAAATCATTGCTTATCAATGCTTCTCCTGTACCTTAGCGATGTTTGTCATTTACCATGTTATCAGACAAGCTTTTTCTCTTTTCTGGTGTAAGTCTCGTTCTATGGAGGATCTGTGAGTTTGAGAAGGGTCTGGCTGCTGACTTGAACTTGCACTCTCAGACTTGCGCTTCCTCTGCCGGTAACGTTACTTGTAATCGGCAACCTGCATTTTCCACTGACTGCAACACCATCACAACTCAATGCATGTAGGCTATAGTTTACCGTCTGTTTTACTTTACATTCTCACAGTAAAAATGTGGCAGTGAGTACATGTGTGACTTAACTAAATGGAATGAAATTACAACTAAATGTAGCGTCTTTAATAGGAAAATCTGTGATTTTGGAAACACAAACACAACATTTTATATATAAAGAAAATTACTATTTGTCTTTAAAAAGTCATTTATAAAATTAAGACAGACTAAATGTAATATAAATTTGGTTGTATAATTTTTTAGGCAGATTTATTCATTTATTTTTCATTTTGTATTTATTTGGATGAGACAGTGCATATGGATGAACGTACAAGTATAAGTTGACGTAAATACGACGGATTTAGCACAATGCTAATTTCCATCCGTAGTCTTTCCTGTACGGCTTTCTTGTAGCTCAAACAATAGAGCGTTGGCGCTTGCAAGGTCATGGGTTTGATTCCCAGGGAAAGCAAGAACTGATAAGAATGTAAAATGTGTACCTTGAACTGCAATGTAAGTCGCTTTGGATAAAAGCGTCTGCCAAATGCATAAAAATGTAAAATGTAGTCCCAGACATAGAGAAAAACAAAACAAAAACATACATAACTAACAGACATATAGAGCTAAAAAGAATTAAAAGTACCTATACTATATAAAGTACTTGATATAATAATTATTTAAAGTGCATATTTTAAAATGCCTGTGCATAGACATCCCAAAGTGCTTGTTATGAATATATAAATCTACCTATCTGAAAGTGCATATTTTAAAGTGCCTATGCATAGTTCTTACTTAATATTCACAGTTTTGGTTGTTAGATATCTTTTAAGCTGTTTCTTATACAAAACAAAAGTGGGGCTACCTCTAATTACCGTTGGCATACTGTTTCAATTTGTGCAGCCTTTAATAGAGAGGATGTTTTGTGCAAAGGTAGACATTCTAAAGTGTACTTCACTTTTAGCAGTAAAGTGAAAGTTCCTTTAATTTTTTATTGGAACATTCATGCAATGTTATCGTTATTGTTTTTGGTTTATTGTAATTAAACACGCCTATATATTTCACAGAATTCATTCATGGTGGTTTTGAAGACAGGCAGCAAGTCGTGTGTGGAACACTCAAATGCTCTTGGTTCTGTTCAGCTGCCCAAAATACTGTGGGCAGCTGAACAGAATCTTGTTACTGTGTAACAAGACCAAGGCAATGGCCAAGTAACTGAAGGCTGAATGTCCAGAGAACAGGAATAATGCTCTGGAACCCCCTCCAACTTTGTTTTTACTCATATGCAGGATATGCTTATGTTCTTTGAGAAATTTGTTGATGTAATGAAATGTATTATATTCCTGCAATAGACACAAGCAGAAACAAAAATATTTTTTGAAAAAATAAATAAATAAAAGATAATAAATTTGTCTCATTTTATTAATGAATAACTTTTAACCATTTATTCCAGCAGCTTGGCCCCACTGGCAATCCAAACAAATTGTTGGAAAAATATTTTCGGTTTAAGTGTAAGTGTCAAGTGTAAGTGACGACGCAGGCAGCGGAGAATGCAGGTGAGGACTGCAAGTGACGAGGTAAGGGAGAGTACAAGTCTGAGAGTGAGTTGGAATAGTAAAAAAAAACAAAAAACATTCACATTCACAGAAAAACTCACTGTTTATGGAAACCTCTAGCTCATTCTTATAGCACATTCTGTAAAGGTTGTCTGAGTGAGCAAAAGCAACCAAGAGGGAGAGGAACATAGCCAAGGGCCAATGTGTACCTAATAAAATGTATTATTCAGACAGTCAAACTGAATGTGCACTCGTACCATAATGGCTTGCTGGACCAGGGTGTTGCAGTGCTCACACATGTTCTTCAGGATCTTGTTGGCTGCATTGTGGCGGGCAGTGGTGGTGGACTTGGAGGCCACGGTGAGTGGATAAATCAAAGCCTTTAAGTGTACAAACAGAAAGCCTATGAATCAATCTGTTGCTAACAAAGGTAACAGGCCATATGATTCATGTACACTACCAGTAAAAAGTTTGGGCACACCTACTCTTCTTTGTCATGACTATTTATCACATTTTAGAATAATAAGTCATCACAACTATGAAATAACACAAATGGTACTATAGGTGCAATATTTGTAGGTTCTTTGTCTAGATTCCAAAACTGCAAACTCATTCTGTCAAATGTCTTGAGTTTTTGTCTCTGAATTTTTCTGAGCTTTTAAAACAGCATTGAATGAATTCCCATGTGTGAACTTTTTTTTTTACTTCTGACTAAAATGTCAGTTTTGTAAAGAAATTCATACATAGACATAAACATACTGTATGTTTGTCTAATTAAACTAAAACCAGGTCAAGCAATTAGTCCAGAACCACATCAACTTAACCTACTTATCTCCATACACACAACATCGCGGGACCTATTATACAAGGACATGGTTTCCCCCACCATTGCTACATGTATGCTGATGACACGCAGCATATATTTTCATTTAATCTAGACAATCACATGGTTGTGAAGACAGAACTTCTTGTCTTCCCAGCTACTGTGATGGTACAATTAAGTTTCACCATCCAGCTAGGATCATTAATAATAATGCCAACCAGGTCAGCCAGAAATCTTGTAATCTTTGATGACCAACTGACCAATGCAAAGACAAATCAGTCATGCAAATTTGCATTCCACAATATCAGGAAGATCAGGACCTTCTTTAATCAGAATGCAGCAAACCTCTACAAATGATCCAAGACGCAGCAGCACGACTCTTTCTTTACCTCTCTGCACTGGCTATCGATTGCTTTATGCGTACAGAAAAGCCATGAGCACCACAAAATCGTACCTCCACTTATCGACTACAGGATTCTGGAGAAGATGTAGACTTGAAAGAGTTTACATCTCCTCCAGAATCCTGTAGTCAGTGAGTGAGCGCCACCTCACAGTACCATCACAGAAAGGCATACAATTCCATTCCAGACATTTTCATTCAATGTCCCTTGGTGGTGGAATGATCTTCCTGCAAAATCCCTGCAAAAGCTCTGACAATATTCAAGAAACAGCTAAATACTCATCTCTTCTGTGAGCACTTAAAAGGATTATTTCACTACAGAATACAATTTCACCCCCATGCCATCCAAGATGTTTATGTCTTTCCTCTAAAACCTTAATTTCTTTTTTTGGCTGAGGAAAGAAAGACACGAACATCTTGGATGACATGGGGGTGAGTAACTTATTAGAACATTTTAATTCTGGAGTGAACCAATACTTTAACTGCATCCTGCTGACTCTTGAAAATAATTATTTTCTATGCTTTCACTATTTCTTAAATCCTACAATACTAGACAATGTTTGAAACCTTATATTGTTAGCTATAGGTAAAAGTGTCTTATAAATAAATAATTTAAAAGAAAATTCACATATTTCAGGCTTTAGACCAAATGGCTGACATCACGAGAAACAAATTTAAGTTAGTCCAAACTTATGACTGGCAGTGTATGTGAATAAAATACCTTTACAATAACAAAGAGCAAGGAAATAAACTTGTTGGCCTACATAATCTGGAGCTTTGGTTTTGCTTATGTTTTTAAATAACAGAACACTATAAAGTTGTACACCAACTTTAATCAACAACAAAAACTCTTCTTGAATAATGTAAAAACATTTTTTTTGCTATATGCAGTAATGAAATACACTTTCCCTCACATCACCTAATGCAACCGAATGCACTGGGTATCACTGTGAATGTGTAACGTTAAGGTGATGAGAAATAATAGTGTGTGCTTTCAAATTCAGCCAAGTGCTGAAATAAGTAAAAAATACTTATTGGTATATTTGGTTTTTGATAGTTATGCATTCCACCAGATGAGCATCCAATTTCATGGTGCAGGAAAAAGTCACTTATCAGACCTCTATTCAACAGTATGTAGCCCCAACAGAGCACTTCTAAGACCAATTAACAGATTTTCATCAGATTTTTTTTTTAAATAAGAAGATGTGAGATGATACAAATGTGCATCATGGAGATGGAGCTTATTTGTGCATTACTCTAACCAATGCATAGTGATCATTACTAATTTTTATGTATACCTGGGGGTGGTAGCGGCCAATGTCGGTGAGTAGCTGGTGAATAAGACGTCCCACCAGAGCACGTGGGGTATCAATTCGTGCTATCAGTTGAGGGATGACCTGATTACAAGGAGGAATATAATACATGTTCTTTTTGCAGCGATTTAAAGCTAAATTCTGCCGTTAAGCAATTTTCTTTAATATCAGTATTTTTGCCTTGTTGTCCAGTAAAAAATATGTAAACATCCTTTAACGAACATACATTTGTTTGGGAAGCAAAATTGTGCAAAATAATAAGAATTCATAAATTGAGTTTATCTTTCTTACCTCATTAGCATGTATCTTACTTATTTTAAGCTTAAAACCAAATACATTTTGCAGATCTACAAATCTAATAAAATCTGATAAAACCACATTTGAACACAAAGTGCTGCTGCCAATGGTAATAGATTTTAATTATTAAACTTATGAGCATTTTTGTTGCAATCAGGACCCTGCTTATGTATAGAAAGCTTGAAATGGGCTTACCTGTAACCAGGTGTCTATTTGGATGGTCTTAATACCTTCAACTAGAGCTTCATTCACCTCAGGCCAGTGGCCATAATCAAACCATAAGGTCAGGACTCTAAATGTAAAGGAACAAAGACATGGTCATGCACAGTCACCCCATGAAGTTACACACTATGAAGTTACTCAATGAATTGTATTTAAATTCAATATATTTCAATTGTTTTTTGTTTGGTGCTGCACAGAAGTATCTATTGCTGGATTTCAGAGAAAGCATCTCATATCATCACACAAGTGCAGCTTTATTCTTTCACTGCTATAGGTCAAGAAGAACCAACAAAAATATTTACAAGCATCAAAATGCCCACTAAACTACTAAAAAAGGTGCTTCCTGTAGTTTTAGAACTCTTCTCAATTCTCAATCCTATGGACTGTATTCTTAGGGCATGCTGGCACTTATTTAAGTTGGCATGAAAAGGGAGTTGCATTTGTCTTTTCTTCCCTATTGTAATGTATATCCAAGTAAAATGGCTTCTGAAATATAGGGTGGAACTTGATTTTGTTCAATGGGACTGGAACATTGAAATCTTTGTCATCTGCCACTGCTGTGATTCATGTGAGTGACAGGTTGCTGGAGGGGGTGAGGTTATTGTTCTGCCCTTGTGCAGATGTCCTTGCAGGGGGAAGGGGAAGTCATTTTGATTAAAGATTATGAGGGCATAAGAATTGTCAAAGTTGATTTAATGGTTACTTTAACCACTCATCAAGAAACTTAATCTTTGTTAATTATACACCCATTTCAAATTCCATTCCATTTTGGTATAAAATATTCTAGAAAAACTTGTGTCTGCTCAATGAGATCTTTTTGCTGATAAATGGCATTTATGAAGAGAGTCAGGATTTAGACTCCATCAGAGGACATTGTGGACAGCTGAGCTGACACAAAAACATTCATGTTATTCATATTCTATGCGGTGGTCAGTTCACAGCAGTGACAGAAATTCACTTTTTTTTTTTATTAAGGGGCAATATTTGCAACCTTAAATTGATTTCCAGGGGCATTTTTACCTATATAAGGTAATTTCTTTCTAAACTTATTAGATGCATACGTCTAATGCGTCTAAGATGCGTCACCTTTTATGTCAAATTATATCATTCAAATGCAATTAAATTAGAATAATAACTACAAGTATTATACAAGAATAATAGTAACAAGGCTGTTACCAATCAAATTAAATCATTATCAACAAAATCCATCTTTACAGTCCAAAAGTTTAATTCAGTATTTAAATATATAATGATTTAATGATATAATGAATTTTAACTTTTTAATTAAAAGGTGCTTTAAATATGAAACTAAAACTGCCAGTAGATGGCGGCAAGTCACTGTCTTAATGAGCGAGTCATTCATTCAACCGATTCGTTCAAACGGCTGATTCATTCAGTCTTTATTGAATGGGTCATTGAATCATTAATTAAACCGATTCGTTCAAAACGCGGATTCGATTCAGTCAGTAAAAAACTAAAACGGCATATACAGTGAAAGTGTCAAACTGTTGCATAGTTAAAACAATAATTCCGATATCATCATAGACAATACATATCACACACAACTTTTACAATTGAATTTACATTTACCCATTTTCTTCTCTTCCTTTTGGTTGCAGTACATAGCAATGTTGTTTTCGTCAACGATGACGATAACGCAATTATTTCGTTGACGCACCTTTTTTTTATGACGATAACGTTACGATGACTAGCTAAAAATGGCTCCAAGGTGACTAAAACATGACGAGACGTTTTCTAGTTTTCGTTGACGAGACGAGATGGAACGAAAATGATTATAAGTATGACGTTCACAATGCATGTAATTTCTGCCTATAAATACGATAATTTTGACCTCTGTACGATGTACGATCAATAATGAAAAAAATCCCATAATGTACGATAATTTCATAAATTGCCCGCAAATTAGTTAAAATCTCCCGGAATCTAGATCGAGCAAGCAAGAGCGCACATGTGTAGCGCGCGCACAGCAGAGAAAGGGAGCGAGAGACCTTGCGTGTGTGTGCTAGTGTGCGTGTGTGCCTCACGAAGCGCATGTAAGGACCCAACCAATCGAATTATTCAGAAAGTCTAGTTTATTATGCAAAGGTTTTACTTACCTCAGAGTGTCCTGTAAGTTATTTCCACGTGAGAGTGAGATAGATCTGAAGAATCCTTGCACTGCAGGAACTGTGTACAGAAGGAGAGTCTTGGACAAATCCTGAAACATGAAAATCATAGAATTCAACCATAAACTACATGAAAGCCAACATAAAAAAAATAATAATTTCATATGTAAATCCATGTGATTTCTTTCGCATACACTTTTAAGAGTGTTGCATGTGCTAACTTCATGTTTCTGACTTCAGGCTCTTGGGACTGAATGTCAATTCATTTGCTGTTTATTTGCCCAAATGTCTGTTGATAAACATTATTTTACTTTCCATGCAATTCTGGGTTTTAAACTGTTGATAGGCTGATTGGTAGCGATTTGGTAGCGATCATTTGGTAGCGATCACGTCATTATCTACATAGCCCAGTTGATTGGTTGTTGCTGCATCAGCGGCCAATGAGCTGCGGCTCAACATTCAAACAAATAGAGAGCCTAAGTCCCGCCCCTCCGCTTCCGGCTCATGGGACCTTATTTCGGAAAAAATATGTATGGAAGTCAATGGCGAGAGATAACTTATCTTTTTATTCCGTCTGAACTGTCCCCTGAACTACACATATGATGTTTGTCAATTTAAAAGGTAAATATGAAAGTCAAGAAAGTCGCAGTTTGTCATAAAACAGAAGAGTAACGTTTAGTTGTATGTGAAAATCGCTCGATGAACTACATCTCTCGTCTCGCACTATGTAGCCTACGTCACAAGATCCGTTGCTCGTATGTGTGTATTCTGGCTCAAAACACGAGTCAGGCATGACGGCGTAACGTTAGGATTATAATGTAAGACTATAGAAAAAATGACAGACGTTAGCTTCAGTAAAGTTAGCTTCATTCATTGAGAGAAAAGGTATGACGTCGCATGTGCGCCTTCTGGGTTTGTAGTCTTTGTAATTACGTATTTTCACAGTCTTATACCTCAACAGTTTTACATCAAACTGCGACTTTCTTGACTTTAAAATGTATCTTTTAAATTGACAAACATCATATGTGTAATTCAGGGCACAATTCAAACGAGATCAAAATATTTGTTGTCTCTCGCCATTGACTACCATACAATATTTTTCCGAAATAAGGTCCCATGGTGGTCGACCGGAAGGGGAGGGACTTAGGCTCTCTATACTGGTAGTGTTGCTGGTAGCAGTATGCAGCGAGCTTTTCAGCATGCTTTCCCTCCACCTTCCCCAGCTCCACCTGTATAAATCTGCTATGGGGGTTAATTCATGTACGTTGCATGTGCAGCAACATGTCTTACATGCTTACAGCAATGTCTGTGTATTGGCAGTAACAAGTCTCGGTACTTGCTCTGCAGCAAAAACATTAGCATTGCCATATCCCTTTACCATGCTAATCTCTATTAACATACTACCGGTAATCTCCCAAGAGTTGTCATGACAGAACTTGTTTTAAAAAATTGTTTACAAGTTATTTGGAAAAACAGTAAAGGTGAATATTGGAGAAGCTTTGCACACAAGCTTCAAATAATACTTGAGTGTGTGATGTCTGGCTTTGGCTTGTTCCTCACCTCATTGACTTTCTTCTGTCCAGGGGAGGGTACAGGACTGTGCTCACTGTCTGCCTCACTGTCACTGTTACTGGCTTCGCTGTTGGCACTGGCACCACTTGCGTGCCGTAGTTTTTTCTTTTCATCCCGGCCCTGGTTCTGGTGCTTGTAGTGAAGCACGGCTTCAAAGTTCATTACTGCCCAAGCGTGCCAAGCCTGCAGAGGCAATATCTTTTATCTCAGGTTTTGACAAAATTGAAAAAAAACATCACAGATACAAATATACATAACTAAACAGAACAGAATATAATACACAACCGAACAGTTTAGTTGTTAGTTTGCTATTTTTTCAATCCATGTGATAGTGAAAAAAAAATGGTCAACTGCAAAAAAGACTACAGGAGTTACAGGATAAATAACAGCAAGCTGTATCCAATCAAAAAAACTTAGTAAATGACTTGAAAAGGGATGTACACAGGTTACCCCCTGAAAAAAAACCGACTGACAAAGTCCATAAAATTACTACTTAATTATTTTCATTGTTTTAAATGTTTCCAAAAATTGCTACATTGTTATTGAATTTGTATTTGTGGTCCCAAACTTTTTTATTTAAACTGTTAAGTATTTATGCATCATGATAACATAAACATCTAATAAGGATCAATGAGAATCAGATTTTTAGGTGACAAAGTGGACATGTTCTTGACAGGTTTCATGAGATTTATCCACATACATTTAAAGTTTGTGAGGTTGACGAACCTTGTACCAATTGCGATCATGCTCCGTTGAGTGACTGTAATATTGTAATACTTTAGGGATGGTACTCTCATTGATACCCTGAAGGCTGAGCTGCCACTCCCCCAGCTTCAGAAAACACCTGCACAGAGGAGAAACACATTAGAAAAATGTGGAAAATGTCTTGTGTATTTCCAGCAACCACTACACAAATAATCTCACCTAAATAAACCATGAAAGCAGGGACAGCATCCTGCTAAAAGTATAAGGCTTCATTCATACATAGGTGTCTGACCTGGCACTGCTTTAACTGGACGGAATTTGATGGCAAGGAGCCCAGACTGCCAGGAAACTTCCTCAGTTTAAAGCACATCAACTGTTGTTTAAGCAATTTATTTGTTCAGCCCTGAATTGACTACTTGCACTGTGCTTTGAGATGTACTTCCGATTTAAAATAAAGTGATGTGGTGATGTAGTCACCAAGTTAAACACCACTTAAAATCAGTATTAAAAATATGGTATTTTTTAGAGACAGAAGTAGTAGTTTTCAGAACATCTTCAGAAATCAATGGAAGAATACATTTTCAAAGTGATAATTTAACCCAAGCTGAGAAAGCAATGAATGTCACTGCATTAAAGGAATAGTTCACCCAAAAATGAAAATTATCTCATAATTTACTCAGCCTCAAGTCATTCTAGGTGTATATGACTTTCTTCTTTCAACCGAACACAATTGGAGCTATATTATAATATCCTGGCTCTTGTAAAGGCATTGAATAATGCCCAACGGCCGTACGCACATTCGCGAGAGTTACGTTGTTTCCGCAAGAGAAGTCTATTCTCACTTTGTGAACGTGTATGGCCATTGACGGAAGCCAGTGATTATAGTTTATAAAGTTTTAAATATGGATATTTTTCTTTTGTTGACGTGAACTCTGATCAATTTGCATATAGAACGGGAATTAAAGGTCGGACTTATATTAGTTTTGCGGAGACCCATTTAAACAAGTGTAAATGGAACCGTATTAACAAATCAGATAGCTATCCGATCAGTAGAAATACATGAAGTGAACAGGTGTAAACAGGCCCTGTGTTTCTTTGCCAGTGAGTTCTGTGCTCTCACGTTTCACACATACCTTCTTAGCCTTGAAAAGTCTGACGATCTAGTCTGTCAGTCTAGTTTTTGGTTTTGCTCACATTTCGCCTTTACCCAGTTTGTTCTGTGGTTGTCCGTCTCCTACAGAACACACCGGTCTCAGACTGCCCAATATAACGTTCCTGGTTCTGGATTCTAGATCCCCTTCCTGCCAGGGCCAGTTGCATAAACATAGCCATTATGTTAAGACTGTGTCTTAAGAACTAGTATGATCAACTAGAAGTTAGTTAGGGGTAATCAGTCTTACTGTTCGGTGTCAAATTAGACATTTACATTTATTCATTTAGCAGATGCTTTCATCCAAAGCGACTTACAAATAAGAACAATAGAAGCAGTTAAACTAACATTGGGACAACAAAATGCAAGTGCTATGACTCTTCTCAGACCAATCTACATTTTTATGTTACTGACTTAAAAAAGTTATTAACAGTCTTAAAGAAAAAATAGGCTGACTAGTAAGACTAGTCTTAACAGTTTATGCAACTGGCCAAACAGTATTGCTCGCTTCTCTGGACTGTCTAACTTTCTGACTTGCGCTCGCCTGTGATTCTATATTGCCTGATCTCAGGCTCTGATCTGTTTGCCTGCTTGTCCTCCTCTTTCGCTGATGATTCAGATTTGGTCACTGTTCTAACGGAGATCTGGGTTGACCCTCGCCTGGCTGTTCTCTCTTTTGCCTACACTTGCCTATTTATTGTCAAATCTTGTAGAGAGCTGTCCACCTATTTCAACTCAAGGCCACAAAACATGCTCTTGACAATAAGGATGTTCCAAAAGTAAGGGATCACCCTCATGCTAATAACTCATGTTGGCCAAAAAAAAAAAAAAAGTGGGCTGAAATCAACCACAAATGTACTTCTATTTCACACAGTAGTTAGAAGAACCAATAATTTAATATTATACCTATTTTTCTGTGTCATTAGCTTAGCAAACATGCTACTGAATGAGGAGAAATGCATTTCATTCAATAAAGAAAAGTATTACAAAAATAAAAAAAATTTACAATTTGTAATTGAGTGTACAAATAATTTTTGTGTTTACTAGAGTGAGCATCACATTGCTAGCTTGAATGATAATATCAAACTTTTTCGTAAAGCTGTTGCTTAAAGGTGCACTACGCAGGATTATCCCAAAAAATAAGTATAGACCTGGACAAAAACAATCCCTCTCAATCATTACTTACGATCCAATAGCATTGTGTGATGTTTGCTTTTACAGAGAGACTGTCCTCTGTCTGTATATTCTTTTTTCATTCTTCTATTTATATGCTCGGGATGTTTCTGGGCTGAAAACCACTGTCATCTGTGTCTGAAGCTCGGAAAGCTCTGCTAAGTTTTACGTTTTTATTAAGTTATATTTGCTATTAAATACGTTTTGTATGTTTAAAAAAGGTTAAAGATATGGTTGTGAGTTGTACTTACCGTGCCATTAGCTTGTGCAGCTCCAGTTTGTGCTGCTGGTCATCGGCTGCGATGGCGTGTTGTGCTTGCTGTTGCATCCCCTGCACAAAGTGCTGCATATGCTGGAATGCATCAATCTGAGAGAGATGCAGATAGAACAAATGCCTGAATATAGTGTAACGTGTTCAAAATGCTGTTCTGTTAGAAATAAGGATGCATGTAATGTTAGTGTTTTACTTTATTCATGTTATGTGAGTCAATGTAATTTGTTGCTCAAGTTCAATAGGGAACAAGGCTCCGCCCCTTGGGGGAAGTCAGGGGAAAACTGGGAAGTTAGAGAGGAGAAGAGTGCCTCGCTGGTTCAAGTGCGGTTCTCTGTTAAGTCGGGTGTGTACGGCGTGGGCTGTGGCCGACAACAGCCTTTAATAAACACCCTTGGTTATGTAAAACTGTCTCGTCCTTGCCTGAAACGCTACAATATCATGCAAGTAAATTCCTGGGAAAACAGTGATGGATCATGCTCAAACCAGCAACTTGCTAGTCCATGAGCATTAACCACTATGCCACAAAAGCTGATTTTCTAGAGACTTGAATAAGCTGGCCATTGCATTATGTAGATATAGTATTTTACTGTAGTAATACACATTCAATACAGAAATTGTTCAGCTCATTCAACAACAAACAACTAGTCAATTGTGTTTAGTGATTTCTATTAAAATGACCATTTGCAATTCACAATTCATTATATTTTAGTAATTTTGTGTATTTGTTTCTCATATCTTTACAGGAATATTTCAATGAGGCTGATGGCTTCTTATGTGTATGCCAATAATTTTGAACACAATGCTGGGCTGCGTGCAGGAACTGGCTCTCTGGTTTAGTCTGGGATTTTTAGTGCCTGGCACCTGTATAGACTCTCACAGACACAACATAAACTGTATTATTGGACATTGACGTGACGTCATCATACTGTCTTTAAAAGCTACGATTTTTCCTCTTAAATTTTCACCATTTGGCAACTTGCCTATTCAAATTGTGTTGTAGTTCTTTAAACATTTCCTGAGGTGTAACAGTCCTCGTAATGAACTGTAAAAAAAACATTTTCAAAATAAACAATGTGGATAAAAATTAAACTTAAACTAACATTATCTAATTAGATCATTAAATGACAGTCTATTTAAAAAAATCTGATCATGATTGATCAGTAAATATAATGGTCATTGTAGTTCTAGACTAAATGAGAGCATGCATTTACTCATCTCACTTGCACAAAACAGATTCATTATTCCTCAAAATAAATAAAGACTTTAATTATTGCAGGTTTACATAAAATTCTAAGTATACTTTATGTTTTAGTCTCATTTTGTTAACCAATGTCTTTGCTGCAGACCTTTGATGATCCTATAAATCCAATTCAACCATATGAATAATAAAAAATTATTTTAGATAAACATCACATTTGTGATTATTTAAAAAAAATTTAAGAGTAAGAGTCGAACTTCGCCTGCATCCTATTCTTTTGCAATCCAGAATGACAGCACGGCTGAAAATGGGTTTAAGCTGCGCCCTGTACTGTACAGATGTGAACTTGCATTTCCTTCAGCCTGAGGTTTATTTATTTTACTTTTGGAGTGAAAGGGACTTTACATTTGCCAAAAATAGAACTTAATTTTTTTTGTTATTAAAAATTAACACATGCATTACTTTTCATAAAAAGTAACTTAATAAGGCCCGTTCACACCAAGGACGATAACTATAAAGATAACGATAAAGATATAATTCTAAAAATCGTTCTCCATATTAAAGAATAACAGAGTTCACACCACAACTATAACGATAAAGATATGAGGAACGATATCGTTGGGATCACTTTCAGAACGATTTTTTCCCAGCTGTCCAACGATAAACACTGACAGCCAATCAGAATCCATTCTAATTTAAAGGTCTCGCGCATTTAAAATGGCAGATGACATCGCGTGCTTAGAATAAAAAGACTGTTATCGGTCGTTGGTGTGGACGCATATATAGTTATCTCTATCGTTATCTTTATAGTTATCGTCCTTGGTGTGAACGGCCCTTAAGTAATGCAATAAGTTACTTTTTTAAGGAGTAACAGAATATTGTAATAGATAACTTTTTATACAGTATGTCCATGTTCATTTTTCATATTTATAATCAAAAGGCAACAGCTCTTTACAGGGCAGTAGAGTTGAGAAACAAAAAGACTGGGAAGCTGAAAAGCTGAATGTAAAGCCACATGATCTTTCCACTCGTCTTGTTACATTCATCACAGCCAGTAGATTTGTTTCAAACAAGGATGTTTTTAAGAAACAAGTGTACTTTTGTGAAGTTTTTGTGAGTCAGTCTTCCTCTCTTGAAGGAGTGCTTCCATTGATCTTATTTAAAATGCTTTGTTAGGCACATGGAATGTTGTTGGCAAGGCAGGAATTTCCCAAAACTCACTACAGTCCTGTTCAATTAAGCAGTTTTCATTTGACAAACTAAATGGAATCCATAAATTTCACATGATTTTTTCTTAACCTCGAACACATATCGCATATAGAAAATATCTATTTCAACTTTTATTTATTTATATAGCACATTTAATAGAAACAGTGTTGCCCAAAGTGCTTCACAGCACTATTTGACATCTTTTTTTTTTTTTTTAAATAGCATTCCACAAACTGCTAAATTGATCTACTTCATCTTATTTTATGAACATTGCATTAGTGTTTGTTGTTGTGACATCCCAGTCTTTACAATGAATACAGGGCTCGAAATTAACTTTTTTACTTGGTAGCACCTTAACAGCACAACCTTGTTACCATCAGTATATTATAGTACGTACATTATATATTATTATACTACGGGCTGTTGAATGCTTGATTCTGATAGGTTGACAAACGTACTAAGGCGTGCGATTATTTTCAGGGAAACGCACGACTAAAGTAGTTCCAGGCAAGTCTGGACCGCATTAAAGTTCCATATCACTACGCCAAATGATTTCAGTTATTTCAAAGGTCGTTACAGCCTACAACAAAATAATCAAAACCCACAATGACACTGACCAAGCAAATAAATATAGTAAACAATAGGATAAAAACGACAAATTATTTCCAAGTTTTTTACCACAAAATTACGTCACTATGTATTAAGCATTTATTAGTTATTACGTAAAAGCACATCTCTTTCTTGAGCTCTCTCTGCTACTCAAACGCACACACACATACAGTACTATGAACACACACACGCATGTGTCAACAACGCTGCTCTGACGATTTTATCAGTAAAAAACAGTTTAGCAACTTAAAAGCTACATTTCTCGTTACTCACTAGGGAATTGCTTATAAACGTAGTTTTGCAATTACTGAACACTGTTGAGAGCAGCACAGACTAAGGTAATTCCCACACGCTTAACCTCTCTCCCTCTCTCTCTCTCTCTCTCTAATAACTGCATTATTAGACTGCTATCAGTGGCTCAAGTCTCCGTTACTAGCTCTAAAATTACATTTTGGAATTAGCAATGGAGGCTTGGGATGAGATGCATAAGAAATTAGAATAATTGACACCGGGCTGTTGAATTATTAGAAAAATAATGCACACCGAGGTGTAACGGCCACTCTGCTTTGTGTCGCATTTCCACCTTGGGTGTGCATTATTTTTCTAACAATTTAACGGCCCGGATAAAATCAGAATCATTATTGCATTTTGATGATTCCCTAATTATTTTGATATATTGATGGTCCTTGACAGTATGAGGCTCGGGCAGTATGAGCTCTAATTCTGATTAAATTGTTTGCAAATTTTTTTTATTGTAAATATTTATGTTATATAGATTTTTCACCAGTGAAAAAACCAATTAGCGTTGTCATGACATCATTTTCCTGTGACACCAGAATCGGATTAGTGAATAGCATTTATGTCTCCTTTGAGTAGTCTGTAGTCCCCATGAGCCAAGACTGCAGCACGAAAGTCATGTATTTCCAGGACTGAATTTAGATAAGCAACTGCTTATCTGCATTCTCTGAATGGGAATGTTAATAGATGGCTTCCTCCAGATATTGCACATTTATTATTGGAGATTTTTGCACATTCAAGCAGACAGAAGCTGTACTTGACTGTACATGACTGGAAATACTGTCCAGAGGGACTGATTCAAGTGTTTACCTTGCGAGTGCTCTTCCACATGTACTTCATATAAGCGTAGGTGACATGAGGGTGGGCGGTGGGCAGGGGATGGTCGAGCTGTTTGGAGGGATCCACACCGAGTAGGAGAACAAGCGTCTTATGGGCTAGTGCCTGAGGAACACAAGATTTGACATTAAATCTCAGAAACTAACAGTTTATCAGGGTTTTAAAAATGTGTTATTGCCATTTGCCAAACTATGTTAGTTAATCAGGCTTAGTCTTACTATTGATCTTTTATTTATGATAAAACAGGTTTGTGTGGGAACTACGGGGGGTTTGTGAGTTGATGGAAAGCCAGTAATTAATTAAATCATGAAAAATGTAAAAATCAAATAAATATATAGGGCTGCCAAATAATAAATAAATAAGTTCGAAATAAAACCAATTAAAATAAATATTTACTAAAAATATTTTATTTGTTTACCTGCATGTCATGTCATGACCATTAACTGACATCACAGAACCATGAACATGCAAATGCTAAATTGTTGCTAAATTAACTTTAGATTCATGAAATCTAATGGGGGGTACTTCATGACAAAAGGGGTTCAGATGACGAAAATAACTAAACAAAACAATGAATGAAAAAGCAAAGTGTCTGCTTATGTCTCTACACTGGTGTAACGATAAAAATAAGATGGCAAACATCCGCAAACTAAGTGAAGTGCAAGTTCAAGGCCCCTTTTAATTTTTGTTGCTGTGTGTTTACCTTATGAAACCTTGCAAGGTCTATGTAGCAACTGATTCACGTCGTGCCTAACAAAGCCCCTTAGCTATTCTAAAATAACTGTAAACCAAGGTTTATAGGGGCATATTACTGTAAATGTATATTTCCTTGTTGGCAAACTTTCACATCAAAGCTCAGGATAGTCCGTATTTATTTAAACATGAGACATGACAAACGTAGGCATACACATAGGTACAATACAAACATCAGTTTTGTGCACAGGTTTCATTTTAGCTCTTGGTTCTAAACACTGTGCCACATTTTGGAAGACATTTAAAACTTCCACAACTGAGTTTTTTCTTTTGTGAATTTGAGCTTTGAGCAATGATGTTGTATTTGTTACATAATGAGTTCAGTTCTAAGCTTGTGATTGGATGTGACACTGTTGTTCTTACTAGTCTTCCACTTTTTCCACAGAGGCTAGCATACTTCAACCACGTCCTCATGTCCTCATGTGGACTAATGACCAGGGAGCGCACCATCAAGATCCTCTGCCAGTCCTCCACAATACGCTGGCAACCCTGAAAATAAGCACATTTTTAGCTCTTACATATATAAACTACGCTGAAACTTGAATTGGTTAGATTAGACTTTGGAATTAAATGTTAAGAAATTGGTAAAGAGCAGCTGACAGCTCTAAAAATGGTGTGTTTGCCTTTAATTTAAGACAATTTAATTTGTTGACAGAGATGAAGACTTTTTGCCATTACCAATAGACATAGCCTACATAGCCAGACTTGACTAATGGCAAAAAGTATGGGTTAGTGTTGAGGTTATAAAGTGGGCAGTCCTTGGCCAGAATAAGCTGCTTCTACAAATGACATTTAGGGTTGGGTAAAGCTGAAAGCAGAGATTAGAGATCGCGATTCTGATAGAGATCGCGATTCTCCCACAACAGACAACTAAACAAAATAAACACATATCATTTACTAGAGGTTCTGATAAAATATTAATTGGTGCTATTTAAAAAAAAATCAGCTTGAATGAATGATTCAATGACTCACTCACTCATGAATACTTCACTTGTTTTATTACTGGACGAATCAGCGATTTTGAATAAATCTCTTGAATAAATGATTCAATTACAAATAAGTTTTTTAACAGTCACTTGTCACCACCAAGTGGCGTAACGATGCAATCAATGTAATCGTTATTTAAAGTGTCAAGTTTTTTTCAAGAGGTGATTTGCTCTATTTTGATCGCTACCGTAGACATCAGTGTTTTTTATCCGAACTATTAACTTTTATCCCAGTACTTCTGAGATAATTTGAATATTTGTAACACAGAAATAACTGTTTACTACTATACTAGCCTGCCCTGGATGCCAGCCTAACTTAGCCCCGCCCACAACATTTGAGGTCGGGATATTCTGACTAGAATCGGAGTATGACGACGTCAGGCACTTGCCTGACGTCGTCATACTCCGATTCTAGTCAGAATATCAGTGGATCAAAATCACAGTGGATCATTCAGGTCTGGGTTGGCATTGCCACTGACCCATAGAAAGCAGTTGTCATGTATAGTACTTACTATACATGACAACTGCTTTCTATGGGTCAGTGGCAATGCCAACCCAGACCTGAATGATCCACTGTGATTTTGTTAAAGGTTTAAAGGGGTCATATAATGGTACACGCACTTTTACAAGTTGATTGCACTGTAATGTGTGTTGGCAGTGTCTGTACACAACCATCATAAAATGATAAAAATCCATGCAGTGGTTTTTAAAAAAATCTCCTTATATGTTTTACCCTGTCTCAAATTGAGCTGTTCGATTTTGTGACGTCACAAAATCGACGCCCCTCCCACGATTGTTGATTGACAGCAGCGTTTCAACACAGACCCGCCCTCGCTCGTGAGCGAGCTGTCAATCATAGTCCGCGCGTCATTGTTGATACGCTGGAGCACTGTCTATGAGCAGAATGGCGTCTAAGCGATTGTGGTGTTCTGTTCTTGGGTGCAATAAGGAACACAGCAGTCATTTTAATGTTCCTAGATCAGAACCGCTGAAGACACAGTGGCTGAGTTTTGCTTTAGAAGGGAATATTCCCCAGGCCAATGTTTTTTTGTTTGCGTAAATAATTTTTCACCAGACTGCTTTACAAATGAGGGTCAATATAAAGCTGGTTTTGCTAAGAAGCTGCTCCTGAAAAAAGGATCTGTACCAACTATTCGTGTTCCTGCTCAACCTCCAGAAGAAGTGAGTGTAACGTTTTATTAACCTTTATATTAATCTTTATATTAATCTTTGCAAATCGCTAGCACGCTTCACGATGAATGCGGCTAACTTAATGTTTACACTCAGGGTAACGTTACATTACGGCATGTTTTTACGACGCTCTCAATATAATTAATAATTCCACGTTTATACTGAACAATGCGTTATAGTTATTATGTTATTACAAACTGTGTATGCAGGTGTTAAAGTTAACATGGTAACACTACACTAAGCTTACTTTTGGTCCGACTCCGGTTCGAATTGATACGGTTGCACTGTTGCACAGTATCCTCAGAGACTCCCGCTGCCATTCTTTAAAATATAGCCTCAACTGTTGTCAAGGCAACACTCTACGTGTGCTGTGTAAAAAACGCCCCACAGAACAGAGGGGCGGGGTGAGCAAAGCTCATTATCATTTAAAGACACATGCACTAAAACAGCGTGCTGAAAACAGAGCTGTTTTTGACCAGGTAAAATGAGTGTTTTCTTACAATACTAATGAGAATTTTTAATTAAAGTATATTACAAACTTTTAATTTAGACCCTAAATAATCATATTAGCTTATACAAAAATGGCATTATATGAACCCTTTAATAAGGTTAATAAGTTCAAGATTGAGATTCTTTAATGATTAATCGTGCAGCTCTAGCTGATATTGATGAAATCTGACTGTACATTAACCCCTACTAATACAACTGATCACAGTGTTCTGTGCCTGTAATTCTCCTAGACTGGAGTGGAGCAATAAACCTTTGACTAACATTTGTTTGTCAATGATACATCAGTTCTGCACTCTTACACCTTTGTTTATGAATGGAAAAGTCTGCAGGTTTGCACCATTAGTTCACATTGTTAATGGTTTGTTTTTCCCCAGTGGCATTACTGAGCATATAAAATAATTGCATGCTGTTACACTACATCAAAGCACCCTGCTGAGCTTATGTCAAGCCAACCACAAAATGTTTGTTTAATGTAACCTAATGTAAGCCAGGTCAGGATAGGATTATTGATGCAGGAACACAACCACAACAACAACACCAGATGGAAGTTATTGGTTTGAATCTGTTTGATGAGTCCTTGTTTATGTAACTTTTATCTTAAATTTTAGATATAGAACCCCAAATTCCTCTTTACCTTGCACTGCGCTGACACTATTGGATGAGAACTGAACTGAGCTGGACTATGACATCACTATTTTCTGCAGAACTGCTTTATAGATGAAATTAACTAATTTAACAATTGATGATCTTTACAACGGAACTGAATCAACACTGAACTGACTTCAGCTGAACAATGACACTGTTTTCTTTTAGAGCTGCTATACAGCCGAAAGTCAGCCAAAGTACAGCCAGTATTGGTATCAGGCCCGCTCATATACTCGTACTCATTAAAATGCTCTGATACCAACAACCAATAGGCCTACCACATAGCGTGTACAGTACAGTGCTTGTGACAAAGAAACATAGACAACAGAGCAAACAGAGAGCAGAATGGATATATCAGAGAAAGATGTCTATCATTTGAATGTATCAAATTAATAGAATGTTAAACAAACTAAATATTTATGCCTATATGCTGCTGTGCACAAGCCGATAAGCAAAACACACGGAGTGGACTGGGCACGTAGCGGTACAGACACGCAAACTTGTCGATCGCTGCACATCCCTTTTTTTCACAGACATTGCTGGAAAGTTTGTAGTTCGGTCGGATATGGCAATAACAAAGAAAGTAAAATGAGGAGCATATTACTAACTTTAACTGACAGTAGAAAGAGAGTGCACTTCTGTTGCATGCTCTTGATTGCTGATCGTTCACTTAGCACACATGCGTCATTTGAATTAAAGTAAAAACATGAACTGTTACATGATTTAAGTATAACGAGTGGTAGGGTTGGGTACCGTTCACATTTTAACCGGTACCTGAAATTCGGTGCCGGTACCAAACGGTATCTTTTTTCGGTACTTTAGACATGTTTACCTCAATAACTGTAGAAGTTTTGTAGAAGTGTTATTGACATTATGCCAGAGCTGCCTTGGTTGCTGTCTGCCATTGTCTGTGATGCTTGAATATTAATAAAAACATTTTAGAAATATATATTTTTTATTTCTATGAAATGTTTTGCTTTTGTCACAAATTGTGTTGTGAATTTTCTAGCAATCAAATGAAGACATAAAACATTCATTTAATTGATCTTTCATATGAAATTAAACTTTTTTGTCAAACAACATGAGCTTTATTCAGTTACAATTACAACATAGAAGAAAAAGTGTGATTATTCCTTAAAAAATACATTTTTGATAATGTATTATTATTAGTGTTAGTGTTATTATTAAATTGTGATATCTAAATTCTACTGTACAACAGTAATATATTATCAAGTTAAACCAAACTTTTATTTTGAAGGGTTGTGGTGAAGACCTTTGAGTTTCTGTGTGTTAATGATATATAACAATAGTTTTTCTTAAATTAAACTGATGAACTTCAGTGACTCTCACTTTCACAAATGAAACTGCACGTCTGCGCCACTCATTCACAGAGACACGCAGAACATGCAGGATTCGTATTTAAATAGTCTTACTCTTGCGCCCAGATGCGTTCTCAGGTACCGAAATTTGCCACCAATTGATTTAATGTGAATCGGTACTCGGTAGTACCGACGTAATTCGGTCTGTGCCATTAAAAGTAACAAGTTCGGTACCCAACCCTAACGAGCGGTTCCCTACATTTTTACAGTAATCACATGACGTTTTAAATAAGTTTTCTGTGCGCAAACATTCGAAGCGCGTGCCCAGAATGCTGCCTTAGACAGCGCGTGAATAGTCTATTAAATTGAGTTATTTGTCATGTCTTGCACGTGAACGGACAAATTCACACAAAATGATGTCAAAATGCCTCTATAGGTAAGTATTCTTGTGAAACACGATTGGTTATATCTTAAGTGAACGTAAACAGTTGGAAAGAAAACGTGTGTGTAACAGTATGTTGGATATGTGTATATGTGTATGGATATGTGTAACAGTATATATATAGATATTCTTTTGGTTTCTCTGTCCAATATTTGTAAAATTAAAAATGCAATGAAAATACAGGTATCGGTACTCGGTATCGGCAAGCACTAAAAATGAAAATAATCAATATCGGACTCGTTCTGGAAAAAGTGGTATCGGTGCATCCATAGTTTGCATCATTGAATTATTTTCCTATTATCACTGTAAAGCTCCTTTGTTTGAAACAATCTGTATTGTGTAAAGCGCTATAAATAAAGGTGACTTGACAAGGAATAACACTGCTGTTACCTGCAGCCTCTCCCACCACGTTTCCCTGATGATGTCCCTCCTTTCAGGAACCAGTTTATACTGGATCACCTCCTCTAACTCAGACAGCATCTGACATGACACCATGGCCTATAAGAGAAAGAGAGAGATAAGAAAAGAAAAAAAAATCATAGATTAGATATTAAGATCCATTATCTCACCCAATGTGAGATTATATGTGTGTGTGTGTGTGTGTGTGTGTGTGTGTTCATTAAGCTGAAATAATGTAATAGTCTTACTATGTAATAGTCTTTCCTGAAATGGTCTCGACTTTACCTCACATCCTGAACAGCATTCTTATCAAAGCAGTTTATGTGCGATTAAAAAGAAAATATTTGAGATGAATGATGATTTGACTTAAGCCTAAAAAAATCTACTGTATTAAGACTGAGGTATGTGTTCTTACCCCATATGCTCTACTGTAACTCTCTCCAGCCATAGCTGTGAGCTCAGCATCCAGTAGATCTCTGGCCTTGTCGATGCACTGAAATCACATTAACACACAACATTATACCATTGCTGAATGTTTTATTCTAGTTGTTTCACAGGCGTGGGAACCCTGGTTAAACTCTGATGCTATGCAAGAGCTATGTTAACTTTTCATCAGGGCAACTAAAGGAGAATTTAAGAGCTTGGATACAATGAATTAAGGATGAACCTATGACGTTTTCTTCTGTGTAGATATGTGCAGTTCTAATAAACTTTATGAAATTTAATTATTGAAAATATGAATTCAATAATTAAGAGCCCGCAATATTAATATTGTTCAACACATGTGCAGTATATTAAAAAATATCTATTATTATTAGTTTCTTATTTTTTCTAAAACATTTATGTAGGAACGTGTGGGCTGGATGGGCTGAATTTTAGGCCTAGTCAGGGCTGATGATTCTTCTCTTCTAAGGCCAGAAAGAAGACCTTCAAATAATAAAACTATTTAAAGTCAATTTTGTGCAAACGTTGTTATTGTTTCTAGAAACCTGTTTGCTTTGACCTCATATCTGGTGTTAATATATTTATGCTTTTAATGTGGAATATTTAGATATTTACAAACATACTCTTTGTATTAGAGATTAGTTTTAAAAAAACAACAACAACTAATTATTCTTGTTAAGTAAAAAAAAGTTGTGGCACCATAGGCCACTATGAAGTTCTATAAAACCTTTCTCTTTTTCTATAGCACTCAGGGCATTGTGTGTTCTTAATCCATGCATGTCAAACTCTCTGCTCATTGTCTATTAACTGAAATCTCAATGCTGCAATTTTAGCATAAAGGGAGTGAAGGAGAGATGGGAGGAGGGAAAGTATATTTCCGACTTCATATCTGAGCTGTTTGAGGACTCATTCCAGCTGGACCGGGCACACAGGACTTTGAGATCGAGACCAGGAGATGATCAACCAGCAAGGGCAAATATAGTGAAGTGTAACTATTTTCAGGAGAGGGAGTAATTACTTAAGAAAGCCACACACAGAGGAAGATTGTCATATCGGATGGAGACAAAATACACCTTCAGCATGACTACACCCAAAGTTCATGACTCATGAGACAATGAGCAGTCTTCAATGAGCTACGAGGTCTACTCAGACCCTGTGAGGGTGTACGCTACGGCCTGTTCTACCCTGCTGAGCTGAGAATCACTGTGAAAGATGGAGTGAGGCGAAGCTTTAAAGATCCAAAGCAGGCTATGGACTTTGTGAGAGACACTACATTTTTTTTAATTCAAAATCTACTGGGAAAAGTCGAGATACAGCCTTATTAATTCACAGAGATGTGCCATTTGAAGATTCAAAGGGGAGTACCGATAAGGAGGGCTGTTATGTTATTGTCTAAGGGAAACTGTTCAACCAACCAGTGTTGCTGGCCAACATATACGCACCTAATTGGGACAATGTAAAAATTTTCAGTGACCGCTCTGCACGCTTTCCTTTTTTTTTGCATGTTGAAAGTCGCCAGTTTATTTTAGGAGATTATTTTAATTGTATACTCCACCTAGTACTGGACCGATCCAAAGCCACTTCCAGGACACTTAGTAAATCAGCTTGATGTGTCAATGAGTTTCTGCAAACTTGTGGTATGTTTGACGCATGGAAATATAAAAAGCCAACACCGCGGCATTATAATTATTATTATTTTTCAGCAGTTCATCAGATCTATTCCAGGATTGAATTCATCTTTATAGACAAGATAATCTCACCATTACTTAGATAAAACTTTACGCAGCCATTGAACAACTGAATCAAAACTGAACAGACTTCAGACTACTGAACAATGATACTGTCTTATTTTTAGAGCTGCTTTACAGCATATATGAATTCAGTTTGCATCATTGATCAATACTTTCTGTTTATTAATGAAAATCTGCTTTGAAACAATCTGTACAGTATAAAGCACTATATAAATAAAGTGACTTGACTAGAAACAATGTGTTAGAATTTTTAAGACGATGCTGCCTCACACAAGCATTTCATATTCACCACACAGTGTCTGCAGACTTTGATCTTTTGCGCATGCTCACACGTTTTTTCTGCTATCTATCACCATAAACACCTTTTTGAAGTATTCAAATGATTGAGTTATCGAAAAAGACACGTTGGTGATATTTCAATCATTTCAATATATCATGCAGCTCTACTAACCAAAATGGGACTGTGTTTCATTCAAAATAACCTGTCACAATGTCCTCATGAGTAATAGAGCAGGTGGGATGACAGGATAATATTGATGAACACAAGGAGTACATGGGTGTGCCTGTGATGTTCTCCATGTGTATGATCTCATCTCCCACACACACACACACACACGAAAAAAGAACATCAAATCACCACAGGGTCCAAACATTAGCCAAGTAATTTTATGTGCAGACTGAGGGTAGCCTTTGACCAATATTACATAACAGACACAATGCACCACGCCAACTTTTGTGCTCCTCGTTTTGACTGAACAACTTTTCCCCTCATCTCCCTCCTGGTTGTTTCTTCCATGTCCAGTGAGTTGGACATTTTTAGATGATGAGAAATTAGGTCCAGCTCATTTAATATTAAATAAGTTGTTCATTATGTAGTACCTGTTGAGCCAATGAGAAGAGATCCTGATGTAGAGCAAGCACTGCCCTGTAAAAGGCTCCATCATGGGTGTCTCGTGGGATCATACAGGTATACTCTTCCATACTGTCCCAGTGGCCTGACAAACACACAAAAAAGCAAATTATAAATTGACTGATGATAATGACAGCATTTTAACTCTGAGTTGTGTGTTATCAGGTCAAAAGTCACAATAGAATCTTGTTGCTTCATTAAAACATATATTTTTGTGGCTGTTGTTAATTTTAAGCATTTCATATGAACTCACCTACTTGAAATATGAGTAGTGAAATGCAGCTTTTTTATTGGTAAGCAGAGACAAAGACACCTACATTAGGTCTTTAAATTTAAATATTTAGTGAATTACAATTATAAAAACAAATATAGCTGCAAGCAGCCATTACGGGGCCAAGCGCAAAAGCAGACGACGAGATATGCCTACATGGCTGAAAGTGTGAGACAAACTGCAGCAAGGAGCAATTAAAGACATTTGAAGATGAATTTTGGCAAAATGGTTGAAAAATCACATACAATAACTAAAAATATGATTATCACTTTCGACCAATAGGTGGCGCAGTTACGAAACTGATGTGATGTGGTCAGAGTGAAGTGACAATGACACATACAAAGTTTGGTGTCAATATGTCAAGGCATTGCAGATATAAAGCCTGAATAGTCATTTTGGCATCATGCCTTAACTTTGCCACTGTGGTATACGAAAACGGTTTCGTCTATCGACACGAAATCCATAACTTTTACTCTGCACGGTCTGGAGATGACACGATCCGATTTTGGTGAAAATCGGACGTTCGGTCTAGGAGGAGTTCGAAAAAGTAGGTTTTAAAAGAAAATAAAGATGGCGGACAGGAAGTTTGGCTGACTATGGCAAAATTGGTATCTATGTTTTCAACATAACCCAAGGAATCTATTGAGATCAGTGTCATTACTATAGGCAAATTTATTCAAAAGTTATTAGCATTTTTGGAAATTTCATTATAACTTTTGACCAAAAGGTGGCGCTGTCTCATAATATTTTGAGTACCTTTAGGGCCTTGTACTGATGACCCATACTGAGTTTCGTAACGATACGTTCATGCGTTCATAAAATACAGCATTTTAGCACATAATTCAAAATGGCCGACAGCCAAAATGGCCGATATGGGAAAATTGGATATCAGTCAACTCAGCATGACGCCCTGAATCTAACGAGACCACTTTTGTGATTTTTGGACAAACCGTTCAGAAGTTATAAACAAAAACATAAATTCTTCATATCTCCGGACCAGTAGGTGGCGCTGCGCCAAAACGCAGCATGTAGCCTCAGGTCATGCTTGTGATGACATGTACCAAATTTGGTCTGAATCCGATAAAGCGTTGTGGAGATACAGCCTTACGTCTGTTTTCGCAAGCGCTACGTAAAATTTATTTGCGCGGTATTCGAGAACGGTTATTCAAATCAACTTGATTTCCATAACTTTTTGTCGTCATGGTCTGGAAATGATCTGGTTCAATTTTCGTGAAATTCGGAGCAACGGCCTAGGAGGAGTTCGAAAAAGTAGGTTTTTCGGAAAAGGTTTTCCAGGCGAATCGTCGTGAGCTCAGGAATCAGAAGAAAAAATAATTTTGTTTCTAGCCCTTGTGGTTCAAAAGTTATTAGCATAAACATGAGTGAAACTTTGGACAGCTGGTGGCGCTAGAGGGAATGAGTTGGAGACTCCAAATTCACTATGGTGATAGTTCAGGCTGTCCTCTATCACTGTGCCAATTTTCATAAGTTTCCCGCAAACGGTTCTATAGGCTGCCATAGACGCCCAGTCGGAAGAAAAAGAAAAAGAAGCAGAATAAGAACCAGAACAGATACAATAGGTGCCCGCACCTTCAGTGCTTGGCCCCTAATTATATTTTGGGCATTTTAAAACACAATGTTAATATTAAATGGAATATAAAGCATGAACATTACATGATTGTATGATATTTCTGTAATAATAAATATTCTAATTTGAATGGCCTTCAAAGCACTTACATTAAGAAGTTGCCTTATTGCTTCATGTAACCAACTGTAGTTAACATCTAGCTTAATGTTGCTATGTATATATAGTATTGTCAGATTTGCATTTGGCTGCTGTTGCCGTCTGACATCAAGAATGTGTTGTACATTCGTGCACTAACCCCAAACAAAAACTCAAAACTACAAAAACTATGGAACAGCAGAACATAACAGAATTATGTAAATAACCAATTTTGCTCAAAATGTATAACTAAATTCACTCTAAAAGGTGAGCAGTTTGCATCTCTGTCCTATAGATGTGTATTTTTAATTATGCATCATTGTGTTAATGTGATTATAGTGCTGCCTTTTGAGAAATAAGTGGAAATTAAACAGGGGGCTTGCAAGCAGTGTTTTATCAAAACTAGAGAAACACACACACACACACATTCCTAAACTTCAACCTAATTTTAGTACAATGCAAAAAACAATGATGGGTCCCACTTTATATTAAGTGGCCCTAATACCTGTGAACTTACATGGTAACTACATGTGTACATAGTATGTAACTACAGTGTAAGTACACATTAGTACATAGTATCTACAACTGTAACATTTGCGTAACTACACATATGTAACAACCCTCAGAATGGTATGTGTAAGTACAAATGTGTAACAGGACATTGGTAACAACATTTTTTCACTTCAGTAAGTACACATGTGTAACAGTAATTATGTAACTACATTTTGTAACAACAATATGTAGCCTATTTGTTGTTCCACTTCCACATGCAGTTTTAGATACTGCAGTTACCAGTTTGGAATACATGTATTTATGACTGGCAGGACTAATGTTGAATTACGACTAAAGTTTCACCTTGTGATACCAGTGTTACATGGTAACTCCTCAGGAACTGTCCACTTAATATAAAGTGTAATTGTTAAGGTAATTGTTGTGTACATCAGTGTCGTTACATGATAATTCCATAGGAACTGTCCACTTGTTGGAAATTAAATACATTTATACCCAAACTGGTAACTGCAGTATCTAAGACTGCATGTGGAATTGGAACAACAAATAGGCTACATATTGTTAATACAAAATGTAGTTACACATGTGTACTTACTAATGTGAAAAAAGTGTTGTTACCAATGTCCTTTTACACATTTGTACTTACACATACCATTACGTGGGTTGTTACATACGTGTAGTTACACTAATAATACAGTTGTAGATACTATGTACTAATGTGTACTTACACTGTAGTTACATACTATGTACACATGTAGTTACCATGTAAGTTGACAGGTATTAGGGCCACTTAATATAAAGTGGGACCCAATGATGTTTTTTTTATTTATTAGGCAAAGCGTCTCATTTTTTCCTCCCCTTACCCAGTCCCCATGCTGCAGCTGCTGCCATGCGGGCCATCTTAGCTTGAGTCTCTTCACTGACCAGAGTCCACTCCTCACAGCACTGCTGATGCAGCTGACCCCTGACAAAGAAACAAGAGAAAGAGAATGAGAAAGAAGGACAGAAGAGGAGGAAGCAGCCTCACATAACCAGAATTTTGACTATCGGAGTAAAGTCTGATCCACAATAAAGCTTACTCTTGTCAAGAACCTTGGAGATTGCAATGCATGCTCATTGCCAGTACTTTTCTAGTTTGCACACTTAAGAGACACCAACTAGTCACAGAAGCCACAACAGATTTTTTTTCCCCGGTTATTGTTCTGTGAAAATCAACGTAAAAACAAGCATAAGCCGTTCCTCCGTGATGTTTGACAAGCTCCGTTCAGAAAAAAATAAATAAAGTTGCATCAGATTCTGTGAAACGCAATTTAAAGATTAATTTGAATCATCACTCAAAAATGTCCCTTACCACACTTAGCAAAAACTATTAGTAAATAATTCTGTTTATTAGTTGGTGCATTCATATACAATGCCTTGCGAGAGTATTCAGACCCCTTTATTTTTTTCACATTTTCACATTGCAGTCTTATATGCTACACCGCTTTACTTTTTTTCTTTACCCCATAATTTTTTTTTTTTTAAACACACAAAAAAAACTGATTTGTGATAAATGTACATTTATAAAAAAAAACAAAAAAAACAAAAAAAAAACAATTACATAGCATAAGTATTCAGACCCTCAGGACTCTGTACGTACTTTGGCACCTTTGGCGATAATTACAGACTCAAATATTTTGGGGTATGATGCAACATATTTGCACATCTGTTACAACAAAGTTGTTCCTAGGTCACTTTGTATTGTCTAGGCTGTGTGCTTAGGGTCATTGTCCTGTTGGAAGGTGGGCTTTCGACCCAGTCTAAGGTCCTGGGCACTTTGAACCAGATTTTCATTAAATATATCTGTATTTTCCTTTGTTCATTTGTTCATATTCATTCTTGCCTGACTAGTCCCCATGTCCCTGCCCCTGAAAAACACAACCACAGCATGATGCTACCACCACCTTGCTTCCCAATAGAGATGATATTGAGCAGGTACTGAGTGGTCTCTGGTATCCTCCAGACATGATGCTTGGAATTGAGGTTAATCAGACCGACCAACTATGTCTTTTAGGTGCTTGTTTCAAGTGTGGGTATCTGCAGATCGGAGTAATGAGCTTGCCGAAAGGCCTTTACAGTTGGTCGCAAAAGCTGCCTGTTAGGGTGTGGGGTAGGGTTAGGGGTTAGTTTCTCTTCTAGCACTGTTTACCTTTCAGCATGCCCATTACGACCTGCAACTATCCCTGTCTCGTTATTTTGAAAACTCCAACAAGTTCCTCAGTCTACACTGAGGTGAGGCTTCCATCTGAACAATCTGCTATAAAGTCAAGATCGGTGAAGTGCTGCAGTGATCTGATCCTTGTCCTTCCGTAAGTTTTTCTCATCTCCACATATGATCTCTGAGATCAGGTTCTTGGTCACCTTTCTTTATAAGGCCTTACTCAATTTGGCTGGGCGGCCAGTTCTAGGAAGAGTCCTGGTTGTTCTAAAACCTCTTCCAATAAAGAATTATGGAGACCACTGTGCTCCTATAAATGTTTAATGCAGAAGTTTTTTTTTTTAACAAAATGCTGCCTCAGTCAGTTCCTGCAGTCAGTTTCTTTGACATCATGGCTTGGATTTTGCTCTGATATTTTCAGCTGTTAGATCTGCATAGACCTGTGTGTGTCTTTCACAATCATGTCCAATTAATTGAATTTAAATTTAAATCCATTTAAAGTGAGAAACATCTCGAAGATGTTCCAGAGAAATGGAATACTCTTGAGCAGATTTTAAGTCTCAGAGAAATGGGTCTGAAATCTTATTCAAAGTATTTTTTCAGTTTTTTTTAAATATATATATAAATTTGCAAAGTTATTACAAATCTGTTTTTTTCTCTGTCATAATGGGGTGTGGGGTGTGGAGTGTATACTGATGTGAAAAAGTAATTTAAAGCAGTTTAGCAATGATCCAAGCATGCAATATAACAAAATGTGAAAAAAGAGGTCTGAATTTCTTCTCACTGCCTTGTATATTAAAAAAATTCTGTAAACAATATGAAAATGATTACCGGTAAATACAAATAAACAAGAATCATTATTGTGTTTATTAAATAAAAAGGGTGTTGAAAAAAAGAACAGGATTTAACATTATGCTGCCAAAGCACAAGCACACCATCTTACAGTTCATAAAGAACAAAAACAATGAACAGATGTGAAAGGTCAGCTACTCCTCAGTGAGAGCTTCTGTTTGTGTCCAAGCCAGGAACTTTTCACCAAAAACATCCCTTGCCACAGCTCGGGCTGTGATAAACTGCAAAAAGCAATGACATATCACATTTAGGAATGGTGCACCTTTAAAACAAATGGGCCCTTTGAGGCTAACAGTGCTGACACAGACACAAGCCAACCATGTGTGTCGTTGCTGGGGGTTGTGAAAAAGGGTCCCCACGATTAGCCCTGTGAGACACAGCTCATATGGGTTTCATGAGATGTGGTGGGGGATCTGAAACAAATGTGCTTTCCCTGACACCTGGAAAAAACATTACTTATGGGGCCTTGCAAAATACAAGGTTCCAGGCAGCAGACAGGCCTAAAACACAAAGACGCACATTAACAGCGAGACAGGAAAAAGGGCTCCAGTACCTTTACACAGGAACAGTCTGTTACTCACTGGAATGGAATGTCACATGGAAATTTGACCAACAAACAAAAACCAGCAGAAGTTTGAGAGGCGTCACGTGAATTACACGTTTAGAGGAGAGCTGGATACTTATGGAGGTGTGCAATGTGGATACTTATGGATAATTATGCTAGAGTAATGCATGCAGACACTTTAAACCTACAAACAAGCGCTTCATTTACAGTATGAAGCGTCATACAATACATATTGTGAAATACAATAAAACGAAAGCAATATGTCGGGCCTATAAACAGCTTATAGTATAAACTTCCAGTAGACTCTAAATTAAATATTGGTTTGATATAATACGTAAGATAAAGTATAATAGTAAATATCAGTATTAGCTAAAATGTTGTGAATTATGTTTAAAAAAAGAAGTCGGTGAGGTCTAGTATTGGTTAGGATTTTTGACACAACACATAAATTTTTTATTTTTGGTCATCTGATTCTATTTCAGTTTTCTTGCTTAATGCTGTAGAACCTTTCCCAATGACAAACATGCATGGAAAAATGAGCATAAACCTTGTATAATGATTTGAAGGCTTTACCATGCAATTTATAGCTTTAAAAGAAAAAAATATTGAGTCCAGCATATTTTTACGAAGCATTGGAAGGAATTCTTGATAACAGAATCAGGTGTGAAATAAATAAATGTACTATTGAGCAACAAACCATAAATCTCAAGATGATAAACCTCTGAGGTCATGACACTAATAATCATTAATCAGTGAAGCTTACTGAATATATAAGGAACTAGAGTTAATACTGTAAGTGCTTTTATATGCACACATCAGAAAGCTGTTTATAGTAAGACGTAAAACGACATTCATGTTCGCATTACATGCACTATGTTAGCGGTGTACTAATAAATCGCTGTATGCATGCGATGTAATTTTACAAATTTAATTTTAAATATTAGTGTTGTCACGATACTAGAATTTCTAACTTCGATACGATACCTTGAAAAATATCGATATTCGATACCATTTTCGATACCACAGAGAAGAAAACTGCCACAATATTAAAGGGGTATTTTTTTTATTTAAAGCTAAATATAACAAGTCTAGAACATGACAATGAGGTATATTTTACATGAACAAAAATGTCCTGAGTTCTATCTGTTAATTATATGTTTTAATTGGACCAGGGCTAACCTGACCCGTTGTATTTGTATAACCTACTGTTATCAAATATTAAAATATAGCCTACTGTAACAAAAAAGCACTTAACAGTATCAAATTGGAGGATAGAGTGTCAGTAATGTATAATAATAAGATTAAACATTCAATTTTCAGTTAAAGGCATTTCATTATTGAATTCAGAGATGCCATTGTCTAGCTGTTTAGTTTAATTAATATCTGTGTAATCAAATTGATGATAATCGCGAATGAAGGCAAATTGCAGAATTAAATAATAATTTTCTGAATAAAGTTAAATAGGCACAAGTTAATTTACATTTGACCACAGTTAAAATATTTACTTGTCTAAGATTCCTCAGTCAGATTATGTTAACTTTAAGAATTACGGTGAAAAAACGAGACAACACAGACTCATATCAACAACAATACTAGGCCATCTTGGTTAATGTTTCAGAAAAGTTAAAATGAGAAGAGTTACAGTGTTTTCCTTTAGGATTTTTTTAGCAGTGGGGAAAGGTCTGTCCAAACAACAAACACCCCTGATGCTGAGCGTAGCCTATGCTTGCTAAATGGTACCCCTGGAGCCTGTTCCTTAAGTCTGTTTTCACCTATAAAATAATTTGAAAAAGTGATGTGAGGGATTATTGATTGTCAAACAATCTTTTGGGTGCCCGCAGCCCGCTAGCAGTGTGAAGTGCGTGTCTGTGCTATTCTCTGACATACCCACTCGCAGTGTGAAGCGCGTGTCCGCGCTATTCTCCGACTCCGACATGCCCGCTCGCGGTGTGTCTTTACGCGTGTCTGCGCTATTCTCCGACATGCCCGCTCGCGGTGTTCTTTATCAATCAACCAAAGCCGGTCGCGGGGGCGCCGCCCTCGCCATCTTTCCATTCACTTCACTTCTGCTATTTAACCAGAGCGAATGAGACGAGTGCGTCACGTGTGGTGTTTGTCAACGCGCCTTTGGAGAGAAGTGAAAGTGACCGCTCGGCTAGTATTGATACTTCGGGAAATTAGTATTGGTAGCCTACCGTTCAGATATTTCAGTATCGATATTTATCAAAATATCTATATTTTTGACAACACTATTAAATATAGCTGCAAGCAGCCATTACGGGGCCAAGCGCAAAAGCAGACGACGAGATATGCCTACATGGCTGAAAGTGTGAGACAAACTGCAGCAAGGAGCAATTAAAGACATTTGAAGATGAATTTTGGCAAAATGGTTGAAAAATCACATACAATAACTAAAAATATGATTATCACTTTCGACCAATAGGTGGCGCAGTTACGAAACTGATGTGATGTGGTCAGAGTGAAGTGACAATGACACATACAAAGTTTGGTGTCAATATGTCAAGGCATTGCAGATATAAAGCCTGAATAGTCATTTTGGCATCATGCCTCAACTTTGCCACTGCGGTATACGAAAACGGTTTCGTCTATCGACACGAAATCCATAACTTTTACTCGGCACGGTCTGGAGATGACACGATCCGATTTTGGTGAAAATCGGACGTTCGGTCTAGGAGGAGTTCGAAAAAGTAGGTTTTAAAAGAAATAAAGATGGCGGACAGGAAGTTTGGCTGACTATGGCAAAATTGGTATCTATGTTTTCAACATAACCCAAGGAATCTATTGAGATCAGTGTCATTACTATAGGCAAATTTATTCAAAAGTTATTAGCATTTTTGGAAATTTCATTATAACTTTTGACCAAAAGGTGGCGCTGTCTCATAATATTTTGAGTACCTTTAGGGCCTTGTACTGATGACCCATACTGAGTTTCGTAACAACACGTTCATGCGTTCATAAAATACAGCATTTTAGCACATAATTCAAAATGGCCGACAGCCAAAATGGCCGATATGGGAAAATTGGATATCAGTCAACTCAGCATGACGCCCTGAATCTAACGAGACCACTTTTGTGATTTTTGGACAAACCGTTCAGAAGTTATAAACAAAAACATAAATTCTTCATATCTCTGGACTAGTAGGTGGTGCTGCACCAAAAGGCAGCATGTAGCCTCAGGTCATGCTTGTGATGACATGTACCAAATTTGGTCAGAATCCGATAAAGCGTTGTGGAGATACAGCCTTACGTCTGTTTTCGCAAGCGCTACGTAAAATTTATTTGCGCGGTATTCGAGAACGGTTATTCGAATCAACTTGATTTCCATACATTTTTGTCGTCATGGTCTGGAGATGATCTGGTTCAATTTTCGTGAAATTCGGAGCAACGGCCTAGGAGGAAGTTCGAAAAAGTAGGTTTTTCGGAAAATTCAAAATGGCGGGAAAACTATTATGACAGAAAATGACGTCATAGGGTGCAGTCGAATCGTCGTGAGCTCAGAAATCAGAGGGAAAAAGAATTTTGTTTCTAGCCCTTGTGGTTCAAAAGTTATTAGCATAAACATGAGTGAAACTTTGGACAGCTGGTGGCGCTAGAGGGAATGAGTTGGAGACTCCAAATTCGCTATGGTGATAGTTCAGGCTGTCCTCTATCACTGTGCCAATTTTCATAAGTTTCCCGCAAACGGTTCTATAGGCTGCCATAGACGCCCAGTCAGAAGAAAAAGAAAAAGAAAAAGAAAAAGAAAAAGAAAAAGAAAAAGAAAAAGAAAAAGAAAAAGAAAAAGAAAAAGAAAAAGAAAAAGAAAAAGAAAAAGAAAAAGAAAAAGAAAAAGAATAAGAACCAGAACAGATACAATAGGTGCCCGCACCTTCAGTGCTTGGCCCCTAAATATCCTAAAAAAAAACATTTGAATGCAATGCGAGCAGATCTAAATGTAATGCGCAATCGAGCCTTTTTTTATCCATTTTAGCATTTAACTTTAATCATGACAGTCATAATGTTTTTAGTTTAATTGTGTGGGGCATTTTTTTTGCCCCCATATCTTGAATTTAGGACCATTTATGTTTGTTTTGTTTGACACTTTTGCCCCAAGCCCCCTTTGATTTCTGACTCTGTTTCGGACTGATATGTGTGTAAAAAATCGCTTATAAAGTAAAGTTATAGGCTCACTAAAGAGACTTGAAACACGCAACATTATATAATATGTTGACGTAATTTCCACTGAAACAGGAAGACAAGTCAGGACATATCGAACAGCTCCTCTTCTTTTAAAAAAAAGGCAATAGCGTTTTGTTCATATCACCGAGCCAATGAGCTCGGTGAAAGCCAAAGTTTCTCCTAATCTCCTCCATATCACTATCACATATACCATTCTGTGTAGAATTCAAATGGGTCCAATACGTTTTGTGGTCTGTGCCGACTCGCAAATACGATCCACTCTGTCATCATTTACTTACCCTCAAGCCATTTCAAACCTATTATTCAAACCAATTTCTAAACCTAACTTCAAAACACAAATAAAGATTCATAACCCAAATGGATATTTATAAGAGAGTATTTTGGAATGTTCTACATAGGCAGAATGTTTCTCATGTGAAATGCACAAGAGACTTGGCTCACCAATATTTCCAACATAACTTGCTGTTAGTATTGAAGGGGTGGATTGGAATCCACTGCTGCTTCAATGTATATGTAAGTGATTATAATCAAGGTATTAATCAATATTTTTCCTTCTAAATATCAAATGAGTTGAATGACTTCTCTGGAGATTTTACTTTGTTATAGAAGTTACCAGTGTGATTACTGAAATGTTCTTTTCATGTATTCTTTAATGTATGTATTTGATATCTGAATGTAGTAACAGTGCTTGTTTATTTAGCCCGGGTACCAGAAATTAAATAGGGACTTGTTTTGTGTTTGAGAAAAGTCTTCAACGTTTTAAAACATATAGGGGTCATTGAAGCCAATAGTTTAAGGGACCATTTCTTTGTTAAAGCCTTACTTTCCAGTTAGACTAGAGTGTAGCTCTCCTTGAGAGAAAGAACGTAATTATCTTGATGTTTTGAGAAAACTCTCCTGTTTATAAGTTAGAGTCTGGCCAAATCCAACCTTTGAGAAACTGCGATTCCCTAGTGCTTTTGTGTGTGCGTTGGATGTTCTGTGCAGGTCTTGTATAGGAGCAATGGGACACTTCCATGCAACAACAGACCCGAAGACGCCTTTCTCCGTCCTCCAAGGTCACCGCAGACCTAAATCTAGGAATTGTGCGACAACTATCTTGACTAATGGCGACATACTCTCCTATCTATCCATGTGTGGAAATTTGCTTAGACTATATGTGTTCTTAGCCAATCAGAAACAACTGCAACCTGAAGCAAGGACCTAGCTTAGACCAGGGGTTCCCAAACTTTTCCATGACAAGGCCCCCCAAATACCACTAGGTTCTGGCCAAGGCCCCTCTTTTGCAGGATGTGATCTTTTGCAAGATTTTAGCCGATTTCCGATTTCATTTTTCTAACCACTTTACAGCACACACAATTTTTTATTTTCTATATAATTTTTTTTTTATAAAACACCGTATACTTTTACCCAAACTGAATAAAAAAAAAGTTGAAATGGGTAAATTTTCTATAAATATTTTTGAGTCTTCATTTTCTTTTCTGACATAGCCTACTCCAGTTCTTGTTAAAACACACTAGACATGCAAATAATGTGCGTTTTAGGCACTTTTTGTGTGAAATCATATTTATTTTGTCCATCAAAAGAGTGCTTTCCCTTTTCACTGCTGCTCACGCTCCTGCTCACGTTTTTTTTTTACAGCTAACTACTGCTATTGATTTCCTATTATTCCGTTTCCACTATTGCCATCTATTCCTGTCCTATTACCGGATTCACTGACTGCTACAAATCCAGGAAGTCAGCCCTCATGCCAGGCACTCTCCCACACAAACTGTTCCCAATAAATGACTGCCAGTAAGATTTTTTTTTCTTTCAAAAGTCGAGAAAAATAATCAAATGACAGCACTGTTTCCATGAGGGCAAAACAAGAAACAGTAAGAACACACACGCAATCTCTGCTTTTACTCACTCAATCACATTCTCACCTCATTGTGTCATCCTGTATTAAGAAGTATTATATTTCACATAGGAAATTACTTTCCATAGTGTAATTTTGAATATATCACAAGCTAGAGTTAATACTGTAAGTGCTTTTATATGCACACATCAGAAAGCAAAGAAAACTGTTTATAGTAAGTCGTAAAATGACATTCATGTTTACAGTACATCCACTATGTTAGCGATGTACTATTAAATCGCTGTATACATGCAATGCATTCAGTAACCAGCATTGTCCTCATCTTTCTGTTCTTTTATCCAATCATTTCCATGCACTCTTGACAAACCTGTAAGAACGCCACTTATGCATTTACATGGCTTCATAAGTCAGAATTGTAGTCAATTTTCCTTTGAGTATTTCACAGCTTGTGGTTAGCATGTTTTTTTCCCCCATCAATATAATAGGTTTCCTGAATTTATAAAATTATGTTTGGCACAAATGTAAAAATCAGTTCACAAATGAATCAGTAACTAATAACATCTGGGTAACATCGACAGCACTACAAACTGCCTGCTTAGAAACATAGACCTGTCCATCCTATCTATCACAAAAAAAAATAAACATGTACCTTCACTTGATGGCTGCTCTGTTAAGTCTTCGTCGTCGGTTAGGAACCTGGGTGTGCTCTTTGATACCAATCTTTCATTTGAAAGTCATGTGTCTAGTATCTGTAAAACCGCTTTCTTCCATCTTAAAAATATATCTAAATTACGTCATATGCTCTCAATGAATAATGCAGAACAATTAGTTCATGCGTTTATGACCTCAAGGCTAGATTATTGTAATGCTCTACTGGGTGGCTGCCCTGCACGCTTAATAAACAAACTACAGCTAGTTCAAAACGCAGCAGCTCGAGTTCTTACTAGAACCAGGAAGTATGACCATATTAGCCCCGTTCTGTCAACACTGCATTGGCTGCCTATTAAACATCGTATAAATTTTAAAATATTGCTGATCACTTACAAAGCACTAAATGGTTTAGCTCCGCAGTACTTGAGCGAGCTCTTAACTTATTATAGTCCTTCACGTCTACTGCGATCTCAAAATTCCGGCCAGTTAATAATACCTAGAATATCAAAATCGACTGCTGGCGGTAGATCCTTTTCCTACTTAGCACCAAAACTTTGGAACAGTCTTCCTACCATTGTCCGGGAAGCAGACACACTCTGTCAGTTCAAATCTAGACTAAAAACACATCTCTTCGGCCTAGCATACACATAACACATTATAGACTTATATAATTAGGCTGCATAGTTTAGAACAGCCGGGACCGGGAACACTTCCCGTAAATCCTGATGTACTTGGTACATCATAATAAGGATGGCGTCTACGCTAATATTAGTCTCTCTGTCTATCCCGAGGTTTACTGCTGTCCACCGGAACCAGGCCGTATCCAGATCTGATGAAGGACCAGCGCCAGGACACGACGACGACGCTGACCTGAAGTGTCAACCAGTCTCTCCTCCTCTCCACTGCGACTTCAACCAACCGGAACTGGACAAATACTCTGATTCATTCTGAACTTCATACACTGTTCACTCATTGGCCAGAGGAGAACTGGCCCCCGACTGAGCCTGGGTTCTCCCAAGGTTTTTTTCTCTATTCTGTCACCTGATGGAGTTTTGGTTCCTTGCCGCTGTTGCCTTACCTTCTGGCTTGCTTAGTTGGGGACATTTAATATTCAACAATATTATAGATCTGCCTTAAAGGTGGATGATGATGAAATTGTTTTTTTGTATTATTTTCATGTTATCATTGTGAAGCTGCTTTGATACAATCTGTATTGTAAAAAGCGCTATATAAATAAAGATGACTTGACTTGACTTGACCTTCAATAAGAATATGACTACATATAACTGTCTGAAAAAAGAGGGGTATTCAATAAATTTATCCTGCAACAAAATGTACAAATGGCATGCATGAACTGACAAATGCAAATTCCAAAAAAGAACCAAAGTTGTAAAAAAGCAAGAATGAGCCTGCTCACTTCCAGAAACTGACAAGTTATGTAATGTGTGCATACCATTCGCCTAGCGCTTCCAGACATCTCATGCGACCCAGAATTAGCTCCGGATCATCTTTGTTCATGTCAATTTTTTTATCGTAGGCAACCAGAGCATCTTCCCACTCATGAAGTTTCTCGTACCAGGTGGCCTGAATCTCCTGTAGTGGAAGACAAAACATAAAAGAATGAATGATGGAAATAATTTAAATGAACCAAAATCTCATAGCACACATCATATCATTATTAAAGGGAGCAGAAAAATCAGGGACTAAAATTTATTTAAGATGAAAATCAGTTTTTCACAATTGCTAAGACACTAAACCCCATTCTCTGAACCAAATTCTCAAAGGCCTAAGCTCATTTGTTGAATTAATCACTCTTTCTGCAAAACCTTAAACAAGCTCAGGCAGTTAGACACCATTTGCAAATGTCATGCACTCTTTTAGCAAAAACACATTCTCACTCACTAAAACACATTTTGCACTGTGATGTACTTGTTGCAAAACAGTAAACACAAGTGGCAAAAGTTACACAACTACAACACAGTTGTCATCGTTTGCACACAACGGCTCAACATTGTTCACACTTGTTTTTAATGATGTGATCAAACCAACTGTACAAAATATAAGCCAGCAGAGTGTGCAAGTGGCACATGTACACTTAATATTGATACGGGCAATGATCTGAGAAGGAGAGCAGAAGAATATGTGCAAGAGGAGGTGGACGAGGAGGAAGAGGATCAGGATGAGAAAGAGCAAGGTGTGGAGAATGTTGTCAAGGCTGGCTCCGGCACACCAGAGGTTTTTCTCCTTTGCCTGGCAAGAGAATTGTCTGTGATGTGAACAAAGTCCTCAGGCTGGACCCAACTTGAAGATGTGATGAAGAATTAATCTCTCATTGACTTTAATTTAGCAGCTGTACAACTTTATTGAGTGTACAGTAACATGCTTTTCATTTAGAGCTTTGACCTTTTGTGCTTGACATTTGGCCCACTGTATTTTTACAGTATGCAAGCATGTTTTTTATTTAAGTGCATGCTCTGGATGCTGTGTTTTTAATTAATTTATTTAGTGTCTAATAAATTATCTGTAGTGTTTTTAAATTGACTGAGGTGCGCATGATCTACAATTTGAGTACAGGTGAAATGGTTTTGAGATGATTTTGCCAGAAGAGTCAGGGGTTCTCTAATGTAGTTTAAAGATTTGGTTTTGTGTTTTGGTTGTGAGGAAATTAGTAAAGGTTTCAAGAAATTTGTCTTAGCAATTGTGTAAAACTTTAAGTATGCCAAATTAATTAAGCTCATCTTGGTAATTAAAAATCAGGATTTTCAACATCACACAATCACATCTATGGGAATGCAGACAGCAGAGTATAGACGGCTCCAATTGCTGTTCCAATATTTAATGGAAGGGGAAAGCAACCGTTTATTTGAACCCTCTGCGGTCTAAGGTGTTTTTGGGGTCCTTGAGATGTCCTTGACATGCCCTGATATTTGTGCTTTTTTCAGTTGCTTATAAACATATTAATGGCAAAGGTGTCATTACACTCTATTCAGCACAAACAGGGCTACCATAATATGTGAGCAACATGTATGTACATGTTTGTATTTTTGAGACAATAATGTTTATGCATGGTTATTGAAAAAAATAAAAATGTAAGTTTCTAAAATAAGGCCTCAAAACACACACTTAATATTGTGTCCACAAGACTTTTGACTAACGGATGTTGTCGCCTTGAGTTTTTGCTTCAAAATGATCTGAAAATCATCCTGCCAAATCATTCACATAAAACCATACATTGATTTAAATTTTGTAAGGCACTTTACTTTTTGTTTGGAAAAGCAATATGCATGAGGGTGATTCAATGATCATAAATACTGCTGTGATTCACACCTGAGAAGACAATGACCTGCATAATGAGGCTACCACAATAAAGAATGCAAGGACAAAAGAATATATATATATATATATATATATATATATATATATATATATATATAATCCAAATATAAATGAAAGTCAAAAGCACATTTTTAGTACATAGTCATACATGGAAACAAATCATGTTCAAATAGGATATATGGGCCATTCTACAGAATTGGTTCAAAGTTAGAGTTGGAAACAAATTTTGTATCTAAAAAATTGTATAATATCCAAGAAAAACATTTCTAGTAATTGTGCAGTTAATTATCATACTGTATTTTCAGAAAGTTTTGGAATATATCCTCTCCCCAAATGTGTCATATAATAAATAATTTAATGAGAAGGCTTATATTGACCTATCAAGATGTTGCTTACATCTACCTCTTAAAAATATTTTTTGCTATTTTATTAAAAGTTTTCACATGTAAATCAACAATAATTATAATGTTAACAATATTTCAAGTGTAATCTTTCTTTGTAAAAAGTATACATTTTATCATATGTATTTCAAAGATAAGGATTCATTAGTTTGAATATTGGAACAAACACTATAATAACATCTTAGTTGATAATTCAATATACCTACTTCAAAACTAATCAACGAAATCTTGTCTAAACATTAATATTTCGTCTGTAACACATCATTTTTATGATAGCATATGAATGTTAATTTGCAGTTTAATACATTGCTTATACAAAGACATTTTATTTAAACATATTTCAGTCGAATAGACACTCAACAGGAACGAATGATGTACAGTATAACACTTATATGTAAGCTCAAAATCAACAGAGTATTTTGATTCTCTTTTGCACTGATAAGAAAAAAAGCGAGCTGGCGATACCGCCGACCCCAGGGGGTTAAATTATGATTGAAATTATACAAATGTAAATTCAGTTATTTGTACCCTAGCAGTGTTGCCACAGTTACTTTGAAAAAGTAATCTGATTACTGATTACTCCTTTAAAAAGTAATTTAGTTACTTTACAGATTACTTGATTTTAAAAGTAACTAGTTAGATTACAAGTTACTTTATTAGTTACATTCAGCAGCTGCCGACAACACCCCCGCCGCCTCAACATAAAAATGACAACCGGTTTTGCCTACACTCACTTTATTGGAAGTGCATTTTTAACAGTAATGTCAACATGTATCTCCTGACATTTTAAGTTGAACTTAAAAACTATTTCCTGAAAAAAAAATTTTTTTTATAAAAAAAATTGTAAATAACTCACTTTCTCACTTAATTCACTTAACATAAATACATGTTTTTTTTCAAATAAAATAATGACAGTCTTTCTTGACCTGACTCCAAATGTTTCTTCAAATTTGATGTAGTTTTTTTTGTGTTTATTGTAGCTAGATAGCACTTTGTTGTCACCAGATTGTACAACGAACCTTAATATTGTCATCTTTAGCTGACACAAACTCAATATAGTTACGGGGTGATACGTTCATGTAACATGTAAGGGTGGCGTTGCCAATAAAGCACCTACAAGCTCACAAAGAACGTGCCAAAGAGAAATGCACATTTCATACGGATTACATAAGCAGAGAGCAGTCTGTTTTCGTTTCGAATTGTTCTGTTTAAAAGTAGACATTTCAATATAAAAATAGCTTCCGTGTCGTGATTATCTATTGTCTGCTATATTTAGCCTACTTCTTATTTATTAAATCCAGGCAATTGGTCGATGAAACATTGATTAAAATTAAGATACAATTAATACAAAACGAAATTCACTTTAAAGAAATGCTTTGTGCTTTCTGTTTGAGGTCTCTGTGAAAAAGCAGTATTTTAGTGCCGCTTTCAGAGCGGTCATGTCCGTAACGGAGAACTGTCACCGTGTCACGTCCGTAACATTGTTTTTTCCTCATAAATGCGAACACGAAAAATAAAATAAAATGGATATTTTATGTTCTCTGGAGAGCCAACCCTTCTTCATCCGGTGTTTAGTATTACTTTTGGTTTGCGCAGTGTGTATTTCTCTCATATTAGCCTAAATATAAAACGCATGTGTGTAGAGTAGACTGATATTTTTCTAATGTCTGGACTCCTTTATTAAGGGAGTATGCAGACGTTTCAATATATTGGTATTAAATGCATTTTCTGATCATTTATATTTCATTATATTACCGGTATATGTAAAGTTTTTTCCTGCAAATGTCACGTCCATAACGCTGGAATTGCCCAATTTTAAAGAATTTATCCTCAACTAGTTTTGTGGTGTAGGTCTACGTATTTTATAATGTTGACTTCAAATAATACTAATAGTAATTTAAAGATGTGGTAGCATTGGATCTGGACGGGAAGGATAACTCTGGGAGTTGGAAGGGGTGTTTCGCGATTCTGCCTTCACCGCGACACAGGTTCGTTGATCTGAATGTCGCGATTTCGGTTTCATATCGCATTACAGCCATAATTGTTACTAAGGAAAATGGCAAAAATAGTAACGCACAGTGACTATGTGCAAGAGGAGGTGGACGAGGAGGAAGAGGATCAGGATGAGAAAGAGCAAGGTGTGGAGAATGTTGTCAAGGCTGGCTCCGGCACACCAGAGGTTTTTCTCCTTTGCCTGGCAAGAGAATTGTCTGTGATGTGAACAAAGTCCTCAGGCTGGACCCAACTTGAAGATGTGATGAAGAATTAATCTCTCATTGACTTTAATTTAGCAGCTGTACAACTTTATTGAGTGTACAGTAACATGCTTTTCATTTAGAGCTTTGACCTTTTGTGCTTGACATTTGGCCCACTGTATTTTTACAGTATGCAAGCATGTTTTTTATTTAAGTGCATGCTCTGGATGCTGTGTTTTTAATTAATTTATTTAGTGTCTAATAAATTATCTGTAGTGTTTTTAAATTGACTGAGGTGCGCATGATCTACAATTTGAGTACAGGTGAAATGGTTTTGAGATGATTTTGCCAGAAGAGTCAGGGGTTCTCTAATGTAGTTTAAAGATTTGGTTTTGTGTTTTGGTTGTGAGGAAATTAGTAAAGGTTTCAAGAAATTTGTCTTAGCAATTGTGTAAAACTTTAAGTATGCCAAATTAATTAAGCTCATCTTGGTAATTAAAAATCAGGATTTTCAACATCACACAATCACATCTATGGGAATGCAGACAGCAGAGTATAGACGGCTCCAATTGCTGTTCCAATATTTAATGGAAGGGGAAAGCAACCGTTTATTTGAACCCTCTGCGGTCTAAGGTGTTTTTGGGGTCCTTGAGATGTCCTTGACATGCCCTGATATTTGTGCTTTTTTCAGTTGCTTATAAACATATTAATGGCAAAGGTGTCATTACACTCTATTCAGCACAAACAGGGCTACCATAATATGTGAGCAACATGTATGTACATGTTTGTATTTTTGAGACAATAATGTTTATGCATGGTTATTGAAAAAAATAAAAATGTAAGTTTCTAAAATAAGGCCTCAAAACACACACTTAATATTGTGTCCACAAGACTTTTGACTAACGGATGTTGTCGCCTTGAGTTTTTGCTTCAAAATGATCTGAAAATCATCCTGCCAAATCATTCACATAAAACCATACATTGATTTAAATTTTGTAAGGCACTTTACTTTTTGTTTGGAAAAGCAATATGCATGAGGGTGATTCAATGATCATAAATACTGCTGTGATTCACACCTGAGAAGACAATGACCTGCATAATGAGGCTACCACAATAAAGAATGCAAGGACAAAAGAATATATATATATATATATATATATATATATATATATATATATATATATATATATATATAATCCAAATATAAATGAAAGTCAAAAGCACATTTTTAGTACATAGTCATACATGGAAACAAATCATGTTCAAATAGGATATATGGGCCATTCTACAGAATTGGTTCAAAGTTAGAGTTGGAAACAAATTTTGTATCTAAAAAATTGTATAATATCCAAGAAAAACATTTCTAGTAATTGTGCAGTTAATTATCATACTGTATTTTCAGAAAGTTTTGGAATATATCCTCTCCCCAAATGTGTCATATAATAAATAATTTAATGAGAAGGCTTATATTGACCTATCAAGATGTTGCTTACATCTACCTCTTAAAAATATTTTTTGCTATTTTATTAAAAGTTTTCACATGTAAATCAACAATAATTATAATGTTAACAATATTTCAAGTGTAATCTTTCTTTGTAAAAAGTATACATTTTATCATATGTATTTCAAAGATAAGGATTCATTAGTTTGAATATTGGAACAAACACTATAATAACATCTTAGTTGATAATTCAATATACCTACTTCAAAACTAATCAACGAAATCTTGTCTAAACATTAATATTTCGTCTGTAACACATCATTTTTATGATAGCATATGAATGTTAATTTGCAGTTTAATACATTGCTTATACAAAGACATTTTATTTAAACATATTTCAGTCGAATAGACACTCAACAGGAACGAATGATGTACAGTATAACACTTATATGTAAGCTCAAAATCAACAGAGTATTTTGATTCTCTTTTGCACTGATAAGAAAAAAAGCGAGCTGGCGATACCGCCGACCCCAGGGGGTTAAATTATGATTGAAATTATACAAATGTAAATTCAGTTATTTGTACCCTAGCAGTGTTGCCACAGTTACTTTGAAAAAGTAATCTGATTACTGATTACTCCTTTAAAAAGTAATTTAGTTACTTTACAGATTACTTGATTTTAAAAGTAACTAGTTAGATTACAAGTTACTTTATTAGTTACATTCAGCAGCTGCCGACAACACCCCCGCCGCCTCAACATAAAAATGACAACCGGTTTTGCCTACACTCACTTTATTGGAAGTGTATTTTTAACAGTAATGTCAACATGTATCTCCTGACATTTTAAGTTGAACTTAAAAACTATTTCCTGAAAAAAAATTTTTTTTTATAAAAAAAATTGTAAATAACTCACTTTCTCACTTAATTCACTTAACATAAATACATGTTTTTTTTCAAATAAAATAATGACAGTCTTTCTTGACCTGACTCCAAATGTTTCTTCAAATTTGATGTAGTTTTTTTTGTGTTTATTGTAGCTAGATAGCACTTTGTTGTCACCAGATTGTACAACGAACCTTAATATTGTCATCTTTAGCTGACACAAACTCAATATAGTTACGGGGTGATACGTTCATGTAACATGTAAGGGTGGCGTTGCCAATAAAGCACCTACAAGCTCACAAAGAACGTGCCAAAGAGAAATGCACATTTCATACGGATTACATAAGCAGAGAGCAGTCTGTTTTCGTTTCGAATTGTTCTGTTTAAAAGTAGACATTTTAATATAAAAATAGCTTCCGTGTCGTGATTATCTATTGTCTGCTATATTTAGCCTACTTCTTATTTATTAAATCCAGGCAATTGGTCGATGAAACATTGATTAAAATTAAGATACAATTAATACAAAACGAAATTCACTTTAAAGAAATGCTTTGTGCTTTCTGTTTGAGGTCTCTGTGAAAAAGCAGTATTTTAGTGCCGCTTTCAGAGCGGTCATGTCCGTAACGGAGAACTGTCACCGTGTCACGTCCGTAACATTGTTTTTTCCTCATAAATGCGAACACGAAAAATAAAATAAAATGGATATTTTATGTTCTCTGGAGAGCCAACCCTTCTTCATCCGGTGTTTAGTATTACTTTTGGTTTGCGCAGTGTGTATTTCTCTCATATTAGCCTAAATATAAAACGCATGTGTGTAGAGTAGACTGATATTTTTCTAATGTCTGGACTCCTTTATTAAGGGAGTATGCAGACGTTTCAATATATTGGTATTAAATGCATTTTCTGATCATTTATATTTCATTATATTACCGGTATATGTAAAGTTTTTTCCTGCAAATGTCACGTCCATAACGCTGGAATTGCCCAATTTTAAAGAATTTATCCTCAACTAGTTTTGTGGTGTAGGTCTACGTATTTTATAATGTTGACTTCAAATAATACTAATAGTAATTTAAAGATGTGGTAGCATTGGATCTGGACGGGAAGGATAACTCTGGGAGTTGGAAGGGGTGTTTCGCGATTCTGCCTTCACCGCGACACAGGTTCGTTGATCTGAATGTCGCGATTTCGGTTTCATATCGCATTACAGCCATAATTGTTACTAAGGAAAATGGCAAAAATAGTAACGCACAGTGACTTGGATAAGTAACTTTAATCTGATTACTGGATTGGAAATAGTAACGCGTTAGATTACTCGTTACTGAAAAAAGTAAAGAGAATCGCTCTTCATTCGTCTCATTCCTCAATAGAATAGTAAAAATAATCAGCATCATTGCAACTAATTTATTTTCACTGACTGTGAGATAGGCCTATGATGGTCTTTTGGTGTATTTTTTGTTTGTTATTGCGCTGTTCCCTGAGGAATAGGCTTATGTTGCCCACCAACCTCTACAATATTAAATAGGCTATATTGTTGTCATCTCTATTTTTAACTTTTGATTCTATTTTTCTGTTCTAAAAGTTTGTTCTATTCGGTTTAAAATGTACTATTACATATTTCATTTTTGCTTTCGTTAAATTTAACCAATTCTGTTGTAGCCTAATAGGCATAGGCTATTTATTTTTTTTTTTTATTTGTTCTATTCTGTTTTGTTTGTTTATATATTTAATCAGTCTCATTCTTGTTGAAATAATGAAAAAAATTTTTTTTTACAATACGTTGTGATGTAAAAAAAAACAAAAAAAAGCAGATAGCCTACAAACAAAGATATATAGTTCACTGTTCGTTCAAATAATAGTCTATATATGTATTGTTTGTTTAAACAACATTAACCAATTTTTTTTTCTTTCTTTAATAATAAAATTAGCCTATTACTATAACATGCAGTTTCAACTATACCAAATATTAGGTTGTTTCATTACTGTACAGCAAATGTCAATAGCTCTTTTTTATTTTTCATGTTTGTTGTAGGCTTATTTGGAAATAACCATAGCTGTAGTATTTCATCCTTACTGTTAATTGACATTAGCCCCACTTAAGTTTCAAAATGCGGCAATTGCAACTGTTTTGCAAAATGTCCCTTTGCGCCACCTGGCAGTCATTTCACGAACGACTTTGAAATGGGATTGTTTTATTTTTGCCGCGCCAGCTGTCGCGGCGGTAATAGGCATTCTGGTTGACTACCTACTGTAGATGTGTAAACGTAGCAACATATCTTCCAAGACATGTCCTGTGTTTCTGGACAGCAGGAGACACTTTGAAGACAGGCGTACTGTGCATTACATGATGTCTCAAAACATCTCAACAGTTAAAAAAATACATTACTAAAAAAAAAAAAAAAAAAAAAAAAGCTACATAAATGTGAACAAAAGGCTTAGCTATTACGAAATGACTTTCAGATGAAGAGAGACAAATAGCTACTATTTCCCCTTAATTCTCATTAAAATAATGAGGGAAAAATATATTTTTTTAGGTGAAAAATTACCAAAACCTTTCTTGACAGGGTTTGTGTAATTCACCCAAGTGCTCATCTTTTGTAATCAATGCATAAATAATAAACAGATGAATAAGGTTGTAAAGCTCTTACCAGTTCTCCAAAGTGTTTCATGGCATACTCCAGCACTCCTGATGCGGCCTCTGGCTGCTGGAGCTTATTATTGATGCTATTAAAAGAAACAAAAATTAAAGTTTTAGTCCGGAATCGCTCTAAATCTACTTTAATACTACACATATGATAATGGCTAAAAGTTTTAGGTTGGCTGTAAACAACAGTCTCTATATTTCCTTCTCAGCTGAGGTCCAGACAATACTTTTTTGGAATAGTTATAATTTCCATCTGGGCAAGTAAAATAAAAATAAAATTCAAAATAGTTCAGCTCAGTGAGTACAGCTCCGTTGTTTTGACGGGCTGCTCACTTTAAACGGTATAAACAGTTAAATAGTGCTACAGTTGTCAGTATGTATCGCAGTCCAGTTGGAACACAGCCAGGCTCCACTGTTTGAATATGTCTGGAATAGACCCATTCAGAGACCTTTTGGCATTAGTATAGTCTCAAGTATACAAGGAGGAAAGTCATTCAACAAAGGCAGAACAAAATCTGCTGACACGAATCAATATAAGTGTAATATAATTTATAACTGTACAAAACGATAGTATCTCCAAGAAGATGAGGAATTAGCCAGTAAATTTGCACAATAAAGGTTCTGTCAAGTATTTCATTTTTATGTTTATGATGCTTCTAATGACCAATTCAAAAACTTCCCATCTGGAAGCACTCTTATGTAACGCAACTCTGAAGTTTTCCATGACTGCCAAACTTGCCAATATATCTTGTTTTACAAGGGTAAGGGAATCCCAGTGAAAACAAATGATGCCATGAATCCAAACAAAAAAAAAACGCATACATAGGTCATTAGTAAAACAATAATATATATATATATATATATATATATATATATATATATATATATATATATATATATATATATATATATATATATATTTGCAACTCATACCAAAATCATTGATGTTACAACACTAAAAGAAACAGCAACTATTATGGTAACGATAAAAAAAACACACACAAAAAAACAAACACATTTTACATTATGGGAGGCATTTCTGGTTCAAATCATAAAGTTGCACTATACAAATAATCTTTATCTGTCAGTTTGACTGAAAGAGCTGTACAATTTCTTCATGTTCTATTTTCAGAAGAATAACGTAATACTTAGTATATTAATGTCAAGTCAAGTGTATACAGCACTTTTTACAATACAGATTGTTTCAAAGCAGCTTTACAGATATAACAGGAAAATACTGCAAAAAAAGTTTGTTTCCAGAAGAAAATAGCGTCACAGTCCAGCTTAAGTAAGTTCAGTGATGTTTTATTTTTGTTTAAAAAAAAGTTATTATTTTGTTTCATTTATACAGTATAGCCGCTCGAGTAAACCATGATCGTCCAGCTCAGTTCAGCTCTTGTATAAAAGTGTCAATGCAGGCAGATCAATATTATTGTTGAATATTAAATTAAATGTTAAATTTAATGTCCCCAACTAAGCAAGCCAAGTCAATGGTAACAAAGGTGGAAAAAGGTGACAGTGGCAAGGAACCAGAACTCCATCAGGTGGCAAGATGGAGAAGAAATAAAACCTTGGGAGAACCCAGGCTCAGTCGGGGGCCAGTTCTCCTCTGGCCAATGAACGAACAGTGTATGATTATTATTATTATTAGCCCGGTTCTGTGAACTCTGCATTGGCTCCCAATTAAATATCGTATGAATTTTAAAATATTGCTGATTACTTACAAAGCACTAAATGATTTAGCTCCGCAATATTATCCAGTTCCATCTAATGTGACATAGTATAACAAGAATATCTATGGCAAAGGCTCTTTTCAGTCGCTGCAAACATTGTTTCTTCTTTCTTTTCTTTTTATTCCGCTGTAACAGTATGAAATACATACATACAGTACATACACACATATATACGGTAACACTTTACTTGAAGGGGTGTGCATAAGACTGACATGACATTATGAAGAATCATGACATGACACGTCATGAATATAAAGGAGGTTTTATGCATGTTTATGACAACTGTCATTATGTGTCATTCGCTCAATTATGACATTTGTAATGCAAATATGACATTGTTTGAGATGTCTCTGTTATGACAACTTGACATAAACCAATACATCTTAACCTGTCAGTGTCTTTGTCATGACAACTTGACATTACCAAGAGAACATAACCTGTCATAAATATGTCATAAACATGTCATAGCAGATTCATTATCCTACTTAAGAAACTACTTAGCTTTATGGATTGAATTTGTCATTAAAATGACATTTTAATGACAAATACAAATTTTACCACTGTAGTTGAGGTCAAGAAAAATATTCATGACACAGTTATAAAAAAAATTGACGGAGTATTAACACTTAATGACATTTTAATGACAAATTCAATTTGTACCACTAGTTGAGGTCAAGAAAAACATTCATGACACAGTTATAATGGCCTCATGACAGCCAACGTCAAAACCAACCACATGACCGTTTACTGTAATGTTAACCCATAAAGCTAAGTAGTTTCTTAAGTTTGATAATGAATCTGCTATGTCATGTTTATGACATATTTGTTGTCATAAACTTATTTTAACATAAATCAAGATTTATGTTATCTTGGTATTGTCAAGTTGTTAAGACACTGACAGGTTATGATGTATTGGTTTATGTCAAGTTGTCATAAAGAAATCTCAAACAATGTCATAAAGAAATCTCAAACAATGTCATATTTCCATAAAAATGTCATAATTGAGCGAATGACACTTAATGGCAGTTGTCATAAACATGCATAAAACCTCCTTCATATTCATGAAATGTGTCATGTCATGATTATGAAGGTGTCATGTCAGTCTTATGCACACCCCTTCAAGTAAAGTGTTACCATACATACTCATGTGAGTAAGAAAGGACACCTTTTATAATTTTTTGGTTTTACGTATCACAACATAATAAAAAAAAAGCATATGGTGGTTAGCAGGTCTTAAAATAAGGTAAATACAACTGCAGAAGAGCAACAACAAATGAGAAATTACACTGTGTCATTATTTATTTAACATAAAGCCAAGATGGAAAATCCATGGGTGACAAACTAAGTACACCCTATGATTTAATTGCTTGTAGAGACACTTTTAGCAGCAATAAGTTGAAAGAATCTTTTTCTGTATGACAGTATCAGTCCCTCGCATCGTTCTGGAGGAATTTTGGCCTGCTCTTCTTTACAACGTTGCTTCAGTTCATTAGTGGCTTTTGCACCGGGTAGTTCTAGGAACTAGTCACCAGGGTGGTTCCCTGAACAAAATGTTCCCTAGGGCCATTTTCCTGGTTGCATTCGCACCGCCGGTAGGAACTCTGAAGTGACGTAAGCGGCGCTTGATGTTGTGACCTTTCTTTTGACGGCGCAGAGAACACCTGAGCACACAGTGCTCGCATTCTCCGTGTTCAGTAGTTTATGATCTGTTTAACAGTCCTGTCTAATACGTCATTAGATAGAGTTGCAATACAAAGAAAGTAGACAGTATATGAAAAAGTATTACGGCTGTTTCACACCGCAAGCTTGAGCTTCACGTCAGCGTAACTACATCTTCACTGCAGATGCAGATGCGCGAGAGTATTCACACTGGAAGCGTTGGTGCAGCGTCACAGCAGCGGCTCCAGGGCTACTTATAACAAGCATTCCTTTACAAAGACAACTATAAAATAGTTTTTAGAAGTTGGTCATTTATAAACTTGATGGTCTTGAAAGTTTGTTCATATGGGGAGGTGTACATTCGCATGTAAATGGAAAACAACAAACACAACAAAGAAAACAGCTCCGATCTTGTCGTTTCAGTCATACTTTTAGAAGACACCAAACTCAAAAACACACACTCGGTTTGATGTGGGTAGTGCTAGCCTATTATATACCTGTCTGTGTATTACATAAACTAAAAGAAAGTTTATATATAATATATTCTGGCTAGTTTACTAGTTTCTTTTAAATAATACACCATACTTTCACCCAAACTGAATAACTAAAAACAAGATCCTGTCTTCAGGATCACTAGAAACTCACAGCTAGGTGTGTTTGATCAGGCTTGGAGCTAAACTGTGCAGGACAGTGGCCCTCCAGGACCGAGTTTGAGAAACCCTGGTGTAAAGCATAAGAGGTCCATCTTTTACCATTTTCAAAGTTCATAGAGTTAGATTGTGGAGTAAATAAATTGGCTATAATCTGTGTTTTTAAATGGCGGGTGCTGGCCAATCAGCATACGCTAACGTCACTGGTAGTTCCTATTGTGCTGGGTTAGACCCTACTCTGAAGTAGGAGCTAATTTAGCTCCCCCAAAAAGTTCCTAAAACTAAAATCATTCCCAGTACCTGCGGTGTGAACACGCCAAAAGCAGGTACTTCCACCATTAGTTCTAGGAACTAAGAAAATGTTCCTCTGGTGCAAAAGCCCTTATTGAGGTGTGTGGGTCTTTGTTTATGCACAGCTGTCTTAAGGTCCCGCCGCAACATTTCAGTCGAGTTGAGGTCTGGACTTCCACTGGGCCAGCACAACACCTTGATTCTTTTCTTGATTGCAGTGCATTTGTAAATTTTTATATTGGGTATAGAGAAACCAAAATAATATAAATCTTATTAGTTGGCCTAATTTGATCAATAAATATATATTTCCTTAAGTAATTTTAATGCTTACGCATGTTAAAAAGGATTGTATGAGCTTTTGTTACTTTCACTGTTCATTCTATTGTTCTATCATATTTTATATATAATTTAATTGCACAGCACATATTTAGAGCTGCTCTAGTAGGGCTCAGTGCTAAGGATTGGGTCACTGGTTCAAATATTTAGACACCAGTGAAATTTCGACACTACAGCGAAAACTACTAGCCTAATTAATGTAATATTAAAACTCTAGCCTAATTAATGTAATATTAAAACATTATTAAAGTAAGAAGTCAATAATAAAATGAGAACAAATAATGATGGATGGATTTGTTGCCCATATTGCCATTATTTGTTGTATGGTCTGAAATAATTTGGCATTCCTATAGTAAAGTGTGATATGAAAAGTGCAGTGCAGCTTTAGCTTTAGTTAAGTACAATGAGCAATTTTTTGTAGGGTGTGGGGTGGAATTGGCAGCACAACCAGTTCTCTCTGAGAAACTTCTGGACATTAAAACCATTGCATGCTCGATTAGTTCGAGACAGAACACAATTACCTGCTCAGGGCAGTTTGCTGTAAAAAAAGAAAGAACTCCTTAAAACGAGAAAGAGGCTAGTCTAGAGCAGTGCTTAATTGGGATAAAATCTGGATAAAAACAGCGATTAAAAAGTACTGTGACCGACACTGACCATAACTGAAGATTTCCCTGAACATAGTACAAGTGACGGCACAACTGTAGAGTTTTTGTGACTTGTGACGGCACAAGTTTCTGCATAGCCCTAACTACAGCTTAGTGTATTATTCTGTCACGTACATAGCTACGTTGAGACCAAAAATAATTCAGTTGATCAGTGATATTCTCTCACGGACGACATCGTTGCCTTTTCCATTATCGATTTCTGACTCTGACTGATCTAACTCCAGATGCTCATGTCTCCTGCTATCCTGATTATTATTAGCAGTTCTATCTTCGGGATTTCTTATTATCAGAAACACTACCAGCTTTACTCGTGGAAATTGAAAATGAAAATATGCTTGACTGAAAATATTTATTTATATTAGTAGAATTAATCAGGTACACTCTCTCTAAACTTGATACTACTCTGCAAACGTTAAGCTTTACTGCGTCCAAAACAATAAGCAGTAAGCACCAACCAATGATAGTGATTTTGAACTTAAGAAAGCTGATCAAATATATATGAAACCCCAAACTGGCAGCTGATTCCTGTGGACACTGGACAGCATCATGTCGAGGAGACGCTTTGCTCTACAAAGTGAAGGTAAAGGCAGTTTTTTTTCACTGCCCAAGGACGAGCATGTGAAGAATCTGTGGTTAAAATTATTATTTACCATGATAGAAGTTTAATCCTAAACTTTTCCTGTTACCTTTATTTTACTGACGAGACGACTGCTTCTCAAATATCGGAATTCAATGCAGGATTCGCAAACCGCTTGCTCTTGAAAGACAGTGTTCAAAATACTAGTTTTGAGTTTTACATTGTGTAGGTCTCCTGCTAACTGAAATATCCTTGTGCAAGAAGTAGAAGTAGAAAGCAGGAAGATGTCTGTTTAAAGCTCCATTCAGATTAAATGCCCACAATGGTGATGGTTTCACAAATCAACCCTTGCAGAATCTAAACCTAGATTATTTTGTGGCATTGTGTTAATTTTATTGAAAGCAATATTGCAGAGGAAACATTAAGTGAGAAGGAGAAGACATTTGTGTTGACTGCTAGAGCACTGCTTAATGTATCGGTACTTTAACCACAAGGTTATACCATCACCATAATAAATACAAAGGAGCCAACATTTTAATGATGTTTGAAAAAACAGCAGAATTTGTGGTGAAAAAACCATGATGCTGTACAGAAAAAGTCAAAACAAGCAAAATGTGCCAAAAGATCTCGTTAGCTCTGCCCACTCCCATGAAGAACACTGCAAATGAAGTAATCGAGTTGGTCTTCCTACACTCTCAAAATACTTAAATGTTTGAATATATATGCATATTTTGCAGTAAACTTAAAATATTTAGTTTTTTATATATATAATCAACAGTTTAAATCAGTAGTATTCAGTAGTATCAATAAAGTATTTCATACTTTATTGATTATATTGTTCGCAATGCTTCATGGGATTAAAGTTATTTCTATCACTTAAACCGTATTTTTGTCCGAAATTTCAAATAATTTTTACTTTTAAGTTTTGTAATGTTTCACCTCGTACCTTGGCTTGGATCGTGGCTTATAATGCTTTAATTAAGACTTTTTTGAAATCCCAATAGGAAAAATGAACGGAGAAATCTGAATAACATGGCTCTCAGACCACAAAGATTTTCTGTCCAAGCCATAGATGGATCAGTCATCCACCTCTTTTGAACTAGGATATGTCTTCCATTTTGTTGTGTGGATTGCAATATTTTATGTACAACTGTGCTATTGGTCTGTTAATTCAATCTTCACACTCTGCTTTTCCCGATAGAATCTGTAATCAGTGAAGATTGGTGGTACGGTGGAAAAGCCGCTAAATGCCTACATAGAATATTTGTTCTCACATTCTGACAGTCTTTTAGGAGGTCATCGGGTTTATGCTCACCCCTCTAAGACCCTTTCCCCCCGATTGCTCAGTCTGGCCAGGAGTCCAGGTCAAGGAAGAGTCCTGGTTGTTCCAAACTTCTTTCATGTAAGAGTTATGGAGGCCATTGTGCTCTTCAGAACCTTAGATACAACAGATTTTTTGGAGCCTTCCCCAGATCCCACAATTCTGTCTCTGAACTTTGCAAGCAGTTCTTTTGACCTTATGGCTTAGTTTTTGCTCTGATATGCATTTTCAGCTGTTAGACCTTAACGACAGATGTGTGGCTTTCTAATCAATTTACCACAGGTGGACAAAAAAATAAAATAATAATAATAATAAAAAAATAAAAAAATAATAATAAATATATATATATATATATATATATATATATGTATGATGGATACATTTTTTTTTTACTTCCTTGAACACAACAAAATCATAAAAACAACAAAACAGCAGTTTTTAGCATGGAGGTAAGGTTAATGAACAGAAAAAAGCTATATGGACCCCCTTTAGGATACTTTTAATGTCTCACCTGAGATAAAGTAAATCGTGTTTTTAAACCAGTTAAAGACTATGGGCCCAATCATACATGTGGTGTAATGCGGCGCCAGGCGTGACGCAAGTGTTTTTGCTAGTTTCAGCCCAACGCAGTTATCATTTCCATGTCCTGCGCCACGTTGTTTAAATAGCAAATGCATTTGCGCCCATTTGGGCGCCCATGGGCGTGCTGGTCTGAAAACGAGGTGTGTTCAGGCACATTGTTGGCACATTGCTATTTTAATGCAACTGAAATAGACTGACTTTAGACCAGGTTTCAGTTGGTCAATGGCGCAATGACGCAATATTTTTTTTGTTATTTAAAAAGTGCGTTATTAATATGAGCCTATAGGCGGGTCCACAACACGCGTATTACACACAGGGACACGCAGCATTACACAAACTAGCCAAATATGAAAAATAAAAGGATTACAATGTAAAAGATTAATATTGTGTACATAAAGATATGGTGGAATCCGGCTTGTCCTGTAGATGGTCTGCTTGCGTGCTTTAACCTCGCACATGAGCAGATCCGTTTCCTCTCTGGAGAACCATTCAGTCTTTCCGCTTGCAAATTCTGCCATGTTAATAGCAATCCACCATGGCACAAGTGCAACTGGCTTTTAAAGGGTATGGGAGATGAGAATCTGATTGGTTTACTGCACGTTACGCCCAAAACACACCCATTACTCATTAAGAGAATAGGGACAACCGTTTTAGACCACGCGCCGAGCACGCCAACCATTTTTAAACTAGCAAAAGTGGATTCGGACTTAAGTGCGCTTTAGACCGTGCACTTTAGACCATGTGCTTAGATCATTAAAATAGGGCCCTATAGTAGTCAAATTTCCTGTCCATGTCTGCACCAGAACAGAACATGTCTGCTGCTACAGCCGCATGAAAGCACTTAAGTTTACAGTATATTATATGTTCATCAGTAGCAGTGGCTCCCCATCATTTGGACTATATTATGGGTAGGACTACCAGCATTAGTGGTCACAAAATGTCAAAACTGCATTGTAATAGAGGACAGATGTGTTCACCTTTGGCTTTAGTATGATGAAATGGTCTGGTTATGATGTCTTTCTCTGAGAATATAAACTTTCAGAGGCAGAAAAAAATATGAGTTAACCCACAGTGCAATGAATAAAAATAATCCAGATGTTTAATGTCCAGATGTTTGAATGTTTTTTCCTCACCTCATGGAACGTGATAAAAGACTAAGCCATGCATTCCCAATTCAGCTCTGACAACACTGCAAGGTCAGTTAAGATTATATAAATGAAGTAGGGTGGACCCAAAACTTCTGGCCAATCCCTTTTATTCCTCTAGTAATATTCATGAAAGGTTTGACATGCAGTTTAGACAATAGTTTCCATTTGATTCCATTTGATCCAATGGCATTTTTCTGACGTGCTATTTCTGACACATGGTTGTACATGTGGATCTACTTGTGGTCTGACCAAAAAACACCACTGGAAGAAGTGATATTGTGTTATATAATATTATGTAAGCTGTATTATTGTAAGGGTCATGTTCAGTTTCTTAGTTTTCATTGTGTTTAGTCTATTCAGTCTATGTTAGCATGTTTTTCTTTTCTTTTCTCCTGTGTTAACTATTGTTCAATCTCTTTCACCTGTGTCCTGGTAATTAACTCCATTGTTCGCCCTCTTGTATTTAACCCCTCAGTTTCTGTTTGTCCGTTGTCCTGGATTGTTTTGCGTTGATGGTTATGAGGTCGTTTTATCTCCTAGTTATTCTCCTGTTGTTTGAAGTAAGAATAAAATATTATTCCCTTGGACTCCTTCGTCTTGTGCTTTGTACAGCCAATAACCATTACAATTATAGCTAGTTCATCATAATAATATGCCTGCTGGAGAGGTGGATAGCAGAGGTCAATGCTGAGTATGTTTTAGAGGTGAACAGCATAACACTCCCTTTATTACATGACATAGGAAATTAATTAGGAGGACTTAAACTCCCTGTAAAGGCAATAATAAAAAAAAAAACTCTAAACACATTATAAATGTTAGAAATGTATTGCTAAAACACATTACAAAGACTGTGAACTGTGAAGTACTGAATTGTGGAGTTAGACCGTTAAACAGTTTTTCACCGTTGCTGTGTTCAGGATTTTTTGGGCGGGGCTAAAACGGTGGCTCGATGATACACTGGAGCCACTGAGCTCCACATTCGCATCAGTTCACTGCTCAATCGCGAGTTACTGTCAGATACTACGTACTGTACAGCCTACTGTTTGCTAGCTAGCTATGCCTTTGTCACGGAAATGCGTACAGTATTACCTGGTTGCGATCACTTACAAAACGGATAGGTGTCCCTATTTAAATTTCCGAAAAACAACCATATTAAGAAGAGGTGGATTCATTTGTGAAGAGCCACCTTGATGAGGATCACCACCAACACCCGCCTCTGTAGTGATCATTTTACACGGGATAGTTTTATAAACTTTTGTCGGAGACAACTGTATTCACTGATAATCCACTGTTACTGGTGAATGTGGCCGAATCGACTATCTCAGCTTTTAAATAAAAGCAAAATAATGCATTTGTGTGCGTGTGTGTGATGACGTAAATATTGATTACAGATAGCGAACTGTGCTTGAAGATTTTCTGGGCAGACTTAACTACTCGCTCTAGTTCCCTCCTGTCAGCAACAGAACAATTTCCCCACCACAGTGATACAAGAGGAGAGGACACTCTCGATCAAACATCTGTAAAAGGATGTGAGGACTGTATTGTCAAGGCCAGCATGCTTCAATTTCCTCAAGAAACAAAGGCGTTGATGGGCCTTCTTTATCAGGCTGGCCTTACTGATACTCCAAATTAATTCCTTACTAATATGCACTCCCAAGTAGCTTGAGACCCCCTCAACAGCAACTCCTCCAATATCTAGAAGAGGAGGGATGTTGCCACTTTTCATAAAGTCCACAATCACCTCTCTTTTGAGCATAAAAAAAAACGCATAATTTTTTTTTCAATAATCTAATTCATCTAGAAACTTCATGTAATAAATATAATGTGGCATCATGAAAAATTTCGAGAAACCACCTTCTCATAAGATACTGGAATATTCTTCTGTCGGGTAAATGCTCAATAATGCGTACACCTCACTATTAGTTTTTTGATGGAATACTTCTCCACATGTAGCTTTTGAAATAACATTAAAACACCTGTTGACTCTTCTATATTGGTTGTAGCACCTCCTAAAGTTATTCTGTTAGAGAGTATTTAGTCTAAAGGAAAAGATAAAATAGTTAAACAAAACAACACAAATAAACTTAGTTCCTCAAACTGCTCTGACATGAGAATTAATTTTTGAAGTGGAAAATTGGAAAATGTAAGAAATCAGAAGTGGTGACAGAAAACACCAGGGGCCTGATGTATAAACGTTGTGTACGCACAAAATGGGCATAGAAACGTGCATACGCAATTTTCCACGCACATATTGTATATATACACAATAAAAAATGTATTACAATTTTTAAATAAATAAACTAGGCGTAAATATTATGCGCACACCGTACGAACACTCTAGGCCGTACCCACTATTTTTACTGGTGTGAGCAAATTAATGAAGTAAAAATAATTATTTTAAACACTGGTTTCATTTTGATAAACAAATTTAGATTAAATATGCCACTCTCATTAAGGAAGTTATGCACTCAAATTACATGAAATCATTATCCAGATTTTTTTTAAATCTATATATATGAATTTAAATAGAAATATTTGTAGTGGATTTGCTGCTTTTGAACACTTTTCCGGTGGCATTCTGTGTTTTAATCTTTTAACTACAGCGAGGATTCCAGCGAGGATACAGCACCTAATAATTCTGCTTTAAATTGTGTTCTAAATAGCAGAACTCATGTTGTATAAAAATATTATGATTTTATATTATTATGAAAAATACCACTGTATTTGAACAATAGAATTTTGAAGGAACCCACTGACTGGGTTTTATAAAGGGAATTTTGTGCAGGTTCTGGTGTAATCTTACGTGCACTTTTAGGATGAAATCTATGGAAAGTTTTATACATGAGGCCCCAGGTGTAAAGAGTGATGTGTCTCAGCTGACCACTTGTGACTGGATCACCCACGACGCATTTCATTACAAGACGTAAACAGAATCTAAAAGTTTATTGTGGTCCGATTGAAAAAAAAAGAAAAAAAAGTGACCAAGAAATTAGACTAAAAAAAAGTTGCACCAACCTCCAAGTGGTTTCGACAGAAAATTTTACATTTGAGAATTGGCACAAGCCTTACCCATAGGGTCAGTATACAAACATACATGACAGTGAAATTCTGAGGGTCAGCCTGCACATGTCTGGCTGAGGATGTGAAGATAATAATCATGATTAATTTCATGGTAAAATACTAACAGATGTGCAGACTCCGAAAATAAATCGTTGCATGATGTTTGGAAATAAGCAAGACACAGCGACAGGCGATATGACGTCAACTCCTCCAGACTGTTTATGTCATTCATTTGCTGATAAATGTGGGGCGTCAAGAGAATCTCTCGCGCCATCTGTTCCACTGTTAATGCTGATGTGAACATACATTGTGAACAGCTACAGAATCAGTTTTTCTGAGAATGTTTTTTTAAAAGGGGAGCTATTAAGCAAAATTCAAGTGTTGTGTTTTGGGATGTACCAATGCACATAAGAGTCTCCATAGCCTCCAGCCATCTGAGTCACTGAGGACATTGTGGTTAAATTTCATTTTCAAAGGAAATGTCTCAAAGAAAATGGCAATAGACTTATACGTTTGCGCCAATCATTGTGCGCTGGACTGCTTCACAAACAAGGGTATTTCAAAGCTGGATTTTCAAAAAGGTTGATTCTGAAAGATGGGTCAAAACCAACGCTTTGTGCACAAAATTCAGATCCAGACAAAGTAAGTATCACAGGAGTTAAGGATACGTTTTGTTAGTTTGAAGAACACATTTTGAGCCAAACAATGAAGTGCTTTAGCAACAGGTTCTGTCAAAGTTAAAGTTCTTTTCAGCTTCAGAGGCAGATAGCTAGATAGCTTTGTGACTTGAAAGATAAAAATGCAGCTCTTCAACCTGAGTAGATTTCAGGGGTACTGAAGAACGTTAATTAGCAGACACTTGGGGTCTCACAACAGTCTGAAGCTCACCAAAACTGCAGGGAAAACATCTGGATGCCTGGCTGTGGCCTATGGCAATCGGACAACATCCTCATTGATTTCAGCTGTGCTAATAGTACCTTTGAGTTGTGGAGCACATTCCTGAATATTTTCTGCAATAAAATATATTCAAAAACAAATCCGCTTTACTCTTTTAAAAATGTACACTAGTATACAAATTTGAATGAAATTGGCTCATTATAAGACAAAGGGTAAAGAAGCACAATAAAAAAGAAAAGAAAAAAAGCTTGCATGCAAAGACCCTGTCTAAGATGTTTTGCCATTTGCCTCTTTTGCATACTTTCACCAGACTTTTGCAGACTCACACAGCAGTATGACATCGTAAACAGCTTCCTAACACCCTCTCAAGAGTATCATTACTGCTACAAGAGCATGTCTTGTCTATAAGTGTTTTTTTTTTGGAGTCAGCACCCTGACATCTGTTTTCTTTTGTTGTCTGAACCAGAGGGAATACAACCTGTGATCAGTGTTGTCACGATACCAACATTTCAGTAGTCGGACGGTACCAGTAAAATATTATGGTTCTCTGTAATGCGACCATAGTATATCTTTTAATGGTTTAAAAAATATATTAAATTAAATGTCAATTTTTAACGTTAATAATAATTGACAATAATAAGTAATAATAAATTAATTTGGAACACAGCCTTTTTATACATTTTTATAAGTAAACAATGCTTCATAAAGGTTAAGTGAAAAGTCAGTAGTAAAATAAAGAACAAAGCTTTTATTCACATATAAACCAATGATCAATTCCTGGTTCTAGGAATTGATCAGCAAACATAAACAGAAGATCAACTGTACTTGCTTGCTACGTGAGAACAAACCTCATTGGTTCTTGCATGTCAAGCCAGCATGCTTGGGCTTTTGTTTACCACAACTAATTTAGCACACTAAATATCTCACGGGACAACGCAGGATTCTCTCCAAAGCCCTGTCATCAAAATCACTTGTTTGCTCTCTCATTTAAGAATACAATATTTGATTATTGGTTTGAAAAATTCATAGCTTTACAGACATATTTATTGATAAAATATGTCCATCATTTGAGTAGGTACAAAATAAATACATACCTCTGTGACATAAAAAAAAAAAAAGCCGGTGCAAAACTTCTATTCTATCCTAACTCTCCAAACTAATCCATAATGGAAATTATACTTCGCAATCCCCACAATAAAGGAGGTATATCATATATGAGAAGCTATTTCAGTTGACAACTACATCAACTTTAGAACACTTAAAATCTGCCTGGGAGGATGACTTAGGATTTGAGATTGCAAAGGGAAAATAGCAGGTAGTCATTAAACAGATATATAGCTCATCAGTGTGTGCAAGACATGGCCTCATACACTTGAAAGTAATACATCGGTTACATAAGTCTAAACAAAAACTCAAGGATATTTCCAGATGCAGCCCCTTCTTGTAATGTGGCTTGCACTGGCATCATTAGCTCATACAGTATGTTTTCAATAAACCAGAACAGTGTTTTTGTCAAGAATACAGCATAGGCTTATTGATTTAGATCCCCTGATGGTGGTTCTAGGAATTGTTGAGTCAAATATAGTTAAAAACAGGGCAGAACATACTACAGTTTCATTCGTCAATCTACTCTGGGGTTTAATGTTATATTTAATTGAAAAGCTACACCAACACAGTTAAATCTGATAAGGGATAATTAAATATTTGGTGCCAAGTAAAATTTGTTTCTCCATGAAAAAGAAAGAGTGGTTGGATTTGAGAAATTAAAAGAATGGGAAGCACATCTTCCTCTCACGAGTCTTCCTCTTTGATAAGAGGATGTCACACAGAAAACTACTTTTCTTTAAAAGAAAAGGTCAGAATATAAGAGTGTATGACCTTCACAAAATAAAGAGTCTTCGTGCAATCTTTAGTTTACAAACAAACTCTGCTTGTGCAGAATGGAAGCATTGTGAGGTGCATTGCACACGTGTTGACGGGTGGGACCAGACAAAAGGCGGAGGAAAATATTTTGCAAGGGGGAGATGGTGGGGAGGGCCGAGTGGTGGTAGGTGGTGGTGGTGGGGGGGTCAATGACTGTGGGCCTGAGCAAAAGGGGAGGGCACAGCACACGTGAAAAAATATTTAAGCTGCATCCGCTGTGAGCAGACATTTGATTCTGAACTGAAGAAAAGAGACTTGCCTGGAAAATATTCTACAGTTCTACACTTTATTCTAAAGAGTTACATTACTTACATTTATCTTTTGTCACTGTAATCTGACAAACATTCAAAAGAGCAACACAGCCAGGATCGATCAACATCTTCCTCAAAGCAAGAGCACTCAAAACTTTCTCCACACATAAGAATAATGAAAAGCATGAAGTTGACGGCTACAGCATTGGCTCTGTTACTTCTAGTCCTGGATCATGCGATGGCTCAGGGTGGCCTCAAGAAGAACTTGGCAACAACCAAACCGGCAAAACCAGCACAATGCTGCGATGAGGTGCGCTCCCTGAAGGTCCAAGTGGCCAATCTGAGCAGCATGTTGGAAGAAATGAACAAGAAACAGGAGTCTGATCTTATGAAGGTTGTGCGGCAGATGATGGAGCTGGAAAAGCACAATCAGCAGCACGAGGCCCGTGTCACAGAGGCCGAGAGCAAATATTCAGAAATCTACAATAAGCTTGAAATCATGCAGCTGCAGGCAGCCCAGTCCGCCCCACAGCAGAGCACTTCAGGTGAGTCTTGACACAGACAACTCAACATTTGCTTGAAAGCTTTTTTTCAAGCACACACCATGTGTTATTCTACTCTCTGCAGGGTCACAGGTCACATATGCTGGTTGTTGACATGTGTCAGTGATTGTCCTCTAAAGTCATGGGATAATGTAGCCCACCTACTTAGAATGTGAGATTTGCTATGTTAAAGAAAGATTGAAAATATGCCTTGGCCAATCATTCTATGTATAAGTATGGTACCCTATGTTCATTAACCAGGCATTATTAATTATAAAAATAAGCCATATTTCTTAGCAAAATCAAGCAAGAAATAGCAGAAGACTGTTGTACTTCATTTAGACCATTTGATTTAATTTAAATTACATTGACAGCCATTCACAATTCTCCCAAACTGTTGGCTGATAGAGGGTTATTTATGAATTCATTCTTTGCTTTCTAAAGTTTTTCCTGCAAAACTACATTTCCAAATTCTACTCTGGAAGCAGATCTTTACTTTGGAATGAAGGATAACAGCTCTATTATCATAGTACACTATCCAGTAAGCATCAAGATTACAGAAAAGTGTAGTGTAGAGACAAGAAACTCAGAGAGGAAAATAAAAACAAAGGTTTGAGTAGTTTTATCCGGACAGAATGCTTTAATGTATTTACATGAAATTCTTCAGACACACACGTTTCATTTGGAGAAACTTTAACATAGTTGTACCCAAGCTGTGAAATGTCTGGGCAGCAGTTGGAGGCAATTAGTAGGTAATAATACAGGTTACCTTGTGCAGGAATGTCTGGCTTTCCAACAGTAGCCAAGTCACAGCAGGTAATGTGGGCTTCTTACTCTGAACCCACAAGAACAAAGGAGCATTTTTCCTTCAAAACTATTAATCTTTCAAACCAGAAAGAGATGTTAAACGAAGCAAGTTGCAAAGCTGTAGTTTATTAGGCAATTAATTATTTGTCACGCTGTTTCCATTTTACTAGCGGCAACCGCACACACAGTGAAGCTTTGTTAGGAATGTGCTAGTTTCACAGAGACACATAGCCTAAAGTCAGCAGGAGTGCATACTAAATTAAGATTCTTCAGTTGGTTTGAAGGTGGATCGTGATGGATCCCATTAGGTTTAAATCCTTTGTTCTTCAAAAGCACCTGGTTTTTGACACCCTAAACTAAGGAATTCTCCCTCCCTTAGATGCAATCTATGATTGTGCATCCCTATACAGCAGAAGCTACAAAATCTCTGGAGAGTATAAACTACCAAAAGATGACTTCCTTGGAACACCTGAACTAAATGTAAGTCTGAATCATAGTCTTCATACAAGAAGCGACTTCAGTTTAAAAGAAGATTTGTCATTGATCCCCAGATTGTTTTTTTCAGGTATATTGTGACATGGAAAACAATGGTGGTGGCTGGACTGTCATTCAGAGACGCAAGATTGGTCTGACAAGCTTCGACCGCGACTGGAAGCAGTACAAGAATGGTTTTGGTACAATCCGTGGTGACTTCTGGCTCGGCAACGAACACATCTTCCGTCTGACCAGACAGCCCACAGTGCTTAGAATAGAGTTGGAGGCAAGTATGCACCAAGCACAATATTAGAATTAATGTGTAATCACACAAATTAATACTTCATCCTCATTAAAGGTGATCCGCCTTAAAGAAATTTGAATCCATGAATAATGCTTAAAGCACGACACATTAAAAGACACATTCTTTTTATATTCTGCTAGGACTGGGAGGGTAAGACACGGTACGCTGAATACGGCTTCTTCACAGTGAGCAATGAGATGAACAGCTACAAGCTTTTTATTGCCAACTACAGTGGGAACGCTGGTGACTCTCTGCGTTACCACAATAACACCAACTTCAGCACTAATAACAAAGACAATGACAAGTGTGTGGACAACTGTGCACAACTTCGCCACGGTAAAAAGAAACACCCACCAGACATGTTTCTGCTGTGCTAATGAACTTCATGTTTTAACCTTAACAACTTTATTTCACAGGTGGATACTGGTACAACTGCTGCACTGACTCCAATCTGAATGGTGTGTTTTACCGCTATGGGTCACATACCAAGAATCCAGACGGCATCTCTTGGTATGGATGGCATGGACAACACTACTCACTAAAACGAGTGGAGATGAAGATCCGGCCCCAGAGCTTTGTTCCGTAAAGACTTTCCAAAACAAACTTATGTTCCTGCTCACCACTAAACCTTGGATCAACATAATCTACAGCTTAAACTGGGCAAACATTTCTGGGGGAATGCATTTGTAAAACAGAGTTTTGAATATGTGAAAAAAAGATGTTTGATTGTAAATTGCATTTTATACAAGGTATTTATCTCTTAAATATTTTTATTTTCTTTAGCCTTTTCTAGAGGATTTTATGCACATGATTATTGAGTACAGCCAGAGCAACAAGCTGATGTAAGTCATTCAGACAATATGTTCAATTTGTGTAGAATTACAAACAATTTGACAGTTCAGAAACATTACGGTAAATTCACTAGTAGAGTAAATGAACTCTGTAAAAAGTTAAATATTGAATGATTAATAAATTGTATTTAAAAAAAGAAAAACATTTTTGCTTCACCTAAATTATGGGTCTGCATTAGTGCAAAATGAACAAACAGTCAAATTAGTAGTGACAAACATGAAAAAAACAACAACGAAATACACAAACCTTTACCAAACAACAGTGCAATTGTCCCTAATTAAAAGTACTAAAAGTACTTGTCTGGACCTTCAATAATGGCCACCCTATTCATTTGACTTTGTCAAGATCAGTTTACACAACTAGACAGGCAAAATAAAAAGGAGCAAGCACTTTGGTTATGCAGATAGCATGGCCATAAACCTTCAAAGGGCAAACACAAAAATAAATAAAGATTACATACAAAAAGCTAATAATGAGCAACCAGCAAAGGTAAAGGGTGAAAACTCATAGAGAAACCACCACAGCTATTAAACTAAAAACATAAATCCTTTAATTCCTTACACAGATACCCAAAACCTGGGTCATGAGCACATTCCACATGATCATTTTAACTGATGCAGAATCTCTGGGCATTTTGTGAGGTCCAGATGAGGATGAGGCCTTATATGAACTTTCAGTGCATTGGAGGACTTCCTGTGCCCAACTGGTTGACACACTTTGTTTCTCAAAGCCGTTTTTCATGTCATATAAGACCTGGCACAAAACCGTAGCTTAAGTTTTTTTTAAATGACTATATTAATTGAGTTCTTAATAAAGTACTGATCAAAACTCTGAATATAATGTAGTTAAAATATATATATATATATATTTAAAGTTTTTCAGTTAAGGGGTTTGCCACAGAAGAGTCCCTTTGAGAAGCAGCCAAGCAGAAACTATGTGCTTGTAAATGAACAAATTTTGTTCAACAGAGAGCACCGTTTAACACTTAAATGCAAAGCAAATTTGATCATCATCATGTGCAGAAAAAAATAAAATGTACCAGAGCAATATGCAACTGAGCACTGCCACTTACAGTATATAAAAATTATTTAAAGGCACAAAAGTTGAAAAGGAACCATTAACCATTTGATTACCCTCATGTCATAGCAGACCCTTATGACCCTTATGAGGTGTTTATTAATCTTGCAGATATATTTCTTAGGCAATAAAACCCAGAAGTAAATTTCAAAAGACAACATTGCATCTTATTGTACTTTAATCACATCGTTATCATTTTACGTAAGTAAAAAAAAAAATTCCGGTAGTTACCGAAAACTACGGTAATTCGATATTTTCTCCAATGTTCTCAGCAGCTTTATTTTGCCACACAAAAGAATATTATACTGACAAAACAAACAAGACCAAAAGACACCAAGGACCCAAGACATGGAACTCAATCAGTACCAGGACGGAGGACTGGCTCAGTCTTCAAAGTGTATTTGAAATTCCATGAGAAAACGCCTTACCACCAATTCAGAGACACATTATTTGGACAAAGGTGGACCAAATTATGCAAAAAAACAGCAACAAAACACCTTTAATTTTATATCAAGCACAACAAAGACAATAAAGGTGGTTTTGTTACTGCCAATCTGGACAGTATCAAATGTCTATATGTCTTTATATGTATATGTGGTGGTGTTTTTAATATGCTTTAAGACAAACCATGTACAAAAGCATGTCAACACCATTGCATAAGTATTTTCTCCTTAAAGGGATACTCCACCGTTTTTTCATATTAAACTATGTTATTCCCTTAACTAAGACGAGTTGATACATACCTCTCGTCTCAGTGCGTGCACTTAATCGCTCTGGCGCGCGGTGACACTTTGATAGCACTTAGCTTAGCCCAGTTCATTCATTAGGGACCAAACAGAGATCAAGTTAGAAGCGACTAAACACCTCCACGTTTTCCCTATTTAAATACAGTTACACGACCAAGTATGGTGACACAAAATAAAACGTGGCGCTTTTTAAGCGGGTAAAATGGATAACTATAATGTATGGCGGAATAGCACTTGGGAGCACTTCGACTCGGAGCAGCAATATTTCAGGAGTGATGATATTGCTGCACCGAGTCGAAGTGCTCCCAAGTGCTATTCCGCCATACATTATAGTTATCCATTTTACCCGCTTAGAAAAGCGCCACGTTTTACTTTGTGTCACCATACGTGGCGCGCCAGAGCGATTAAGTGCACGCACTGAGACGAGAGAGGTATGTATCAACTCGTCTTAGTTAAGGGAATAACATAGATTAATATAAGGAGTATCCCTTTAAAACTGCAGTCTCAAAAATGCTGTTTGAAATCGCTGGTGTTTCTGACGTCACAAACTACCTTGTAACAAATCACGTCAACGTGTGATCGTCAACGAGTGAATGTCTGAGCTGGTGTGAGTGAGTGGAGGCAGGGGTAATTTGTATATTCACAGAACAAGGAAAACATTTTTAAATATGTAATTTTGATTATCAAAGATGGTTTTTAAGGGATAAATTATTGACTACAGGGGGACTTTAAGGCATATACTTACAACTATCAATTTTAAGAGGCATATGACCTTTTTAAAACTCAATGAGGAGAGAGTACAGTGTACAAGAGAGTACGAGTATGAATGAGAGATGCAGTTTACAGCTTTCTTATTCTTGCTTATAACATTTATTTCACACTGGTCTTTTTTATTAATCATTACATGATTAAAACATTAAAATAGAAAAAATATTATATATATGAATTTTGCAATTAAATTAAATTGTTACTTTTTTTTAAAAAGTTAATAAAAAAATATTCTAAATTATTTGTTTATCACCTGTACAGGGTAGATACATGGTTTAAAAATCAACAAATTATTTATTCACAAATAAAATCAATATCATATTAGGGGGGAGAACAGTGTTTATGGTAACATCCTAAACTATAAAATGACTGTAAAAATGATGATTTAAACAACTTTTAGTGTTCAAATAATAAAACATTTGACAAAAACAAGTTTTATAAAAAAATATATATAATGCTTTATAATAAGTGTATGTTTATTTAAAATGATATTAAATAGCTCCACGTTCATCATGAGGGGCTGCCTGTGTGTTATTACGAAACATCCACTCGAGGCAGCAGAGGTGTTTTGTTCTGCAGCTCATAAAGGCCAATTTTTGTAATAGCACCAATGCTACTCTAACAAATTCAGTTCAATTGTAATTTAAGCACTTCCAAGGACCTACATTGGTTTTCACAAGCTTTCCAGTCTTTGAATCCATGTTTCAGAAATTAAAGTACTTTTAAATGCTTTCAAGAAGCGCGTTAACCCTGAACTGACAAAAAAAAAAAAAAGGTCCCACTTTATATTAAGTGGCTTTAAGTACTATGTACTTACATCGAAAAATAAGTACAATGTACTTATTGTGTTCATGTTGTATTGTAAAACACTTTTGCTGCTATTGCAGTGTGATACGGTAAGGTTAGGGACAGGTGTGGTGGTATGGTTAAGTTTAAGGGTGGGTTAAGGTGTAAGGGAAGGCTCAACAGTGTAATTACAAATGTAATTACATACATTAATTACAGCTGTAATTACATGCAGGTATTTTAAAAATATAAGTACAATGTAAAAACATGTATGTGCACAATAAGTCCATTGTATCAAATTAGTAATTTCAATGTAAGTACATAGTACTTAAAGCCACTTAATATAAAGTGGGACCAAAAAAAGCACTTTCATAACGCTGAAATAACAGAGCAACGGAATGAGCTTTTAGGTGCTGTCTGACACAGTCATTCTTCAAACATGCAGAGAACCTAAAGGGAATGTTTGCCAATTTGGTAAATTAACTATACATGTGGCAGAGAAGCTTATTTCTTTGGAGGACAAATTGGGATATACTTTAAGTTTCCTACCTGATAAGAGATTCTAAAATGAGCGGTGAAGGGCCCTTTTGAAACTCAAGTTCCTTGTAGTGCAGGGCCTTTGCATAGGCCCGACATTTAGCAGCTCTCTCCCCCAGCAGAACAATCCCATTGTCATCTCTCAAAGGAAGAGGGCCCTGACAAAATACAGAAAAGAAAGATTTTAGATATAGAAGAGAAGAACTGAATGGAATAGCATGTAACAGGCCAAAACAGAGCATCTAGCCCTGAAAATGCTGGAATAAAACTGAACAAATGTACCATTCATTCAGACTTCAAGACAATGAGATCATTCTAAATATGGAAAAGAAATGTATTCGTCCAAGTGCGCAGGAGAAGAACAAACTATAGTGCTCCTTTTAGGCTTAATTGTGCTGTAAAAAATAAATATTAATATTTATTAACATGACTGACCTCTCTGGATAGGATACATAAATCAGGGTTCGTACATATTTCTACCAATAAACTTTTGAGGCAAATATTCATGACCTAACGTTCCATGAAATGTCTGTGTATACATGCAAAATAAGAATAAAAAAATCCATGTTCAAGTTTTAAATCACAGCATATCTTAACTTATTAACGACAAGCTATGTGGTTTAATACAAAATCAACGCTGACACACAAGACGGTTAGATAAAATACTGTCTTACCCTCAGAACTCCACTATGTAGTAGTGCTGCTGCGATTTGTCCACGTAATCGACCATGCAAATTAGTCGACGGTATTTTTTTTTAGTCGAAAGTGTCATTTTACTATTGACCGCCTATTTATTTTTGGTCTCCCGTCTCAAACGGCTCACTGTAATTCACCTCCACACAACAATCTGTGCGCCCTGCTGGTTAATCTGCTATCCTCTTCCTCCCCGCTCCCCCCACCCCCCTTGATAAGAAAAATGGCAGAGACAGGTGACAGTGCTCTCACAGTGGGCTTGTTCGCTGCGGTCCGAGCGCGATTGTTCCCGGAGCCCCCCGCAGTGTTGGTCTGGTTTCACACTCAACTTAATTCTACCGAACCCTGGTGCGTTTGCGTGCATCTTACGCCATCGCAAACGTACACGGCGCATAATAGAAAACAGAACGCGGGTCAATATATATTTTTTATTTATTAATTCTGTAGTATTATATGCAGCTGAGTGAACAATGCAGGTTTAATGAGTGTGTGTCGCATACGGTGGCCTTCTGCTGCTTGCAAACGGACTCTTTTGAGGAGACAGTGTATTTCCAAATTTGTTGCCCTGATTCCATACACTCCAGGCTAACTCTCTCGCTCGTATCCAAGGTAAATCATCAACACTATCAACCCTTACATGTGTTTTATTTAACTTAATACATCATAATCAGCTAAAACGCATGCGCAGGTCACTTTACTTCCTGAACAAGTGCGCACCCGAGTCCGTGTTGAGTCCGTGTTGCTTTCACATTCACGCGAACCGCGCACGGACATGCACGCAAGTGTAAACGCGAGCTGCATAGCTGCGTGCCTGCCTGCTTTCAGCGCGATTCATTATTAGGCAAAGCTAAGCGTAGTAGGCTAGTCCAGACTCTTTCAATTCTATTCCAATTTATTCGTATAGCGCTTTTCACAATACATATCGTTTCAAAGCAGCTTTACAGAAAATGCATGCATTGCATATACTTTACAATTCAGAGTGATGTTATCAGTTATGCATTTCAGAAATGTACATATAAAAATGTACAGTAAGCCAATAATGTATTAATTTATTTAAGGCAGAAAAAAGAGCTAATTTAAGTAATGAATACATGTTTGTTAATAGAGGATTAGATTAGGACTCTGACTAATATGGTATAGCCTAATGGATATGCAGATATTATGCTCAGATTGGTAATACATAATGTTTTTGAACAGGTGACATTTTATGTTTTGGCCCTTCAGTTGAGTTCAAAATAAAATGGACACAATGGAATAACAAAAACTTGATTAAAAAAAAAACTAAATTAGTCGCTTAGATTAGTCGACTAATCGAAAAATTTGTCGAAAGATTAGTCGTTAATGGCAGCACTACTATGTAGCAATGAATTAACATACATCAATGGAATACAACAATATTAAATAAGTTAAAAAAAGTGTCCAGTAATACTGACAGTAACTTTACAAGGTGGCAGTGCCAGAGTCAAACTTTTGAAATACAAAATTTGGTAACTAAGAAGATTTTTAAACAGCTTTGCCTCCTATTTACCATCAATCTCATTGGATAACCATCAATCATCAACAAGATAACGTCCCAATTTGAATTCATTAAAAATAGTCAAGATTATGTTTTCATTTTTTGCAATTTACACCCAAGTACAAACTGCAACTGCCAGGTGTTACTCCATGCCAAGGTCAGAAATTAACTTTTTCATTAAGGGGGCCCTTGCAATTGATTTCCAGGTTCCAGGCAATTTTTATGATTACCTGCGTTGTCTTTTATGTCAAATGCTTGAATTTAACCAATTACTTAAAGCTGCATCTGAAATAGCATGTTACTCATAAATTATAAAATTAACTGGAACTCGGTACAGGGTCATTATTGTAAATGAATGCTCTTGATATTGTAATAATGATTATTAATGTTGATTAATAGAATACATCAAAATATTTTTGTGTTTGGGGAAACTGCACATCATATTCTGGCTACACAGATCTAAGCATCAAACCATTTATTAATTATTTTATTGTTTTTTTACAGACTTAATCGTGTCAGCATGTTGAATAACTATATTAACTGGGATAAACTGTATACAGTAACTGTAACTTCTGTTAATATCACAGAAGCTGACTACACTGCGACATGAATCTCTTACATCAAATCTGCACTTTGTTGTTTATGATGGGAGGATTCACGATTTCTTTCAGTCAGAGAAAGAAATTCACATTCAGTTTGTGCACTGAACAAAACTCTTCGTTTCAGCGATGACTAATCTGAATGCCTCTGATTGGCCCTCACATTCATAAGCTCAACAGAAACATGTGTGATTGGTTATAATGCTCAACGTTATCGTAGTTTGTTTAAACAACATTATAACTTATAACATATGTGACCCGTCACGAAAAGTAGGGACACAAGTCGGCAGCACAACTTTTGAGCAAAATGAGAAAGAAGCGGGTTTTTTTTCCAAAACTGGTGATTTTCGCTTTTTTGCAGAATCTGTTAGTTGAGATCACGAAGAAGCCTCTCCATGTTTTAGATATCAATATTGGTATATTTAAAATCGTAAATTTTTAGGTTGAAATCGGCTTGTTTTGTGAGATTATAGCTCGCAGTAGGGGCGTGTCATTGTCTGTGTGTATTTCCATACTGGATAAGCCGGCTTTTGTTTCTTTTGTTATTGCCCCCGCCCTCCAAGGGAACAGCGTGGTAGGACTGGGCGATATAATATCGATATAAAAAATATATTGATATATTTTTTAAATGGGATATGGAATTAGACCATATCGCATCGATATAGTTCAAAGTTGCGCTGTGATCCTTGCTACCAGCTGCTGCGTGCTTTTGAAGCAGTCCGTCTCAACAGCCCAGTGTACAACGCGACAAATACTCACATTAAATGTTTACGCAGAGGAACAGGACACTGCAGTTCTCAAAAGTTCATTATTTGCATGTGCTTTAAAGCCTTGCCGGTTAAACATGTCATTCGCTGCTGAAGCGCTGTTCTAATGCGCTTTTCTGCGCGCAAACAGCCGACGCGCGCATGCACTAAAAGCCTGTCTAACAGCGCCTGGATACTGGACTAAGTTATCTTTTGAGTCTTTTTGAGCTAATACTGTCAAATACACTCAAGGTTTACATAAAGAAAGTTGGTTATGTCTAAACTTTGTCTCAGATCAGTTACGAATAAGACTTTTATTCTTAATGACTATTTCACAACAAATGATCTTGACTTTTTTATGCTGACCGAAACTTGGCTGAAACCAAGGGAAAATAGTACTTTTACGGAGCTCCTTCCACCTGGTTGCTCCTTTTTTAATACCCCGCGAGTTTCAGGTCGAGGTGGTGGTTTGGTTTCTCTTTTTAAAGATGTGTATAGATGTAGATTATTACCTGCTTACTGTTACACCAGTTTTGAGGTACAATCACTTGTGGTCGACCTAATTTCACCTGTTTTATTTGCTGTTATTTATCGTCCACCAAAACCTAACAAAGATTTTATTTGTGAGTTTTCTGAGTTTTTAGCTGATGTTGTTCCAAAATTTGATAAATTTCTGATCTGTGGGGACTTCAACATTCATGTTTGCTGCCCTTTAAACTCTTTTGCTAATGATTTTAAAAATCTGTTAAACTCTTTTGGCCTCAATCAGTGGGTAGATGGGCAAACACATAATCTCGGTCATACTTTGGATCTTATTATTTCTGTTGGTCTTTCAGTTTCAGTCACAGAAATATCTGAATCAGGTTTTTCGGATCATTTCCCCATCAAATTTGAGATCACTGTCCCACAACCTCCTAAATTTGTACCTATAGTTTCTAAGCGTCGCTATTTCACATCTTCCTCAGCTGGAGAGTTTGTTTCAATGTATTTGGGCTCTCAGTTTTATGCTAATAATGGTATGGTCCTTCCATCTTCCTCAGATGATATGCTCTCTGCGTTTTATTCTACAACTACCAGAATCCTTGATTCTATTGCCCCTTACCGGTTTAAGTCTTCTAAAGCTAAACCGGACTCTTGGCTAAACGACAACACAAGAGCCAAAAGGCAACATTGTAGACAAGCTGAAAGGAGATGGAAGAAGGATAAATTGCAGGTTTCTTTGAGAACGCTAAGGGTTAGTCTTGTTGAGTATCAAAGGGCAGTAAAGGTGGCAAAGATGGACTATCTCTAATCTGTCATAGAAAATAGCTGTCATAAACCTAAGGTCTTATTTAACACTATTAACTCTGTTTTAAATCCATGTAATTTAGCTTTGACAGAGGTTTCGACCAGTATGTGTGAGAAGTTTTTATCTTATTTTATTGACAAAGTAGCTTCAGTAAGGCAAAATGCCAGTATCGATCTTAGTGCGATTGTACCTGCTGAACCTTTGTACTCAGCTGTTTTAGTGGAATTTAAACCTATCTCATTGTTGTTGCTTTCTCAGGTAGTACAACTCATGAAATCTACAAATTGCATTTTAGATATTGTTCCTGCCTGGATGCTCAAGGAGGTTTTTAGTACTATTGGGCCGAGTTTACTAACGTTTTTTAATTTTTGTCTTAGTTCAGGTTCTGTCCCGGATGCGTTCAAACATGCCGTGGTCAGACCCCTGATTAAAAAACCTAATCTCGATCCTAATGTTTTGTCGAATTTTAGACCAGTCTCACATCTGTCTCTTATGTCGAAGGTATTAGAAAAACTTGTTTTTAATCAATTACAAGATTTTTTACAACAGAATTTTATTTTTGAGAAATTTCAATCCGGTTTTAGATCACGTCATAGCACTGAGTCTGCACTGTTAAGGGTTCAAAATGATATAGCACTGTCTGTAGATTCAGGAAACCCTACGGTGTTAGTGCTTTTAGACTTATCGGCAGCTTTTGACACTGTGGACCATTCAATTCTTCTTGCACGTCTTGAGCACTGTGTAGGCATTAAAGGCTCTGCACTTAAATGGTTCACTTCCTATTTAACAAATAGGAGTTTCTCTGTCAGTATAGGAGATTACTCATCATCATCTGCTCCCCTTTATTGTGGCGTGCCTCAAGGTTCAATTCTGGGCCCCACACTGTTTTCTTTATATATGTTGCCACTAGGGGCTATAATAAATGAGCATAATTTTTCATTTCACTGTTATGCAGATGATCTGCAGATTTATCTACCTATGAAATCAAACGATAGTATCGCATTAAACCGCTTGCAAAATTGCATTAACCATATCAAGCAGTGGCTTTCTCAAAACTTCCTTACGCTAAATGAGGACAAGACTGAATGTATTGTTTTCAATACAAAATTTGGATCAGTAAAATCGAACTTAAGCTTGGGAGCGTTTACTTCATGCGTTAAGCAATCTGTGAGAAATCTGGGCGTGTTTTTTGACTGCAGCATGAAATTTGAAAAACAGATTAGCAATGTGGTAAAAATGGGTTTTTTCCAACTCCGTCTGTTGAGTAAAGTGAAGCCTTTTCTTAGCAGCTGCGATTTGGAAAAAGCGGTGCATGCTTTTATTAGTTCGAGGCTTGATTATTGCAATGCTCTTTATGTCGGTCTGAGTCAAACATCCCTTTCACGCCTGCAACTTGTACAAAATGCTGCTGCACGCTTTTTAACAAGTACACCTAGAAGAGCACATATTACTCAAGTCTTATTTACTCTGCACTGGCTTCCAGTGCGTTTTAGAATTGATTTTAAGATTTTATTGTTTGTTTTTAAAGCTCTGAATGGGCTAGCCCCCGAGTACTTATCTGAGCTTTTAACTTTGGGCGGACAAAATCGGCGGCTGCGGTCTTCGGATCAACGCATTTTACAGGTTCCTAAGTCGAGGTATACAAAGTGGGGTGACAGGGCCTTTGCTGTAGCTGGCCCTAAACTTTGGAACAAGCTCCCACCTGATATGCGTACTATAACAAATGTTGTCCTTTTTAAAGCAAAACTTAAAACTTATTTGTTTAAAAAGGCTTTTTCTACGCAGTAGTTGTGTAACATTTATGCTTCATGTTCTCTTTTTTACATTTCCTTTTCTTTGAATGTTGTGTTGTGTTGGATGTTGTGATATTTACACTATGTGAAGCACTTTGGACACCTGGTGGCTGCTGTAAAGTGCTATAGAAATAAAGCTTGACTTGACTTGACTTGACTTAAACTGAAAGCAAACCGAGAAAATTTAGAGAAATCTGCGTGTCATATTATGCGTACATATTAGACGCGTTGCTTTCAGGTCTTAAAGAGACAGTAGCCCTAATAGTAAACATGCAGCCGCTTGTCCTTAAAGGGATTGTTCACCCAAAAATAAACATTTTGTTATTCTTTATTCACTCTAATGTTGTTCCAAACCTGTATTTATTTATTTCTTGTGCTGAACACAAAAGAAGATATTTGGAAGAATGTGGGTAATCAGACAGTTGCTGGTCCCCATTGACTACCATAGGAAATAAATATAGAAGTCACTGGGGAACATCAACTGTTTGGTTACCCACATTCTTCCAAATAACTTCAACAGAAGAAAGAAACTTATTCAGGTTTAAAACAACTTGAGAGAGTAAATGATGACAATTAAACATTTGGGGAGAACTATCCATTTAATGTTAATAAAACAACATGTGCTTTACAGCTTTACAGGGGGAGCTTTACAGGGGGTATGGCTTATCTAAATGAGATGTAAATAAGCCATATTGTCACTCCCAGCAGCAGAGAGAGGTGAGAACTGCTCAATCTTTAGAGGCAGATTTCTCCACTTTGAATTTTTTTGAGTGCCTACCTTCAAATGGCCACAACTTGTCACACAAGTTGATGTGTTACACATCGTTGGAAAGCTTGGAGACTACACTTTCAGAATCTGTGAATAACTCAAAATGCCCCAGAACCGACTTGTGTCCCTACTTTCCGTGACCGGTCACATATATTCTATTATATAAATATTTATATTATATAACTAATTTCTAAGACTTTTCCAAAACTTTCTGGCTTTATTTATTTTGCCAAAACTTTTCCAGGCCTGAAAATGTAAACTATTTTAAAATTCTATGACTTTTCCAGGTTTTTCATAACTGTATGAACCCTGAGAAACATCTTGCATTTAGTTTCAAATGTAGTTTTTATTACTATTATTTAGTTTTGTTTTTTTCTTCACTATGAAGAAAAAATCTTCAAGCTGTAGCCTTCATTTGCAAGTGATATTGAATGCATGAAGAGAATACATGTTCTTTTCAGGACAGAAGTGTCCAAACTTAAATGCTGTATTTATGCCTTATTTTCAGATGTTTTAAAAAGCCTTTACTCTCTTGGCTTGTTGGGTTAGTTATTTGACCAAATGTACGATGTGGATCAGACATTATGCCTGATGTCAAATGTCTAGAGACAATAGACTTCATTACTGACCTTATCACTGTGCTCCATGAATTCTGCAAGATTGAGCAGCGTCTGTGTGACCTCAGCAATATCCTGAGAAGTCAGGGCAAGCTCAATACTGCGTATCAGTTCATCCTGCTGGTCTTCACTCAGCTCTGACCAGCAGGATAAGAATGCAGCATTAAAAAGATCCCTACAGAAAAGAGAAAATGTACACCCACTTTGATAACTGCAGGGTTATGTATGAGATGGCACTCTGTTGTCACATTGTCAACCTATCAATGCAGGTATGATTACAGATTTAACTGTCCCAAACAGCCGGTTCTTGCCGAAAGAGACCGTACTCCCAGAATTAAGGCTACTGAAAATGTTGCCAATCACAGAAAAATTCTATAAAAATAATGGGTTTCTGAAATGTTACTTCAACAGAAGAACATACAGAAAAGGGAAGGTTTACCTGGCGAGTGGTATATATGTCTGCGCCAGAGACCAGCAGGAGCGCAGGGCAGGTGAGGATGATTCTTTTAGCAAGACCACACTGAGACGTCTCAACCACTCCAGCCAGTCATCTTTGGACACCTTTCTGGCTGCACCCCAAGCCTGCACATAGCAGAAACAGGAGATAATAAACAGATAAAAGAAGCACGAGAGCTCTGTTCTAGCTGTCTGCCTCGGTCAGGTTTTAGGCCTGCCTCAGGGAAGAGGACGCCCCTGCCATGCATAGTCCACCATTGGAATTGTTGGATGTGCGTTAGACAGGCCTAAGGCCCAGCAGAAAGACCATCTAGCAGTAATGAATAATGCCTCAAAGCCAACTACATAGAGATCTGCCTTGTGGAACTGCATACGTGACTGATTTGAAATGCTCTATATAGACTCCAACTTCAACACAAAATGTTCACATAAAGTGCAGGGAAGATTTGATTCACAATTGATTACAATAGTTGGATGTTAGCATGTCTTAAAGGTAATTATACATAATTAAGATTTAAAATACACAGAACTCACTCACTCTCACACACACACACAATTTATATATTATATATATATATATATATATATATATATACAGTAGTCTCTTCTGCTCACCAAGGCTGCATTTATTTTTATCCAAAATACAAATATAAATTCAGTAAGGATGCATTTAGACTAAAAGCCTAGACACTCCATGGGTCCATCCATTGGTGAATGTTCAATAGTTAGGCAACAGAAAACTGAATAAAGAAGGTAATGGTAAAGAAGATAATGGAAAGACAACTGAGTCAGGCAACACATGTAAATGATTATGATGAGTTCATGAATCAGAGAGAACAGACAATCCCTTCAACCGTGTGTCCCGAAAGACACATCAAAAATCTCTGTCGGAAAAAGATGATCAAGTGTGGTGTTGAAGGCAGATGTTTCAAACCATACAAAATACAAAAAAGGAGTTCAATGAATATACTGGGCATGCCTTTAAGGGGACTCATTTCCTCCAAGTGTTAACGGTTTCCCATTCTTTACAAACTTAGTAACAAGTCAAATTTATTTTATGAAAGACAGTGTGATTCAATTTAATCAATTCAATATGTGATAAATGAGCACTGATTCAACCAAATACACCACAAACAATACCATTAGGTTTCAAAAAATATATTTGTTGGTGAATGAGGACATTATAAACTAGATATTATATTCAGATTTCCAACAGTAGAGCCGAAGTTGATTTTATTGAGATCAGAATGTCTGATATTAATAGACTGGTCTGCTTCAATATCTACATTAAAATCAATCTATTAATGGCACATGCAAATGTTAACACATCATCATTCTACAAACCTTCTGCAGAGCAGTTGTGCTGACGTGCAGTTTCTTCATGGGTCCTGATTCGACCGGGTTACTAGCCAGAGTGTCGCTTTGATTACTTCGTAATTGCCTATGTTGAAATATTAAAGGGTCCTCTTCCTCTTCCGCCAAAGTATAGCCCTGAGAAAGAGACACACAGCTCAGCAAAGACAAATCAAACACACACACAAATCTACATTTGTGTCAGCTTGAAAAAACCTAAATGCCCAAAACTTTCCACATATAAGGGACATGTAGGTCTTGAAACTCTAAATATAGAGACAAATGTTCATTTTTTTTAACAAAAGGTCTACTGACCACTGATTTGTGTGATATTTACTAGCAAAATGCATACAGACTAATAAAAATAAAAATAATGAAAACTCTTTTATTAAATTTCTCTCATAAAAAAAAAAATAAATAAAAAAAAATTAAACAGCAAACAAACATTTTCATATTATACTGCTTTTACACATCAAACATTTCGAATAGCATCAAATCAGCATCTCTATAATCAAATCTGTGCCTTCATGCTTTAAAAAAATAATGGGACACCAACTATTTAGGTTTTGTTGGCAAAAGGAGGCAGAAATATATTTGTAATTATACTGCGGGGCTGTTGAATGCTTGACTCTGATTGGCTGACGAACATTCTAAGGTGTGTGATTATTTTCCTGGAAACACACGGCTAAAGTAGTTCCAGGAAGGGCTTGACCGCATTACAGTTACATTTCACTTCGCCAAATTATTTACAGGTATTTAAGGTATTTACAGCCTACAACAGCAAAAAGAATCAAAACCTAATAAAAGCAAATAAATATAACAAATAAGACAATAATGACACAAACTAACACATATACTTTGTGTCAGCTCTGCCCCGGGACTTTATTTAAAAAAAAAGTTTCTCAACTGAAAAGCACATAAAGACTTTGCTATTATAAGAGACGCTGCTGCCGAACACATTTACATTTACATTTACATTTATTCATTTAGCTGACGCTTTTATCCAAAGCGACTTACAATTGCTATATATGTCAGAGGTCGCACGCCTCTGGAGCAACTAGGGGTTAAGTGTCTTGCTCAGGGACACATTGGTGTCTCACAGTGGATTCGAACCCGGGTCTCTCACACCAAAGGCATGTGTCTTATCCATTGCGCCATCACCACCCCTACACTGTTAAGAGCTGCACAGACTGAGGTAATTCACACACACTTAATCTCTCTCTCTCTCTCTCTCTCTCTCTCTCTCTCTCTCTCTCTCTCTCTCTCTCTCTCTCTAATAACTGCATTATTCTGCATATTAATGGATTAAGCCTCCATTAATAGCTCTAAAATGATGTTTTGGAATTAGCAATGGAGGCTTGAAATTAGATGCATAAGTAATTAGACTAACACACAAAAGCGTTTTAAGGACAAAAACCTAACAAATGTCTTGAAATAAAACATCTGAACAATGTCTTAAAGTGTGGTAGGCATAGTATAAGCAGAATAATTGACTATTTCCACCTCGGGTGTGTATAATTTTCTAATAATTTAACGGCCTTTCTTCAATTGTTTCTTGCATAAAACACTTCTTCTTGAAAGAGGGACAAGAACTTTTCTTTTACACCAGCATTATGTGTTGGTAATTCTATGCCCGTAGGAAAAACCATACATCTCAAAGCTAAAGACAAGATTAGATATGAATGCCAAGAGGCCACGTGCTGGAACAGGAAGTCTCGGTTCACTAGCAAAGAATGAGTGGTGGTTCACACAGGGGACCAAATTCAGGAAAAGGAGGCAGGCTTCTCCATCAGAACACAAGAGCTGGTTTGTTTCAGACAAGTTCTTCTAACAAGAACGTGACTGAATAGTCATCAGGGACTAAGTTTATGTAGAATTTTTGTAATGTTTTTTTTTGCAAAGAAACATTATGTCCACAGACGTGGAGAGGGTAGGATGCTGACCTTGACAATTCGACAGATGAGCACATCGTAGCGCTGGTGATTGATGCGATGTTTCAACATCACTTTATTAACCATAGGAATGAAGATCTGGTACTGTGAAAGAAATATGCATAAAAAATATTTTTCATACTAATATTCATGTCAACACAGCAAAACACTATTATGCTATTAAACATACTCATTTATTTAAAAAGTTCAATATTAATATAAATATTAACAAATAAAATTAAAACAATTACAAAGCCTTCAAGTATTTCTCAATTAAGTAAACACTGATTCATGTTTTTAAGTAATTATTCAAGACAAGTAAAAAAAAAAAAAAAAAAAAAAAGAAACAACATGTACTGAATTAAGTCATTGTACTCCGTACTAGGCTAGCATTGTAGAAATATTTGTATTCTTACTTATTTTTATTTTAGCATCAACTTGGTAGCAGTACTTCTCAGGAAAAGCATACTGGATTAATTTAGACTAAAAAGCTTTTGAGTATTGGGAGTGAATGAGTGCACATGTGTATACATGTGACTAAACCCCATCAACTAGGAAGTACACAAATAAAGTGTTGTTCCTCTAACACAGGAAACTGAGGATTGTGGCCAGCAGTGATCAAATGAATCAGAACTTGTGTCTGGTGCTCATGGTGGCCACATGTTGACTGGTAATTTTAAGAGGGTTTTAAGAGGAATGGTTAAAGCAATGACCTCATCCCTCTCTGATTGGAAACGTCTTTGTGCTTTAGCGAGACACTGGGGTATAATCTGAGGGCTACAATCTGAGGGCTACTTCAGACCATCAGTTAATGACATATAACTATGAGAATTATGGCTAAAAAAAGTTGAATAGTTTATTTTCAAATGATGAGGACAGCATTACAGATCCACTCCCCAGACTTGAACTAGGCTTTAAGATTGTACCTTTTTGCCAAGCTGAAAGACTAGTGAGGACAGCGTGTCCATGGAGGTGCTCCGCAGCTCTGGAGTAACGTCCAGTGCGCGCACAATGGGGTGAATAATTCTGGAAGCATAATCCGTGAAGTCTAAAGACTCAGTCAGGCGATCTAAAGTCTCCAAGGCAACCCTAAACACCAAAAATAAAACAACCAAACGTTCATTAAAACATTTATTGGCATTTTGTCACATTTTGTTAATAAATTGTAAAATAACAAGTAATAGACTGATATATAGGCCAGTAGTTAGACATTAAAAAAAATTGGTAGCAGAAACCATGTTGTCTTGGCTGATTTACAAAAGTGAACATTCCACCAAATGTTAAAGTCCGCGTGAACCGGAAGTTGCAAACGACTTTTCTCAAGTGTTGTGACGCATTTCCGAGTGAAACGGAATATTGAACAGAGGGCAGGGTTTTACCAGAGCCCGTCTACGGAGAGCCTGTTCACTCCCTATTAAGTCCTATTGTACCGAATTTTGGTTGTAGTTCCACCAGAGTTCCACTGGGGGCGATCACCCCCGAGTGCAAAATGAATGGGAGTCTATGGGGCTAGACGGCTAAATTTGTCCCTTTCAGCCGATTGCCGTTGAGAAATCTCAGATTTGATTGTAGATTTGGCAAGTTCAACATGGGTTATAGGTCGAAAATTGAATGAACGAGTACTTATGTCCTTTCGATTTCTTACAAGGTTGAGTTGTTGTTGTCCATAACACGCTAGCATTCTGCTAATGAACGCTGATTGGTCAGTGAAGGACTGGTTACGACCAGAGATACCGCTTGATGGCATCGTGGTATCTGAAGCGGGAACAGAATGTATTCTAGCAGAAACTCTTCTAGCCCGTGTATTTACCTGTGTCAGCTGTGTTGTTGATGCCTCGAGAGAAAAGAAAGTGCAGAGCGCGAAAGCACCACAGTGACTGAAGGATTGCCGTAAAGCAGTATCTCTGGTCGTACGATGTGTATGACGTCATTGACATTTTGAAAGACTTTTTAAAGCAAATAAGTGACTCTAAAAAATCTAACACCCAGCAATGTGCAATTTCTTTGCATCTCCTTTCGAATACAACATTCAAATTACTAGACAAAAAATTATATCTTGAGAAAAGTGGATTTTGAGGGGTATAGCTCCATAGACCTCCATTCATTCTGCACTCGTCCTGTGAGCGCCCTCATGTGGAATCAGAGTGGAACTGCAACCAGTCAGAAGCCGGAAGTGTAGCGAGAGTGAACCTTCTCCCCTTATTAGACATTCTCTGGTTTTACTTTAGCGCTCCTCCTCTCCATCTCTGCTCATAGCAGAGTAACGGTTTGAGGGGAGTGGTTAAGCGATTAACCAACCCAAGTAGTCAAGCCTATGTCATCAGAAAAGAACGCCATTCCAGACCCGGAAGTAACTTTTCAGACTTTGATTAAAGATAACTTCGGCAAACAATTTTTTTCCGTGTATTAACTTGCACGGATTAATTGTTCACCACAAGATTAGTAATATCCGCTAACAAAGTAAATAGGGTCAATTTTGATTTCATGCCGACTTTAAGCCTGGTTCACACGGGACGATTTTAAAATTGTCGGCCGATTTTCCAAACCTGAGAGACCCCACACACGGCGATAAAAAAATCACGGGTCTAACAGTTTTGGTCGTACAGTGTGTGGTGCGCAACCACACGGCAAAATCAACACATCACACACGAACCGATTTGACTCCCAAGCATTCCGGAAATCTCGCAAAATCCCTCGAGATCAAACGTGACTTCAGAGTAAACAATCATGGCGGACAAAGAGGATGCAGTGGCGAAAGTTTGTAGTTTGTTTTTAACCGAAAAAAAACCCTTTATCCTCAATCTCCAACGTCCACCGGACTTTCTGGTGCGCCATGCCGACGGCTGTTTTGATTTTGTTTCCCGGTGCTTCCTCGCCGCCTCGTCACCTCGCTTTCTGATTGGCTGCACGCCACAGTCCACAGGCTGCGTGCTCGTTTGTCCCCGGGGGACACCACACACGAGGAGAAATCAGGCCAAATAAATCCAACATTTTGGATATCCCCGATTTGAGATCGGAGCGGCCCCGACGTCTTTCCGAGCAGACGAGAGCCGTCTTAACACGCTACACACGGCAGGAATATCTGATCAGATTATTTTACGATAATCGGAGCATCCTTAAGATTGTCGGAAGGGGGGAATCGGGGTTAAAATCGGCCTAATTATCCTGCCGTGTGAACCAGGCTTTAGTTTCAAAATGTAATCTTGTTCATAGATATCAGATAGATATCAGAAATTTTTTATAAAAACAACAAAAACAAATAGTCAAATGACAAATAAGTGTTTAACCCTCTTTGCGTGTTGGTCAAAAATGACCGAAATGTATTATTTTATTTCAATCAAATTAATGTTCTAGATTTTTGTCCGATAACGTTTTTTATTTATTATTTTTATGGTACTAAATTATATTTATCCATTTACTAAATCCATTTATTAACTTTTTGAGCATAGACCCGAAAATTACATTTCCAACTTAAACTGTCGTAAATCGTGAATGCTTTAGAGTACAGACTTAAGTTAAGCTCTTTGAAAGACGACACTTGGCAGATTATTGCTGAAAAAAGTTTTTAAAAGTGAACTTAACAAAAGTTACATAATTTTAAGTTTATTGTTGTGAAAAATGTGCAAGTATTTTCAAATTTTATTTGAAATATATATATTTTCAAAAACATGTTGAAAAAACCTCTAACTGTAAGAACTGTTAGAAAACTGTAAGAAAATCAAAGCCATAAATCGAAACAAGATGTCTTCAAAATTTGAGCCTGATTTCTAAAAAAAAAAGAGCTTTCAGTAAGATTTTGTTTGGCTGCAGTACCAAAAGTTTTCACTAGATGAAATTCCTCTCCCATTAATTTCCAATGCGGCCATTTTTGACCACAAGGAGCACACGTGTGACTATTTTTTTTTCAGGACCATTTAACCTGTTCAAGTCATGTCCATGATTTTTTTTTGTGTTCACATAGCAAGTGCCAAAACCTTTACCAAGTTTCGTACCATTCCGATGAAGAAAAAGAAGAAAAAAGTTAAATTTTTCAGTAAAAAAGGACCGAAAAGCACCATTGCAGCAAATGTGCACGTTTGCTTTTTTAAATTATATGACATATATTTTCATTTGGCCACCCTGCTCTCTATATTGCCATTGGCATCCGAATAGCTTTTAAAAAAATATTTGTATCAGTAAAGGAGACACGACCTGGTAATTGTTTGAGGTTTTAAAACCGAGTTTCCAAATATAAAAATATAGAAAGCCCAACCAACACACCCGCACTGTGGTGCAGCCAACAAAATCAAGCACATTAATAAAATACAATCCGTCTACCTTTCTCTTCAAAATTCCTCCTCAAACTCAGCCCAGTACTTATTCAGTAAAACAATACAGATTCTTGTCTGTAAAAAAACTTTCACAGAGAGTAATAGCAGAATAAAAGCTGGCCAAAGCCACTTTGTTAATGTGATCCTGTATTCATAGACTCTGGGGTTACCTGATTCACATTCGTCCTTACCACTGCTGTGAAAACACTCTCACTGCCTCAAATTACCTATGTCCACATTTAAGTCAACTGGAAATCAAAATTAAACACATTTACTTTAATACATGTTCTTGATCTCATTGTTTATCAGTGACAGAGAACATTATTTTTAAAAAACAACAACAAAAATCCCTGAAACAAATGTACTTTTTTTCTGCTAGTGTACACAAACAGCAAAATAACTATTAAGGCATTTATTAATTATTATTTAATTAACTATTTAATTCAGGTGTGGCTCCAATCTGGTAAGAAACCAGATTTTTTTACCATCCAACCAATTCCCTAATAATTAAAATCAAGCCTAGTTACCCTACATTCTTGGAATAAATATATTCTGTTTAACTTGCAAACATTTCATATCACAGTTATAACATGGGTTGCAAATGGTGTTTCATGTTGACCTGAAGTTGAGACTTGTTGATACTTTTATAGATAGTATAGCAAATTAAGTAAATAATAAAAAAATTAAAAAGCTTTCCACATATCATGCTAACTACTGTAGCAACACACAGCTTATGTTTACTTTCACTACTTCCCTGGTTTGAATAACACTTGTTTAAAAAGAAAAGTAATTTCTTATGGCGCTTGAACAGAGCAGAAGATTTTCATACTGACTTGCGGGCCTGCAGGGGGACATCGGGGGCATCGAACAGTTTAACTACGGGAGGCAGCAGTAGGTGGAGGTAGTCATCCAGGTTAGCTCCAAACAGCTGGATGGCCATGAGCAGCTAGGACACAGAAGAAAACTGCCTGAAAACTGTGAAACTGGTGCATCAAGAAAAACAGTACATCTCTGGAAAAAAATGGTTAAATACATCAGAGCCGCACATAGCACTTGGCACGCAGTAAACCATGATATATAAATCCTTTATACAAATTTGATTTAAAAATTATTGAAAAAATAATCTACATCGTAATAAACACATTAAAACATTTGTTTGAACCCTATAGCAAACCACTAATCAAAAATGTCTTTATCTTTTATCCACAAATGAGGAACACAAGAAAGCGAACAAGTGCTAATAGGAAAGCTTAACAGCATTAGAAACAGTAACTACAGTGAGTAAGGTTTAGTGGAAGGTCAGTTCTACGTCACGGACGTCACACAACTTCTAACAAGCTTACCTCATGTTGTGACTGGACGCTACAAAGATCGATTGCTCCTGTCTGCCTTGCTGTGACTGCTGCTGCTGTGAGTTTGTTTGCTGCGTCTAAGCCTCGTATTAGCTTCGTATTTCTTTCTGTTTTGAACCATCATTTATTATAAATTCTAGTTGTTTATACTACTAAATACAGCTTACTCAACATCTCAGATTAACCTGACATTGCTAGCTTCCGTTATTGTCAGCACAACACGCTAACTCGCTAGCCTTTTAACGCACCACCCGTGCGCTCAGTTATTTATTTTTCTCTCGCGCGCCCGCGCCCTTGAGTTCATAAAAGCCCAGGTGAGTAAGAATCAGTCAACAAACACGGTGAGTAATGTCTTCTCCTGTTATTGTCACCTGCACTTCATGTCACATGTTTACCATAGCCTTCTCTGTCGGCAATATAGGATTTATATGTGATAAATGCAAGGAGACAGTCAGGCTGACGGAGAAGATTTCAGAACTAGAGACACGCATCCAAACTTTAATCGAGAATAGTAAGAAGAGTGCTAGAGCTTTAGATACTATTTTGGATGCGCCTAGCCTAGTGAACTCTTTACATGAGTCGGTTCCGGCTGAAGTAGAGCCCGTGCAGCAGGGCAGATGGGTGACAGTGAGGGATCGCTCTAGCCGTGGATCAAAAAACCGCTTTTCCGTTCCGATAACAAATCGATTTGCCCCGCTCAGTGAAACACCCACTGAGAATTATTCTGATTGTGCCCTAGTTATTGGCGATTCTATTACACGGAACGTGAAAATAGAGACACCAGCCACCATAGTCACATGTTTGCCGGGAGCCAGAGCGCCTGACATCAAAGCAAATTTGAAAGTGCTGGCTAATGCTAAACGTAAATTCTCTAAGATTATTATTCACGTCGGCACTAATGATGTTCGACTCCGCCAGTCGGAGATCACCAAAATTAATATTAAAGAGGTGTGTGAACTTGCAAGTACGATGTCAAGCACTGTAATTTGCTCTGGCCCCTTCCTGTTCGCCGGAGTGATGAGATAGTTAGTAGATTGTGTTCACTCAATGGCTGGCTGTTTGGGTGGTGTCCACGAAATAATATAGAATTCATAGACAATTGGAAAAGTTTTTGGGGCAAACCTGACCTGTTGAAAAGAGATGGTATTCATCCCTCCTGGGATGGTGCTGCTCTTCTCTCTAGTAATTTGGCTCATAGTCTTAGAGATAAAACATGACAATCTGGGCCTCAGGTCAGGAAGCAGACAGACTGGCTTAACCGACCGTCTGCTAGCGGCCTCACGTCACCAAGGTCAGATAAATCCCATCACATAGAGCTTCTTTCACCTAGATATCATCATATAGAGACTGTGTCTGTTCCCCGAACTTGGAAATCAAAAATACGTTCAAACCCATCTAAGGTTAAAAATTTAATTGATATGTAAAAATATATAGTGTAAACGATAAATCACGTTTGAAAATTCTGCTGGCTACTGTATACAGGCCACCAGGGCACCATACAGACTTTATCAAAGAATTTGCGGACTTTCTATCAGAATTAGTATTGGCTGCAGATAAAGTACTAATTGTTGGTGACTTTAATATACACATAGATAATGAAAAAGATGCATTGGGATTGGCATTTAAAGACATTATAAACTCAATTGGAGTTAGACAACACGTGTCAGGACCGACTCATTGTCGTAATCATACTCTAGATCTAATACTATCACATGGAATAGATGTTGATGCCGTTGAAATACTGCAACAGAGTGATGACATCTCAGATCACTATCTAGTCTCGTGTAAATTACATTTAGCCAAGGCTGCAAAGCCGACTCCGTGTTATAAATATGTTAGACCGATTACTTCTGCTACTAAAGATTGCTTTATCAATAATCTTCCTAATCAGTTTCATCATCTCAGCATCCCGGATAGCTTAGAAGAACTTGATATTGCAACAGAAACTTTTAACTCTCTCTTTTCCAGCACTTTAGACACAGTTGCTCCGCTGCGCTTAAAGAAGATTAAAGAACATAGTCCAACGCCGTGGCACAACGAGCACACTCAGGCCCTTAAGAGAGCAGCCAGAAAAATGGAGCGCAACTGGAAGAAAACAAAACTAGAGGTGTTTCGGATTTCATGGAAGGAGAGCTCGATTGCTTACAGAGAGGCTTTAAAAGCTGCTAGATCTGCTTATTTTTCAACCCTATTAGAAGAAAATAAACATAATCCTAGGTATTTATTTGAAACAGTGGCTAAACTAACGAAAAAGAAAGCTTCAAGCCCAGAAGCTTCCAAGAAACACAGCAGTAATGACTTTATGAACTTCTTCACTTATAAGATCGATAATATCAGGGACAAAATTATAACTATACAACCGTCTAATACAGTATCGCATCAGGAAGTGCATTGTAGTCTCCCTGAGGGAAAATTTGATTCATTCATTGCTATAGGAGAGGAAGAATTTTGCAAACTCGTCAAATCATCTAAATCCACAACGTGCATGTTAGACCCTATACCGACTAAGCTGCTGAAAGAGATGCTTCTAGATGTCATAGATCCTCTTCTTAATATCATTAATTCATCTTTGTCTCTAGGATACGTACCAAAAACCTTTAAGCTAGCTATGATTAAACCGCTTGTTAAAAAACAGCAACTTGATCCTACAAAACTAGTCAATTACAGGCCGATCTCTAATCTGCCATTTCTGTCAAAGATATTAGAAAAAGCAGTATCCTCACAACTGTGTTCCTTTCTTGAAAGAAATGATATCTGCGAGGATTTTCAGTCCGGATTTAGACCGTACCATAGTACCGAGACAGCTCTCGTTAGAGTCACAAATGATTTGCTCTTATCATCCGATCGTGGTTGTATCTCTCTATTAGTATTACTGGATCTTAGTGCTGCATTTGACACCATTGACCACAACATCCTTTTAAATAGACTCGAACATTATGTTGGCATTAGTGGAATTGCACTAGCATGGTTTAAATCATACTTATCTGACCGTTATCAGTTTGTAGCAGTAAATGAAGAGATGTCTTATCAATCACAAGTTCAGTATGGCGTACCACAAGGCTCAGTACTAGGACCGCTGCTGTTCACTCTGTATATGCTACCATTAGGAGGTATCATTAGGAAACATGGAATTAGCTTTCACTGTTATGCTGACGATACTCAGCTGTATATTTCTTCAAAACCTAACGAAACCTACCAATTCACAAAATTAACGGAATGCATAGCTGATATAAAAAATTGGATGACTAGTAATTTCCTACTACTAAATTCAGAAAAAACAGAGATTCTAATTATTGGACAAAAAACTTCCACACGTAATAACCTAGAGTACTGTCTAACACTTGATGGCTGCTCTGTTAAGTCTTCGTCGTCGGTTAGGAACCTGGGTGTGCTCTTTGATACCAATCTTTCATTTGAAAGTCATGTGTCTAGTATCTGTAAAACCGCTTTCTTCCATCTTAAAAATATATCTAAATTACGTCATATGCTCTCAATGAATAATGCAGAACAATTAGTTTATGCGTTTATGACCTCAAGGCTAGATTATTGTAATGCTCTACTGGGTGGCTGCCCTGCACGCTTAATAAACAAACTACAGCTAGTTCAAAACGCAGCAGCTCGAGTTCTTACTAGAACCAGGAAGTATGACCATATTAGCCCCGTTCTGTCAACACTGCATTGGCTGCCTATTAAACATCGTATAAATTTTTAAATATTGCTGATCACTTACAAAGCACTAAATGGTTTAGCTCCGCAGTACTTGAGCGAGCTCTTAACTTATTATAGTCCTTCACGTCTACTGCGATCTCAAAATTCCGGCCAGTTAATAATACCTAGAATATCAAAATCGACTGCTGGTGGTAGATCCTTTTCCTACTTAGCACCAAAACTTTGGAACAGTCTTCCTACCAATGTCCGGGAAGCAGACACACTCTGTCAGTTCAAATCTAGACTAAAAACACATCTCTTCGGCCTAGCATACACATAACACATTATAGACTTATATAATTAGGCTGCATAGTTTAGAACAGCCGGGACCGGGAACACTTCCCGTAAATCCTGATGTACTTGGTACATCATAATAAGGATGGCGTCTACGCTAATATTAGTCTCTCTGTCTATCCCGAGGTTTACTGCTGTCCACCGGAACCAGGCCGTATCCAGATCTGATGAAGGACCAGCGCCAGGACACGACGACGACGCCGCTGACCTGAAGTGTCAACCAGTCTCTCCTCCTCTCCACTCCGACTTCAACCAACCGGAACTGGACAAATACTCTGATTCATTCTGAACTTCATACACTGTTCACTCATTGGCCAGAGGAGAACTGGCCCCCGACTGAGCCTGGGTTCTCCCAAGGTTTTTTTCTCCATTCTGTCACCTGATGGAGTTTTGGTTCCTTGCCGCTGTTGCCTTACCTTCTGGCTTGCTTAGTTGGGGACATTTCATATTCAACAATATTATAGATCTGCCTTAAAGGTGGATGATGATGAAATTGTTTTTTTTTTATTATTATTTTCATGTTATCACTGTGAAGCTGCTTTGATACAATCTGTATTGTAAAAAGCGCTATATAAATAAAGATGACTTGACTTGACTTGACTACAAACCAGTACTAAAAAACAGACTTATTTATAAGACTCAATTTTATAATTTTTCCATATTGATATGAAATGTGACTTGAGGATAGTTTTCCAACAGCAGTCACTAAAAAAAACAGCAAACAGGTTAAAAAATAAATAAATAAATTCAAAAAAAGAAAATGGCTATAAGGAGGCCATCTTTAGAATAAACCCCTTTTTTAAAATCAAAATATTGCCCCTCACAAGGTCAAAATCTTGCCTGTGCATCTCACATGAATGACTGAGCTTTTGTTTTCTTATTCGGCCCGTAACAACTGTTAGGCAGTTTAAGAGCTCCTGTGGGGTGACCTCACTGCTCCCAGTGATGCAGACGGTAGTTATGGGCTCTACAGACGTGCAGAGAGAAGACTCATGTGGATGTAGGAATTACTGAATTACTTGAGTGGGATTTGTGGGTTTGGCCTGGAGCTACACACATCTGTCAGGAGCTGAAGACTGGCGGAGAAGATGCCTAATGACAAAGGAGCTCTGGGAAACTGATATTCATTTACTTTTTTTAAAATGTGAATGGGGATTATGAATGTATCTATTTATTTATTTATATTACATGTCTTCAGTATAAAATAAAATGATTTTCTAGTATTTTACATCTGCTAGTTACATTACACTTCATCTATAATTAAATTAATCTGTGATGGTGGTCAACCAATATACAGTTTCTGGTGGAGATACTGATATCTTGATATTCCAATCTCTTAGAGTGGAAGAGGGCCGATATAAATATGCTATTTAATTATAGAGAGTTAATAAAACATGCTGCAATTATATTTATTTTAAATAACATTTACTTAATTAGAAATCATTTGTAAATGAAACAATATAAAAATGTGATTTCAACCTCTTTAGATAGCAACTTCTTGATTTTGTAATTTTATTTAAAAAAACTAAACTAAAATAAAAGAACCATTAAAAACATTTCGAAAAGTAGATTGTAGTCATATTTTCTGGAGAGAAACCCCCCCCACAAATTTTACGAATAATGATGACAAAGGCAAATTGGATATAGGGCAACATAGTTTGAATTCAAGGTTTTAAAGTTTGGCCAGAACACTCCTGACCCCACTGAATTCACACAGATGGACTGTCACACACAGATTACACATACTTTTGTACAATATGCACACTTCAGAGAATCTAACAGCTGGATTAGCAGAAGTTTGCAATGTTCATGCAAAGATTTATTAGATATTCCAAGACTTCTTTACATGAAATAAACGCTAATGTACAGAATGACGATGGTAAACGAGAGAGATATTATAAATAACAGAAAGACAAACACTATAATACTTAAAAAAATATATACCGGTATATCCCGTTTAGTCTGTGGATATTCACTAGTCTGTGAATACAAAAAGGATTCCTCCTAAACTGCTCTGAAACACAGGTTATCAGATTACCTAAATACAGACAGAGGGGAAGGTTTGGTGGTCGTCAGAGGAGCGCAAGGTTTAGATCACAAGGTTTAGATGAGATCATCTGACACCCGAAGGTGAACTCCGCACATATTGGAATAATGTGAAACAGGTGGCACAGACAGCAGACGTACAGTGCTTACACACATTCAATTACCATAAAAATTCCACATTGACTTTTTAGGTAAATCCATAAATGTGTTTAGACAAGCAGCAGCATTCATCCTTTTTTATACTGTTAAAATACCATTTCACACATCAGAACTAAAATACCAGTAAACTCTGTTATATCAATCAACAGAAATTATCTTTAAATGCTGCACTGTTTTCTTCATCTGCCAGGGTGAGGAGAAGTGCTTTAGTTCTACTCTCTGTCTAATCTGGCAACACTGTTTGACTTCTGATTGACAGACATAGGGGGCTCACAGAGCAATTGCTTTAGAAAAATAAGACATTTTATCGTTGATTACCGACAAATTACCGAACAAAATGACAAACATCCGGTTTCTTTCTCAACTGTTCAATTATGACAAAACCGAGAGAATACTTGCCGAGACGGGTTTTAGATATTTTGACATAATTTTGTGTGCATGTGTCCTTTCAAGAGCAAGTAAGTGCGGAAGAGGAATCAATTCGGTGTCCGAGCGCAGTCTGAAACGCGCCTCTCTCTCAGCGTGTGTGTGCGGCTGTGCGCCTCTTCTTCACCGTTTGAAATCCAAAAGATAAACTTACACTCTATGATGGTTAAACTTAGCAGTTAATCCGCGAATAACATGCATGTCGAACGTAAGGGCCTGGTCCGTACGGTTCACAAATCAACTGCGATCCGTTGCACGCCTAGTAGATTTTCAGTGTGATAAACTACCGACTCCCAAGACCATATAACTGCATGACGTAAATTACGTGAAATGCAGATTTTAATTGTCTGAAGGACAATATGTAACCTGAGACGTTCTAGTGGAGTCTTAACTCCTAGAGGCGAAGAATGTGACCGAAGCGGGGGCACGACGTCACACATCTCCTAAATTGATCACCTGACATTTTACAGACTAACTCCTATTCTTAGTCCAAACACACACACTTTACAATCCTATTCTCAAACACACGCTGAACAAACATGTGGCTCCTGAAGACAAAGAAGCTGATGACGTGCATTTCAGCCATCTATTTATGGCTTCGGTGTCGCTGTGCCATGTCATCACGCCATACGCTCAGCTAATTGACTTGCCGGCAAGCGTGTATACACTTGCATCAGACACTGGTTCACACAGAAGTGTTCCCATAGTGTCAACGCATGAAGCAGCGGCAAAGTTCTTACTCGAGAAGGAACGCTGCTTTTGAAAAAAGAAAAGAAAAAGTCATCCCTGAAACTTTGACTACGCAAAAAGTGTGCACCACTTTGCTATATGAAAGGTTCGTTTTCACTTAATTCCAGTAGAGTTCTCCTGGACCTGATAGCGGTCGGCCCCTCTCTCTCAAGTTTACGAGGTAAAGCTGGAACTGCTCAGTCCAGGACAGGTAGCCAAATACCGTCCGCTCTCAGGTCTAGAAGGCACATCCAAGGAATCACACTATTCTGACACCAAATTGTTGTGGCAAAAATTCTCATTAAACATCATCACTGCGTAAGAGACACTCTGAATCAAATAGTCTTTTAAAAAGTATTTATTCTTGCAAGAAGGTTCAGTCGCCACACAGTTGTTACGCTGCAGGGGGAGTGAGACATTAGACAGGAAGCAATGGGCAGCCTTTATACCATATTCAAGGTCTTTCTCCATCCCACATGGTGGAAACAAACCTCCATGCCCTCTATACATAAGAGACCCATTGTTATATAAGTTTCTGTTGATCACTTAAGACCACCAAAAGTCAATACTGGGGTCAAAGGTCCTGTCCCATATGCTCCTTCGTTCGTCGGTTAGGAACCTGGGTGTACTCTTTGATACCAATCTTTCATTTGGAAGTCACGTGTCTAGTAAAACCGCATTTTTCCATCTTATTACTATATCTAAAATATATCTAAATATATCTAAATACGCCATATGCTCTCATTGACAAATGCGGAACAGTTAGTTCATGCGTTCATGACCTCAAGGCTAGATTATTGTAATGCTCTACTGGGTGGTTGCCCTGCACGCTTAATAAACAAACTACAGCTAGTTCAAAACACAGCAGCTCGAGTTCTTACCAGAACCAGGAAGTATGACCATATTAGCCCCGTTCTGTCAACACTGCATTGGCTGCCTATTAAACATCGTATACATTTTAAAATATTGCTGATTACTTACAAAGCACTAAATGGTTTAGCTCCGCAGTACTTGAGCGAGCTCTTAACGCATTATAGTCCTTCACGTCTACTGCGATCTCAAAATTCCGGCCAGTTAATAATACCTAGAATATCAAAATCGACTGCTGGCGGTAGATCCTTTTCCTCTTTAGCACCAAAACTTTGGAACAGTCTTCCTAACATTGTCCGGGAAGCAGACACACTCTGTCAGTTCAAAGCTAGATTAAAGACACATCTCTTTGACCTAGCATTCACATAATGCATTATAGACTTCTATAACTCAATGTTAGGCTGTGTTACGGCGTCTAGTGAGATCCCCAGTACTCAGCCCCTTCCCCTGAGTACTAATTATGCATACTAGCCTCCTCGTATGCATCATTGGTGCTCTGATCACCTTCCACCTGTGTGTAATGAACTCTGAGCTCAAGCCTATATCTAGCTTGTTAATTCAGCGCTCTTTGCGAAGTATTGTCTCATTCCCTTGTTACATGTCTGAGCCTTCTCTGGATATACCGCTGTTATTCTGATATACTGATCCTGGATTTGAACTAACCTCTCTGATTGTGTGCAGCCTGCCTTTTGAACCCCCGCCTGTGACCTGACTCTGATACTCTCCGCCAGCCCTGAACTTCTGCCTAACTCTGACCTGTATGCTTGCTGCCAACCCCGGACTCACGCCTGGTTTACTTCTACACTGCTTGCTGCTGTTTTGAGTTCCCTTATTACTACTTTTATGTTATTAATAAATTGTTGCACATGGATCTGTCTCTGCCTCCTGGTTCACAACAGAATACTTCGCCAAACGAAGATCCAGCAACGATGTCAACCTTGTCAGCCGCTTTCACCGCACAAGCCTCACAAATCGCTACTCACCATCATCAGCTGTCTCGTCTAACTTCTGTGACGGAGGAATTAGTGAAAGCGGTTCAGAACATGCAAAAGCCCACGGTGGAATCCTCAGCGCACGCCGCGTCCATTCATGCACTTGTGCTCGCGTCTGACTCCTCAAGCTTCAGCGCTCGCCTCTCACTCCCTGAAAAGTACGAGGGAGACCCAGGTAAATGCAAAGGCTTTTTACTTCAATGTTCTTTGTATCTCGCCCAGCAGACCGCTCAGCACGCTACGGACATGGACAAGATTACATTCATCTGTTCATTACTCACTGGACGTGCACTGGAATGGATCACCGCAGTCTGGAGAACAGATGGATCAGCTTTCGCTTCGTACAACGAATTCCTGGAGCGCTTTCAAGCCGTCTTCGAGCATGCAGTGGAGGGAAAAGGAGCGGAGGACCGCTTGCTGGAGCTCGCTCAGGGACGGATTCCCGCCTCGGAGTACGCACTCAAGTTTCGTACACTTGCAGCGCAGACTGACTGGACGGATAACGCTCTTAAGGTGGTTTATCGACGGGGTCTCAACCAGGAGCTTCAAGCTGAACTGGCTTGTCGCGATGAGGGAAGGAATCTGGACCAGTTTATTCATCTCTCCATACAGATTGACAACCTCATTAGTTCACGCCGTGCCAGCATCCGATCCTCGACTCTCTCACGCAACGTCTCCACCCCACACTCTCCGAGTCACGTGGCTACGGAAGCCGGTGAGCCTATGCAAATTAACACTTCCCGGTTATCTGAGGAGGAACGTGAACGTCGGAGGACTATGAAACTGTGCATGTATTGTGGAGGAACTGGTCATTTCCGTCTGCACTGTCCTCAACTATCTACACGCAAAGAAAAGGCAACGGTGAGTCTAACTCTTGATAGTCTGAATCCTCTCTCTTGTGTCTCTGTACCACTGGAATTCACTAAGAATGATCAGTCTTTCTCTACATCTGCATTAATTGATTCTGGGGCGGCAGGAAATTTTATGTCACAAGATTTTGCTAAACAGCACAAGATAGCTCTAATCCCCTGCATTTCCCCTCTCACAGTCGAAGCCCTTGACGGACGGCCCCTTGGCGTGGGGCGCATTACTCACGTGACGCAAGAGCTTCAGATGCGCACAGGACTGTTGCACTGTGAGAATATTCATTTTTACGTTCTGCATGCTCCACACACTCCTGTCATACTGGGTCTACCCTGGCTAAGAAGTCACAATCCTCACCTGCAATGGACTACGGGTCAAATTATCCGCTGGGGTGAAGATTGCTTCTCCAAGTGCCTAAGTCCCGTTAAGCCGCTACCTGTTCGAAGCATCTCAGAGCCCTGTGAAAATTCCGCTCTTACCAGTCTGCCTATGGAATATATAGGCAGAAGCCTTCAGTAAAGGCAGAAGCCTGGCTGAAGCCTTCAGTAAAGCCAAGGCTATCCAGTTACCTCCTCATCAAGAATATGACTGTGCCATCGATCTCATCCCAGGTTCCAAGCCGTCCAGGGGATGCATTTTTCCCCTTTCTCAGCCCGAAACTGAAGCTATGGAGAAGTACATTGAGGAAGAACTGGCCAAAGGATTCATTCGTTCTTCCACCTCTCCTGTGTCCGCTGGCTTCTTCTTTGTCAATAAAAAGGATGGCGGTTTACGTCCATGCATCGATTACAGAGCCCTCAATGACTGCACTGTGAAGTTTCGTTATCCCCTACCACTGGTTCCTGCCGCTCTTGAGCTTCTCCGCAAAGCGAAATTCTACACCAAACTGGACCTTCGCTCAGCCTACAACCTGGTTCGTATTCGTGAGGGAGACGAGTGGAAGACGGCTTTCTCCACGAGCACTGGCCACTATGAATATTTGGTTATGCCCTTCGGGCTTTCTAACAGTCCAGCTGTTTTCCAGTCTTTCATAAATGACGTATTCCGAGACATGCTTCAGCGCTGTGTGATCGTCTACATCGACGATATACTGGTTTATTCAGATACCTTCGAGGACCATGTACAGCATGTACGAGCCGTGCTCCGAAGACTCATTCAGTTCCAGCTTTATGCCAAGTTTGAAAAGTGCGACTTTCATCAAACCTCCACTTCCTTCCTGGGCTACGTGATCAGCCCCGAGGGCGTGGCCATGGAGGAGGGCAAAGTCAGTGCGGTGGTGGATTGGCCCCAGCCTACCACTCTCAAGGAACTGCAGCGCTTCCTGGGGTTTGCTAATTTCTACCGGCGATTCATTCGTGGATTCAGTTCTGTGGCAGGACCTCTGACAGCTCTGGTGCGGAAAGGAACCACTCGGCTACCCTGGAACGAGAGCGCTACACAAGCTTTCAACCTACTCAAGCTCCGCTTCACCACGGCTCCGATCCTGCATCATCCAAATCCTGAACTACCGTTCGTGGTCGAAGTAGACGCCTCCAATGCGGGCTTGGGCGCCGTTCTCTCTCAGCGACAAGGTAACCCTGCCAAGCTGTTCCCCTGTGCATTCTACTCCAGGAAGTTGAACTCTGCGGAACGGAATTACGACGTTGGAGACCGTGAGTTACTGGCAATGAAGTCAGCATTTGAGGAGTGGCGGCATTGGCTTGAGGGAGCTTCCCAACCGTTTACTGTCTACACTGATCACAAGAACCTTGAGTATCTTCGCACAGCTAAGAGATTGAACCCACGCCAGGCCAGGTGGTCTTTGTTCTTTTCACGTTTCCAGTTCACTGTAACCTACCGCCCTGGGTCTAAGAATACTAAGGCTGATTCCCTGTCTCGTCAGTACGACTCTGAGGTTTCCAGTCTAGTTCACGAGAACATTCTCTGTCCCGATCTGGTCCTTGGTCCCATCCAGTGGGACATTGAAACTAAACTAGAGCAAGCTAACGCCAACGCTGAGATTCCATCCGACTGTCCTCCTGAGAAGATATATGTGCCAGAGGCACTCCGTGAAGAGGTGTTGATACACGTTCATGCTCTGCCCAGCTCCGGTCATCCAGGAATCACTGCCACCGCTCATCTCCTCCAGAACCGCTACTGGTGGCCCACGCTACTCCAAGACACGACTAAATTCATTCAGCAATGCCAAAACTGCAATACGCAGAAGTCGTCACGTCTCCTACCTGCCGGCCTCCTTCAGCCCTTACCAGTACCTCAACGCCCGTGGTCTCACATAGCGATTGACTTCGTCACGGATACACCACCCTCTGATGGTCACACAACTATTCTCACTGTAGTAGATCGCTTCTCCAAAGCCTGTCAACTGATTCCCCTTCCAAAACTGCCTACCGCTTTACAAACCGCTGAACACCTCTGCAATCTGGTCTTTCGGTTCTATGGACTACCTGATGATATTGTTTCCGACAGAGGACCACAGTTTACCTCTCGGGTCTGGGCAGCTTTCTTTCGGATGCTACAGGTGAACGTCAGCCTCACGTCTGGGTACCACCCTCAGGCCAACGGCCAAGCTGAGCGACTCAATCAGGAGATCATCCGTTTCCTGCGGTCATACTGTCACCTTCATCAGGAGGATTGGAGCCGGTATCTCATGTGGGCTGAATATGCTCAGAATTCTATTCGCAAACACTCTACAGGTCTCACCCCTTTCAAGTGCATTCTGGGTTTCCAACCACCCTTGTTCCCCTGGTCCGGCGAGCCGTCTAATGTTCCTGCTGTGGATGACTGGCTTAAACGCAGTGAGGAAACTTGGAACCTGGCTCACACTCACCTTCTACATGCTGTGTAAGAGGCAGGCTGATCGCCACCGCCGCTCCAGTCCCGTCTATCAACCCGGCCAGTGGGTGTGGCTTTCCACCCGGGACCTCCGGCTCAATCTGCCATGTAAGAAGCTCAGTCCCAAGTACATGGGTCCCTACAAGATAATTCGTCAAATCACTCCAGTATCCTTCCGCCTTGCTCTGCCCAGTCATCTCCGCATCTCTCCCACTTTCCACGTCTCACTGTTGAAACCGGCCACTGCTCCCTCTGAAACTAGGAATGTGGAGTCTGAAGATCTTGCTTCTCAACCCATCCTTGTAGAGGGCGAAGAGGCGTACCGTGTGTGCCATCTGCTGGACTCTAGACGTCGTGGAGGGCATTTACAGTATCTTGTGGACTGGGAGGGCTTTGGTCCTGAGGAGCATTCCTGGGTGAACTCTAGTGACATTCTGGACCCCCTTCTAGTTCAAGACTTCCATCGTGAACACCCTGACAAGCCTGCTCCTCGTCCCCGTGGCAGACCCCGTCGCCGTCAGTTTTCTCGCGCCAGGAGTCGCTCCCAGGGGGGTCTGATCACCTTCCACCTGTGTGTAATGAACTCTGAGCTCAAGCCTATATCTAGCTTGTTAATTCAGCGCTCTTTGCAAAGTATTGTCTCATTCCCTTGTTACATGTCTGAGCCTTCTCTGGATATACCGCTGTTATTCTGATATACTGATCCTGGATTTGAACTAACCTCTCTGATTGTGTGCAGCCTGCCTTTTGAACCCCTGCCTGTGACCTGACTCTGATACTCTCCGCCAGCCCTGAACTTCTGCCTAACTCTGACCTGTATGCTTGCTGCCAACCCGGACTCACGCCTGGTTTACTTCTACACTGCTTGCTGCTTTTTTGAGTTCCCTTATTACTACTTTTATGTTATTAATAAATTGTTGCACATGGATCTGTCTCTGCCTCCTGGTTCGCAACAGGCTGCATAGATTAGGTCAGCCGGAACTGGGAACACTTCCCTTAAAACCTGATGTACTCGTTACATCATAAGAAGAATGGCATCTACGCTAATTTTAATGTCTTTGTTTACCCCGAGGTTTTCCCACAGCCTGCCGGATCCAGGCCGTATCCAGATCTGACGAAGGACCTTCGCCTGGACCCGATGACAACGCAGTGCTGAAGTGCCAACTAGCCTCTCCCTATGGAGGATCCTTTTATCATTCTACAGATAAAGCATTGTGGAAAATTTGCGGATCTCCCCCGTAGTGATAAAATAAAATAAAATTCTGTATCAAATTTATAGGCAGGACAAGTAGTTTATTTAGGCTTGGTTTGTAGAGAATTACAAACATGCCCACATATATTCAAACGCACATAACTATAGAATTAATCATTGATGCGCACGTGAGCGCCATCAGTGTTTACCACAGGTTCACGTTTAAAGTCTGTGTAGAGAGAACGGTGTCGTCTTAGCGGCCCCTAATTTAATAACTAATTATCCTTTCGACGGAAGTGAATCAATCAAAGCTAGCTTTGGCTGGAGAAGAACATTATTCAAGAACCGCTATAAAGCCAAAACAATCTTTTACCTTAAATTATACGTTTATCTCTGTAAAGCAGCTTTGAAACCATCTACATTGTTAAAAGCGCTATAAAAATGAAGATGACTTGACTTGACTCCTAAAGTGTCCTGGATGGAAGTGCCAAACATGCATACAATAGAAACATGTGACACAGACTACCTTGTAATATCTACTACTGATCAATGAGAATCAAAAATTGCCATAACAGCATAAATATGTTGTATAGATATTGACGGAAACCAGAACTGAACTTCACATAGTGTTACACAAATAATGTTTATATAAAATATATTAAAAAAAACATGTAGGCTTATATGCAGTTATAACAATACTATGTGTATCAATCTAGAACATTTTTGATGCATTGGTGAATCAATAATTCCCGAAACCTAGTAAGAAGCATTGCTAGTTTAACACTCATATCAGTGTATGCATTTACCTTAATGGTGACGCTACGTCCAGGGCTGTTGTCGTGCATGAAGACTCGCAGCATATGTGGGATGAGTTGTGGCAGGTAGAGTTTGAATTCTCCACCTAGAGCCACCACTATCTGCTCAATCAGCAAAATAATGGTGTTCTGCATGGGATTGTTTGGAGTCCAGTATTCCTGTAGAAAAGAAAAGACCATATCCCAGTGTTCCCTACATGAGTTTGTTTTTGCAGTGGGGGCCAACATCTCCCCCAAGTTTTATGTTATACTATGAAATATATGTTTTGTTTTTTAAATAATAAAATACTATTATTTATACAAACAAATACAACTCCAAAACTGTACAACTCAGTCTAGACAGTATTCACACCACTGATACTTGGTTAATTGCATTTTGGGAAGCAAGTCGATTTAGCTGTCCAACTAATCCAGTCCATGATTCAGACTGCTTTGATTCTCCATTCAATCAGTTAAACCGGTTCATTAAAAAAAATAATCAAGTGATTAATTTGCAAAATAGACACATTGAGCTATATGTTCCTTTTAGCATTCTTTTAACAAAGCGACTTTGTTAAAGAACTTTTCCTCTTCGGTCGCCCTACAGGTTGGAAGCGGAATTGTCCATTACCGCTGTCGTAAATAATTTAGCCTACTGTCACATGCACACTCGCTGTTTATCCAACACCGACTTTGGAATGAACGATGTCCACAGACAAGGTAAGAGTATGTTGCATGATTTCATGAAAGTATGATGTATTGCGACATCAGAAACCAAGAAAAACAAAATTATGAATATTGTAATGCTTGAAATTTCAAGTCAAATTTGTAGTTTTCTTATGTCTCATTCGAACGACAGAAACGCTACCCGTTCTGGCAAACTTGCATTGTGTGGTTATAGCAGATATAGTGCTGCAAAGCGAATCCAGAAGTGCCTTTCACCCTGTTACGACTTGATGAACCACTGATACGATTTTGGAAACATTATTTTAAGGTAAAAAAATGTCTTTAGTGTTGCTTTAATAGAAAGTTGTGTTGTCAGTATATTACTGCATTTATTAATATTGTTTTTTCGCAGCAGAGTTTTTCTCTCTCATTACACACGGTTAAAAAATTCACAAACTAACTAAAATAAATAAACAATTAACTATCAAAATTAATAAATAAATGATTCTTGTACTGTGGCATTGCAAGTTCAACAGCGATGCCGAATAGCAGTGAAAAAAATGTGGAATTGGAAGTTGTGATTTTGCGAGTGGAAAGAGTGAATCAAGAACTTCATAAAGCTCCCAATATTCTCTACTTGTTTAGTACTAAGACAGCCACAAAATGACAAAGTGTCAAAGACTCTAGGGGCCTATTGACACTTGTCACTTAAAGTGTTTTTACTAATCAGATAGCCATTCGTTAAAACAACTAAAACGGTTTCATTTACACTTTTCCACATAAATGTGTCTCCACAAAAAGAATACAAATCAGATCTTCAATTCAAGTTCACGTTACTGAACGCAACAGACTGGTGACACCACTTTTAAAGGGGTCATGAATTGAGAAATAAAAAATATCTCTGACCTTTTGACATTTAAGCGGCCATTGTACTATAAAAAATATCCTGTAGGTTACAGAACTCTAGTCTAAACTTTCTTGTTAGTCCAAACAAAGTTTTTAATGAAACCTAGCTCAGAAAACGATTTGCTTCATGAGTACTAGTACGACTCGAGTACATGTACATGAGCGCAGTATCGGGCCCGATAACGGTACCTATACTGAACAGTGCATCCCTAATTAAGTGCACATTTTTGAGGCCATAATATTTTGTTTCAGTGGGAAAATGTGTGAATGAATCTCTCACCCGGATTAGTGTGAAGATATCATCCATGTACGGCCGGATGTGGATCTTGACAAAGCAAACAACCATCCCCATCTGCTGGAAAAGGAACTAAAAAGAAAAAAATCTGATTAAAATTAGAGAAAGACACAGAAATAGACAACAGAATAGGTACAACCAAAACTTGATTGCTAAAGAAATCCCAAAATCAGAAGTAGGGTACTCTACATGAGGTTGATTTGATGTCAGGTTCAAGTTAAAGAAATATTTTAGGTATGGATATTTTTCCTAACAAAATTAAATAATAAATCAAATAATAAATACACACACACACACTAAATAATAAACTCTAATTCTCACTCTTAAACTCCCAAAATGGCAGCTCAAATTATGAATAAAATGTTAAATGCAATTTAATTACCTCACATATTGAAGCATCAACTACCGGTATATATTTTATTAAATTAAATTAAATATATTGTGTATATTTCATTATCAATCCAGTATAATCCTGTCATAATTAAAGCTGCAGTCGGCAAGTCTGGCAGATTGAGGGGACCCCCTCCCCCACTACCACCGAGCACCCTCCCATCGAGCTCGTGAACTCGTCAGTGCATGTGCACTTTTTCTCTCCGCCATCACGCTTCGTACAATCCAACACACCTGCAAACTTCAGGCATGTCACGTGTGCATGTGATATTGTAATGTGCGCGAGGGGGGGGGGAGGGGGATCTAAAAAAATAACAGGCTCCAAGTGGAGGTGGAAGCGCGTTTTTTTTTTCTAAAACAGGCTGATTTATGTTGTTCTGTCGGAGCATAGTGTCGGTTTCAGTGAACATGAATATTGCCGACTTCAGCTTTAAATCTACCTTTCAATGTCTGGTAACAATTTACAATAAGGTATCATATGTCAAGGAAGCTGTTTATGTTAATGTTAAGCATCATTAATGTATTAACTAAGATGAACTCATTTAAAAAAAATCTTTATTAGTTAATAAAAATACAGCTGTTCATCGTTTGTTCATGTTAGTTCACAGTGCACTAACAAATACAACTTTTGATTTTAATAAAGTATTAGTAAATGTTGAAATTAACATGAACTAAGATTAATAAATGCTGTAGAAGTATTGCTAATTCTTAATTCAGGTAAACTAAAGTAGTTAACTAATGTTAACTAATGAAACATTATTTTAAAGGTCCCATATAGTCAAACCTTAGATTTCCTGGCTTTTTTTCATGATAACAGAGGTCTAGGGGTTATAAAACTACCATATAAGTTTTAAAACAGTCGATCCACAGACAAATGGACACAGCCTGCATAAAGTAGCTAGCTGTGCCTTTTCACAAGCCGTTGTGACTTTCGTATAAATGTGATATCAGAACTACTCAGTCACCGCCTTCAGTCACCACCCCCACTAAGGGTGGGTCACTCAGAAAGCAACGGGCCAATCAGAAGATAGGCTCATGAATATTAAGTAGAGAGGCCAAAATCGACCTGTTCTTGGCAGAGCTCCTGAGAAAGGACCTGTAAAATATATATTGAGATTTCAGCAGCCATATCACCCTGTAGTCCAAGGCTGGTTGCCCACTGAAGCTAAGCAGGGCTGAGCCTGGTTAGTACCTGGATGGAAGACCTCCTAAGAAAACCAGGTTGCTGCTGGAAGAGGTGTTAGTGAGGCCAGCAGGGGGCGCTCACCCTGTGGTCTGTGTGGGTCCTAACGCCCCAGTGTAGTGACTGGGACACTATACTGTCAAAGAGCACCGTCCTGCGGATGAGACGTAAAACCGAGGTCCTGACTCTCTGTGGTCATTAAAAATCCCATGGTACTTCTCGTAAAGAGTAGGGGTGTAACCCCGGTGTCCTGGCCACATTCCACCCATCGGCCCTTGCCAATCATGGCTTCCTAATAATCCCCATCCACTGAATTGGCTCTATAATTCTCTCCTCTCTCCACCCATAGCTGGTGTGTGGTGAGCGCACTGGCGCCGTTGTACTGTGGCTGCGGTCGCATCATCCAAGTGGATGCCGCACACTGGTGGTGGTTGAGGAGAGACCCCGACTTGATTGTAAAGCGCTTTGGGTGTACAGTAGTACACATGAGAGCGCTATATAAATGCCTCATTCTATTCATTCATTCTATGTTTTTTGGAACTTATACCGCAAATATATATTCTTAAGGACATCAAAACCTAAAATAAAACTTCAGAAAGGTGTACAATATGGGACCTTTAAAGTGTTACCCAATGTCCAAATGATAAATCAATTATTTAAACCATCTCAAACAATAATATCAAATGCTCAAACCGACATTTCAAATCGCAAATCAAATGCTCAAAATGACAAAGCAAATGATAAAGACGTCAAAAGCTCAGCAACATGACTACTAGCCAGTTATTTATTTGCCCTGTTCCAATTTGGGAAGACCAACTCACAATATTCCCGCACAGACGATTGAGGCATACTTAATGAATCCTGTCAATGCAGCAGAAAACGCAAAGTTGTTCTCTATGAAGAGTTGCTACATAATCTAGTTACTTATTCCATTTAGCCTATGCTCGCCATCTATATGTCACATAACACTAACTGTATGGACCTTATAACAAGTCCATTGGGGCTAGACACAAAGCTAATCTGATGGTTAAACAAAATCCACAGTGCATTCAGTACCAATTTTTTAAAGACTCCAGAACGTCATGTATTGCATGAAACTAACGACCCTGTAAGCTTTTGGGATATGCAGCTGAGGTAAATTCGGGGACAGCCTAAGCTCATGGATCACAATGATTCATTAAATGGCAAAAGTGCCAGAAGCGGGACAAAACAGAGCTGCTCGTTTGAATCGCGAGCCACATGGAACATTTATCAGCTCAGCTCAAAACATACGGCAGCGTGAGCTTTGAGTCGGTCAGCGACCACTAAACAGAGCTGTGAGATCCAGTGAGAAGTGCTCGAGTTCGGTGCTGAGTTCTCCCACACAAACCACAAATCAAATGCCAGATGAAACAGTGCTGACATTCTCAACAACACTGATGTGAAAAACAGAATACGATACAGTTAGAATGCTTTTCAATCCACAAGTCGCCAACATTTACAATGATTTACTGCAGTAACACTAACTGAAACCATGGGATTGTGGCAGAAGTGTGGGATATTCATATTTAATTTTATTCTATTATTAATGTACACGTTAAATTTATTAAACGTAAGGGAGTAAGGGAATAAGTAAAATATGCAGTATTTTTGGGTACTAAGCTATAGCTTTTGTGCATTTGTTGTATTCATAACAAAATACCAAAGCAACAAAAAGTTACTATTTTACAATGGTTATGAGGTGGAATGCATGGTTTAAACGGTGGTTAACATGATCCGAATACTACGGAAGACCAAATGTTCCGCTATAAAAATCAGATGCTACTGTTTTCGTTAATGAACATAAATTTTAATTTGCATCTCAACTCAAGCTCCTGCTACTGCCGCTTGCTACTTGACTCTTTTGAGAACTAAATTATAGTTTAATTATGACAGGTTTATGCTGAATTGATAGTGAAAATAATGAATAATGCATTCTAAAAACAAATTAACTCCTGAAAAAATGTATGTAGTGACAACAGCATTTACAACATACTATGCAGTGTATACTCAACAACTAGTTGCTAATGATTTATAGAAGCACGCATCAGAGATGTGCAAGAAAACCACAGGAAAAGAGTTATGACCCTCATTGGTGTTGCCAGATATTGCTAGAAAAAAAGGCAAACAAAAACAAACCCATTTATTACTTATTTATTTTTTCCTCTTTAGTTTCTTTAGTGAGAATTCTAGGACAGAGACTCCTCCACAGCACTTGTGGCAACCGATTTAAGAAGCTAGATTTTGAAAGTGAAACTGAAAAGTGAAAGTCTCACATTTTCTCTTTCAATTTTCTTCATTGAAACAATCTTGTGAAGTGTCCTCTTTATGTTGTGAATTTGAGCTGGGTCATAACACCATAATATTAAATTAAAATGCTTTATATTGGAAATAAGACCAAAATATTGCAACCTGCACCTGCCCCCTTTATTAACTCTATAAACTGGATTGCAGAGCCAAAAACAAAGCCAAAAGATGCTTATTATAATAAGTGGACATAGTATTAGTTCAAGAGAGTGCTCTGAGAAGCAGTCTTCCAAGTATAAACAAAACACAGTGCATCTTTCGAGTGTTGTTTGGTTAAATGTGCGATTCGACCCAGTATTTAAATGTAGCTGTTGTTCCTGAAACTTTACAGTCTGTGCTTGGCCTGAGTGTGTGTGTGTGTGTGTGTGTGTGTGTGTGTGTGTGTGTGTGTGTGTGTGTGTGTGTGTGTGTGTGTGTGTGTGTGTGTGTGTGTGTGTGTGTGTGTGTGTGTGTGTGTGTGTGTGTGTGTGTGTGTGTGTGTGTGTAGCCATATTTAACTGCATTTTGTCACAGTTTGTATTTCCCCAAATTAGGAAATGAAATTGCATTTGCATTTGATTTATTATTTGAGAATTGTATTTATTATTTGAGCATTTAAGAATTTAATTTAGCATTTGATAAGAGGTTTTTAAAATGTATCATTTTAATTTCATCAAGATAAAACTTCCATATCTAAGTTCAGCACAAGTTCAGCTCAGTCGATTTGAATTCAAACTGCTTTACAGATATAACATATTAAGAATTGTAAATAAAAAAATAATATTTAGAATTGAACGTTAAAGCATAAATCAAATGAAATCTTTTGTACAAAGCATTACCTCATAAACAAAAGAGTGTCCAGAAAGATCAACAGAAACTGTACCTCTCTGATGCTGGCATCACACACCCTGATGACGTTGAGAAAGGTGGGCATAACCTGAGGCAAGAACTGCACACATTTCAGGCCAAGCGATTTGAAAATGAAGGTGACGGCCTGCACCACCATGGTGTGGTGATTGGACAGTGACGGGTCACGCAGGATACGCATCAGAGTCACTATGGCAACTGCTGGGTAAAACTCATCTAGTGGCAGGTTGCCCATGTTGACCAGCATCTCACTGGTACTGTAGTCAGCTGTTGAGAATAATAACATTCAAAATGTTAGATGGTAAGGAATATTTTTTTCCCCCAAATAATTTCTAATGCATATTCTCATCTTTTTTTAAAAAGATTGTTCTAAAAACAAAACTCAAAAATATATATAAATTATTATTTATTTTTTTAATCAGCATAAAGATATCCTCTTAAAATTAGTATAACCTCCAACCTGTCTTAAGATGTTTATTTTATTCGGCCGATATTATAATATTAAGCATGATGATCGGTCATGATTATGCGTGACATGATTTTTTTTCTGAATTAGAAAGTCAGCAACAACTCTAAAAACAAAAACAAAAACTCTGAAATAATGAGTCAAAAAGGGACACTGTTTTTAATCTAATAATTACAACATCTTTTTTTGCAGCATTCATCACATACGAGAGCACCCATACACAAAACGTGTTTACTCTGGCAGCACAGAGTAAACTGTTCTTTTTTTCTATGACATTGTTTGAGATGTATTTGTTATGAAATAAACCAATACATCATAACCTGTCAATGTCTTGGTAATGACAACTTGACATTACCAAGACAACATAAATTGTCATAAATATGTCATGAGGCCATTATAACTGTGTCATGAATATTTTTCTGACCATTTTTCTTTCCAGTGGTACAAATTGAATATGTCATTAAATGTTAATACTCTGTCAAATTATTTTATAATAGTGTCATATCTACTTTTCTTGACCTTAACTACAGTGGTGCAAATTTAATTTGTACTGTAGTGGCGGTTTTATGATATTCATTGATCTTTAGTAAAATATAGATGATTCAAAGAATGTCACATGTGTGACTCTCACTTGTAGTGAGAGAAGATTCTTTTTATGTACCTGGGGAGGCAGAAGGGAGAGACACTCCAGAGAACAGACGAACAAGGACCTCTGACCTAGATGTCAGAAGGCCATTTGGTGAAGGAGGGCTTAGGAGTTGGCTCTAGTGACGAATCGAAGCTAGTGTTATGGCTTCCTTGTCTATGGAAAATTACTGAATGGAAATCTACTGTGGGGGGAAGGCTTTGCGGAGAAGGCCTTGAAGATTAGGATAAAAAGCTAGTTCAGTCTGTCTGGGGGTGTGTCACTCTTCTGCACAGGGTAACAGCTGTGTATTAGACTGCTCCTTCTTGCAAGAATAAATACTTTAATTTTATAATTTGACTCTGAGTCTCCCTTACGCAGTGATGTTTGTTTGATGAATTTTTGCCACAACAATTTGGTGTCAGAAAGTGGGATTCCTTGGACGATGCCTCCTGGACCTGAGATCGGACGGTGTTTGGCCACCTGGACTGAGTAAGTTCCAGCTCTACCTCGTAAACTTGAGAGAGAGAGGCCGACCGATGTCAGAGCCGGGAGAATCGGACACTGGAATCAAAAGAACTCGAGGTGGCTCGGAACAGCATCCCTGAGTAAAGGTAATTAAATCAAGTTTAATTGGGGGAAGAGTGAAATTGAACCATATTGGCTGAGAACTGTTTTCTGTGGTACGTAATCTGAAATTAATTGAGATCTACGTACAGATCAAGATATTTCAAACAGATACGAGGAAAATAATCTGAAATTAATTGAGGTCTGTGACAGAACAAGATATTTCAAGCAGATAAATAATCTGGAATTAATTGAGAACTGTGACAGACCAAGACATTTCATACAGATAGGTACCTGGAAATTAATTGTTCCACCACGGAGCAAATTATTTTTGGGTGCTGAGGCTAATTAGGGGGAGCCAAGAAAGTCGTAACAGATTTTTTGGTAAACCGGAATTAGGAGGACACTAATAGTGTAACCCGTCCGACTGGGTTAAAAGAAAGGTCGGGTTTGTCGGGGACGCTTGACAAATAAAGAGAACGCGCGTAAAAGAGAAATCCACAGAAAGCAGATAAGCGGTCAATATGGGGAAGTCTCAAAAGCAAGCTTGCGAAATTTGGTACACCGGTGTTTTGTCAAATGAGATAGAAATTAAGGGCAGAAATGTATGATATTGAGAACCACAAGATTAAAGATGGTGCGGGAATCAGTTGAACAGGGCAGTGAGAAACAAAGGTTGTTGTGTCTGCGTTCAACGTGTGTAAAAGTGTGAAAAGACAATGAGTTGTTGGCTTGAAGCAGATAAAAGAGAACGGAATCGATGTAGAATGTATTTCCATATAGTAAGATTGAATATAACTGATAAAAGGTTTTTATTTATCATCCATTAGATGGATGCATGACATTAGATGTCAGAAGATTTTGTTTGTAACTAAAGTGAAGGATTGAGATATGAGTAATATGATATTTTGGTTTCTGTAAAAACAGTAAGTAGGATAAGTGGGACAGAGACAGTAATGATAATACTTGTTGAATCTGCAGACTAACCATTTTGAGAAGAAAACAACTGTAGAAAATGTATGTTATGAAAATAACATTTCTGATAAAATTTATGGAACTATATATGAACGCCTGTTAAGTCAGATTAAGAAATGGTATGAAAAGTGAGGTTCAGATTAAAAATAATAAGGTATTGAGTATGATTAACAGGGATTAACATGAAATAAAGATAATGAATGTTTCATTTAGCAAAATGGGGAACAATTCTATATTTTAGTGGTAAAATAAAGAGTGAAATTATGTTTACTTTTGGTTTGACAACCATTATCTTTTGAACCTAAAGACTCCAGCTATGCTGGGAGTACAGCAACAGCGCGTGCTTATTCAGCCTGGCTTCCGGATGTTAAATGTGTACTTGCTATTGTAATCACTGTTGTTGATGATAATACCGAATTAGAGAAATGTAAAGACAGATTTTGGAATTAAATAATGTAAAATGTCGGATATTTTGTTGATATTAAGTCAATGAGGGAAAAAGACATTGTCTGTTTTATAAAGGAAATTATGGGTCGGGGATAATTTCCCTGGACAAGTGTTAAAGTTAAACAGAAACTTTGTGAAAACTTTGTGAAAACAATTTATGCATTTCCGTGCAGAAAATTAATGTTCTGCCAATAATGATGAAAATTATGATTTGGCTAGTGTGACTGAATCCGCCACTGGTGGACTGTAAGAGGAACAGAGAACTGCTTATCAGCTCTGTTTACATTCTGATTGGGACACACTGCTTCAAGGGTGTCAGTAAGCTGGAGCTGCTAGAAAGCTCACAGAGAGATCAAGTGTGCAGTAGGCAAGGGGACAGAGAATGTTTTAATTGTGGTCCGCTGCATTTAGCAGTAACTGAAAATGACCACTAAGAAAGGTGGAAAAGGAAGTTGATGGAATGTGAAAGTGACGTGTATTAATGTGGGTTTGAAAGTAGAACAGGATTTGAAGACGATATTAAAGTTTTCGTCTGAGAAAGAACTAAGAATGTGAATGCAGTGCTAAGTAAATAAAAGAAAAAAGAAAGTTGATAGATGGAAGTCGTAAGTAGATTGAAAGAGAAAAGAAAGTTGAAAGATTTAAGTCGTAAAGAAATCCTTTTAAAAAGGAAAATAACTAAAGTACTAGTAAATGTGAAATTAAAGATAAGGAAATATTTTAATTGAAAACCTGACAACTAAAATGTAGATGTTTTAATGAAACGTTATTGAAAAATAGAATAACTATTTGTTGCTAAATGTAAAAATGTAGAAAGGGATCTGATTAAACAAACAGCTTGGTAGTGTTGACCATGAAGCAGCTAGAAGATGTTTTGGTTTCAAAAGATAAGATTGGGACTTGGCTGAAACTGACTCAATATGAGTGGAAATTTGTAATGTCTAAATTCCCTGATGTATGGGCAAAAGACAACTATAAAATTATTCTAAAATTGAAAAGCGTATGTAATTTCTGGCTCTGATGCCTTAAGCTGCCAGAATTAAAAGATAAAGTAGAGAATGTTCAGTATGACAAAAAAGTGTACCAAGTCCTGAAGGCCTCAGAGTCTCTGTCTCATTCAATGTCAGAAGGCTGTTATCTTAGCCTGTCATGACAATAAGCTATTTAGTAAAGCACAGTGTTTCAGTTGAAAATTATAGACACAGATGTTAAAAGAAATCATGTTAAAGGAAATCATTGCCATTCAGAGGGCAATTAGTACTTAAATATTTTAGATTGTAAAACTGAATGACTTTAAAGGAGTCTTTAAAATAATAATGTAGACCTGAATGACAGAAGTGACATTTTTGTACTTTGTTATTTTAGGACCAGTAACGTATTTGTCTGATCTTAGCCTTCACCATGACACAGGACCTATGACCATGCTATAGATGTACACTGAATAGATGGATGTGAATAAAGTTCACTGTGATTTTGTTGATTCAGACAGGTCTAACAGATTTGAGTGATTAAATACTGTTGTTATTAACCTGTCTCCCTTAACATTTATTAGGCAGTCCAGATGGAGGTGACTCTTAAATGTGCCTTTCCTAAGCTCCAGAAAACAGCTGAGTTCTGTTGAAGAAACTGATTGTGTGATGCGAGCGGGTCACCAGTGGGTACGTGACTACTCAAAGACGGGATGATTTTCCTGGCCAGGAAACAGCCTAACGCAGGGGGTCCCGGACACTGCATCTCCGGATGGAGGTGTTAATATGTGAGAAAGGTATGAGAGTTGAGCGCTGACTACTAGAGGCCAACTGGGGTCAGCAGAGCATTGTGGGGTCAGCAGAGCATTGTTTGACCGAGAAAATGTGAGTTCCTCTATACCACTCACCAGAGAAAACCCCCCCTCGCAATTCACTGTATGGCTTGTTTTCAACTGTGACAAGTCTGATGGAAATTATAGATAAAGAGCTGATGGGAGATGTGCTTTCAAGAGCCAGCTGAGACCATCTGATTGTCATTATTTGTTGGGGAGACAGTGACATAACTTATTAATTTATATCAGGAACATGTTGGTTGCCTTATGGGCAAGGAAAATTAAAGAAGTTGATTTTGAACTAATATATCTATAAGATGGTTTTAACTCCTGAAAATCATGAGACATGGTGGGTGGCTAAAGATTAAGACAGTTTTTAGTAGAGTTTGGATAACAAAAGTTAGGTGAATTGAGAATTTATACAAGTATTCAAACTAATGTATTTTATGATTATTGTAATGGTTCTAATTTGAGTTAAACATTTGTATATTAACATTTGTTCTAGACTATGATTAATTAAGTTTCAGTCTTAGGAGGCTGTTTGAAAAGATTATTTGTGTAAGAGAGACTGCTGAGTGGAGGAAGGGACTTGGTACTCTGTTTGTCTTTCTGTTATCAGGCATGGTAAGGCAAGCTTAAACAAAATAATGATAATGAACCAAAACAACCCAGTTGACTTTTCTAAAGACAAAATGAATAATGAACAGATAGAACATTTGAAAGGCCATGTAAAATTATATAAAAGCTACAGAAAGATGTGAAGTTTAAATCTTATTTAAACCTTAAATATTATACTTTTAGAGTTAATATTAAAAAAAAAGCGAACATTGTAAATGAGCAGTTAACATGCTGTATGTGTGTCTAGCCTAAGTGTGTGTGATGGGGACAGCACTTTATGTCTTGTGTTAGTTTAGGGCAGCTATTCCGCCTGAATAGTGAGTATATTGTGTCTTTAACCTCTGGAGAGTGGTTTATCATTACAGATGTGTTGAGGCAAGTGACAAATTGTAAAGAAGGCAAATGCTGAGTGAATCTGATGAGAAGATGATAGAGAACATGGGACTTTATTTGAGTTGATTGGTCATCACGCTCCGTCTGGTAGTAATTACTTTTGTCATTTATGATGTGGATTTGAATTACTTTTGGATAAGTTTAGGTATTTATATAAATTGGAATTGTGGAGTTGTAGATCATGGGTTGAAATAAAAGAAGATGTTATAGATTTGACGGCAACAACAAAGTGAGACATTGGCTAAGTCAATATCAAATTATGCAGAGAGCAATTTATGATTATCGTAAACAAGAGGAGAATGTTTTTTTGTTTTGACTGACATTGACCAAGTCTGTACAGCACGACCTGACCTGATAAACTATTGATGACTTTAAAATGGTTGAAGAGGACTGAGTTGAGAGACCAAACAACAGGCCTGGAAAAAAGCAGGATACGCTGTGAGATGGGCTGTTGCCCTTCAAATACTTCGATAAGAAAATGAGATTGTGGCTTTAAGTGAAGAATGTAATATTTTTGTTTCAGAGACAGAGAAAGATGTCTGGAGGAAATTTGTCTGAAGACACTATGTTAAATGTTATGTTAAATTGATGATCGAGTTGTGTCGACCATCAAAAGGGGGATGGTATAACAATTGCCAAATATGGTTTATTAAGGGGTAATCGGGTAAAGCCCTGAAAGAAGCCTTTCTTCTGCCTAACAAAATTGCTGTCTGGATTGTTTCAACAGGAAACGCCAGGACATCGAAGGGGCAGCATGTACTTTACTATCTGACAATAACCTCAAAATTTGTTTTGCTTTACAGAGAGCATGCAGGATTGGGAGACAGGGCAAAATGTGCCCAATGAAATAATGGCAGAGCATAACTTTAAAATTTTCCTGTTGCAGAATGTCAGGATGGATTGCATCGAGCTGAACTGATTCTGCTTCCAAATGTATGAATATTGACTTGTGAACGATATGTGTTTTTCAGGGGAAAAGGACTCTGACTCTAATAAGCAAGAAATGTCTAATGATAATATGTTTCATTTTGTAAACAGATGGTGAAAATTCCACAGGTCACACCAAAAGGGACGAGGGAAAGACAAGCAGTCACTAACAAAATACTTAAGGTCTCCATTCACAGGTCCATGGGGCGAACGAGATGATCAACACGCCTGGAGGAGGATGTGGACCAACTAATGAATTAAGAATGTGGTTTTGTGATGATTTTGAGGATTTTATCTGATTATATTAAAATAGGGCTTAGTATTGATATTGGTATATGACAAATGATTTGATTGGTTACTGATTTATTAGAGAATATTTGAGGCAAATGTTTTCAGGAAGAGAAGATCTATTAATTAATGTAAATTATAGGGATTATTGAAGCTTATCAAGTAGAACCACTGCCTGATTGAATTAAAGGTAAAAGAACAAAATATGGTTAGGGAAATGGATATGGGGAAAATGTTGAATGTGCAGGAGTTATGATTGTATGTGTTATTCTGATAATTTTGTTATTCATGGGTGAATGTGAGAAAACTGGAATGTCTGTTCAATTGAAAATGACAGTCTATCTGGATGATGATGATGATGAACAAAATTATGCAGATGATTCAAGTAGAGATTACAGTTAAATGTGTTGATGTTTTCTTTTTCTTTCTGAGAACGATTGATATGTAAAGAGGGTTAAAGGTAGCAGTCATCCGTGTTACGAGATGGCGTACAAGGACAGGGTTTGAAACTGAGGGATTATTTAATTTTTTTTATTTTTATTTATTTATTTATTTATTATCTGTTTGTTTTCCTACTGTGCTATAATCTTTTTCCTTACTAGTGTGACTGCGGTAGTGAGCCCGGCATTAGTAAATTGTTTACTTGCTTGCTAAATAATTAATGGGGCTTTCCCCCACAAAAAAACAGCCTTATGCTTCTTCATTCTAAACTTTTTCTTCACAGGTTCAAGGAGAGTGATCTTTTATGATGTGTGATGTAATGACTTGAACTTGCATTTATTATTGTTAGGGGCCAAGCACTGAAAGTGCGGAGGCACCTATTGTTTTTGTTGGCGTTCTTATTATTATTAGGGGCCAAGCACTGAAAGTGCGGAGGCACCTATTGTTTTTGTTGGCGTTCTTATTATTATTATTCTTCCGTTTCTTCTTCTTCCGCCATTGAAGTCTATGGCAGCCCTATGAACCGCTTGCGGGAAAGTTGATTTTATTTGACATTCTGATAGAGGACAGTCCCAACATTAAATACACCAATTTTGGTGTCTCCAACTCATTCCCTCTAGCGCCACCAACAGTCCAAAGTTTCACTCATGTCTATGCTGATAACTTTTGAACCGTAAGGGCTAGAATCAAAATTCTTTTTTCCTCTGATTCCTGAGCTCACGACGATTCGATTGCACCCTATGACGTCATTTTCCGTCATAATAGTTTTCCCGCCATTTTGAATTTTCCAAAAAAACTACTTTTTCGAACTCCTCCTAGGCCGTTGCTCCGAATTTCACGAAAATTGAACCAGATCAACTCCAGACCATGACGACAAAAAGTTATGGAATTCAAGTTGATTCGAATTACCGTTCTCGAATACCGCGCAAATAAATTTTACGTAGCGCTTGCAAAAACAGACGTAAGGCCGTATCTCCACAACGCTTTATCGGATTCAGACCAAATTTGGTACATGTCATCACAAGCATGACCTGAGGCTACATGCTGCGTTTCGGCGCAGCGCCACCTACTGGTCCGGAGATATGAAGAATTTATATTTTTGCTTATAACTTCTGAACGGTTTGTCCAAAAATCACAAAAGTGGTCTCGTTAGATTCAGGGCATCGTGCTGAGTCGACTGATATCCAATTTTCCCATATCGGCCATTTTGGCTGTCGGCCATTTTGAATTATGTGCTAAAATGCTGTATTTTATGAACGCATGAACGTATCGTTACGAAACTCAGTATGGGTCATCAGTACAACGCCCTAAAAGTACTCAAAAATTTATGAGACAGCGCCACCTTTTGGTCAAAAGTTATAATGAAATTTCCAAAAATGCTAATAACTTTTGAATAAATTTGCCTATAGTAATGACACTGATCTCAATAGATTCCTTGGGTTATGCTGAAAACATAGATACCAATTTTGCCATAGTCAATCAAAGTTCCTGTCCGCCATCTTTATTTTCTTTTAAAACCTACTTTTTCGAACTCCTCCTAGACCGAACGTCCGATTTTCACCAAAATTGGATCGTGTCATCTCCAGACCGTGCCGAGTAAAAGTTATGGATTTCGTGTCGATAGACAAAACCGTTTTCGTATACCGCAGCGGCAAAGTTGAGGCATGATGCCAAAATGACTATTCAGGCTTTATATCTGCAATGCCTTGACATATTGACACCAAACTTTGTATGTGTCATTGCCACTTCACTCTGACCACATCACATCAGTTTCGTAACTGCGCCACCTATTGGTCGAAAGTGATAATCATATTTTTAGTTATTGTATGTGATTTTTCAACCATTTTGCCAAAATTCATCTTCAAATGTCTTTAATTGCTCCTTGCTGCAGTGGGTCTCACACTCCCAGCCACTTTGGCATGTCTTGTCGTCTTGCTTGCGCTTGGCCCCGGTGATTGCTGCTTGCAGCTATATTTATTCTTCCGTTTCTTCTTCTTCTTCTTCTTCCGCCATTGAAGTCTATGGCAGCCCTATGAACCGCTTGCGGGAAAGTTGATTTTATTTGACATTCTGATAGAGGACAGTCCCAACATTAAATACACCAATTTTGGTGTCTCCAACTCATTCCCTCTAGCGCCACCAACAGTCCAAAGTTTCACTCATGTCTATGCTGATAACTTTTGAACCGTAAGGGCTAGAATCAAAATTCTTTTTTCCTCTGATTCCTCAGCTCACGACGATTCGATTGCACCCTATGACGTCATTTTCCGTCATAATAGTTTTCCCGCCATTTTGAATTTTCCAAAAAACCTACTTTTTCGAACTCCTCCTAGGCCGTTGCTCCGAATTTCACGAAAATTGAACCAGATCAACTCCAGACCATGACGACAAAAAGTTATGGAATTCAAGTTGATTCGAATTACCGTTCTCGAATACCGCGCAAATAAATTTTACGTAGCGCTTGCAAAAACAGACGTAAGGCCGTATCTCCACAACGCTTTATCGGATTCAGACCAAATTTGGTACATGTCATCACAAGCATGACCTGAGGCTACATGCTGCGTTTCGGCGCAGCGCCACCTACTGGTCCGGAGATATGAATAATTTATATTTTTGCTTATAACTTCTGAACGGTTTGTCCAAAAATCACAAAAGTGGTCTCGTTAGATTCAGGGCGTCGTGCTGAGTCGACTGATATCCAATTTTCCCATATCGGCCATTTTGGCTGTCGGCCATTTTGAATTATGTGCTAAAATGCTGTATTTTATGAACGCATGAACGTATCGTTACGAAACTCAGTATGGGTCATCAGTACAACGCCCTAAAAGTACTCAAAAATTTATGAGACAGCGCCACCTTTTGGTCAAAAGTTATAATGAAATTTCCAAAAATGCTAATAACTTTTGAATAAATTTGCCTATAGTAATGACACTGATCTCAATAGATTCCTTGGGTTATGCTGAAAACATAGATACCAATTTTGCCATAGTCAATCAAAGTTCCTGTCCGCCATCTTTATTTTCTTTTAAAACCTACTTTTTCGAACTCCTCCTAGACCGAACGTCCGATTTTCACCAAAATCGGATCGTGTCATCTCCAGACTGTGCCGAGTAAAAGTTATGGATTTCGTGTCGATAGACAAAACCGTTTTCGTATACCGCAGTGGCAAAGTTGAGGCATGATGCCAAAATGACTATTCAGGCTTTATATCTGCAATGCCTTGACATATTGACACCAAACTTTGTATGTGTCATTGTCACTTCACTCTGACCACATCACATCAGTTTCGTAACTGCGCCACCTATTGGTCGAAAGTGATAATCATATTTTTAGTTATTGTATGTGATTTTTCAACCATTTTGCCAAAATTCATCTTCAAATGTCTTTAATTGCTCCTTGCTGCAGTGGGTCTCACACTCCCAGCCACTTTGGCATGTCTTGTCGTCTTGCTTGCGCTTGGCCCCGGTGATTGCTGCTTGCAGCTATATTTGTTATTATTATTATTATGTTTGATTAATAATGATAAAAAGTGAGGAGTTGTAGTGGCGGTTTTATGATATTCATTGATCTTTAGTAAAATATAGATGATTCAAAGAATGTCACATGTGTGACTCTCACTTGTAGTGAGAGAAGATTCTTTTTATGTACCTGGGGAGGCAGAAGGGAGAGACACTCCAGAGAACAGACGAACAAGGACCTCTGACCTAGATGTCAGAAGGCCATTTGGTGAAGGAGGGCTTAGGAGTTGGCTCTAGTGACGAATCGAAGCTAGTGTTATGGCTTCCTTGTCTATGGAAAATTACTGAATGGAAATCTACTGTGGGGGGAAGGCTTTGCGGAGAAGGCCTTGAAGATTAGGATAAAAAGCTAGTTCAGTCTGTCTGGGGGTGTGTCACTCTTCTGCACAGGGTAACAGCTGTGTATTAGACTGCTCCTTCTTGCAAGAATAAATACTTTAATTTTATAATTTGACTCTGAGTCTCCCTTACGCAGTGATGTTTGTTTGATGAATTTTTGCCACAACAGTACCACTGTAGTTGAGGTCAAGAAAAATATTCATGACACAGTTATAATGGCCTCATGACAGCCAATATCAAAACCAACCACATGACCGTTTAATGTAATGTTAACCCATAAAGCTATGTGGTTTCTTAAATTTGATAATGAATCTGCTATATCATGTTTATGACATATTTATGACAATTTATGTTGTCTTGGTAATGTCAAGTTGTCATTACCAAGACATTGACAGGTTATGATGTATTGGGTTATTTCATAACAAATACATCTCAAACAATGTCATATTTGCATTAAAAAATGTCATAATTGAGCAAATGACTCTTAATGACATGTCATGTCAGTCTTATGCACACCCCTTCAAGTAAAGTGTTACCGATCATTTTAAATCAAACCTTAAGTCTTATATTATTTTTCATTCTTTTAATCAATGATGCAGTGTCATATTATTTGGTTTATTGTTTGTTAGTTGTCATATTCTTAAGGCCCCGATATACTTCAAGCGAAATCGAAGAATGAACTGATGTGACGTAATTTCAAACAAAATCAGCCTGAAACTAAGTTCGTTTTGAGTTCATTTTTCTGGTTCGAAACAGCTTGCCAAAGCGAACTTTCCGGAAAAAATAGCTTTGGCTGGTAAACACCTTTGTACTATAATTGGTCTGTGGTGATTAGGTAATCGGTGTAATCGGCTCCGCCTTCCCTAACGTGAAAATCTTTTCTGGTTCATTTGGCCTGTTCAGTCTGTTGAGGTGAGACATCAGCGAGTGAAAACATGAATCCACATATCCACATATCCACATTGCTATGCTTTCCTTAAGCTTTATTAAAACGCTGTTTTCTCAATTTTGTTATGTTTATTTTGTTACTGAAAGCATGGAAAAAGGTACAGGAAAACGTGCAGCACTTATTTACAATTTAATCTAAACACCACTCTCAGCAGAGTAGGCGGCGTCAGATATTCGATAACAGTATATCGCTGCTCACGTATTCCGAAATTCGTTTTACCCCTAAACGAAGAGCTTCCCATAAGTATATCGGGGCCTTTATTGTGTTTTATGCTATATTATGTAAAGCACATTGGTCAACAGTTGTTGTTTTAATTGGTGCTTTTTAAATAAAGTGACATTGACTTAGTTAATAGAAGCTAATTGATAAACAAAATCTACTAAGAACATTATTTTTGTAAACATCCTATACATTTTTTCCCAAGTGGCTAAAATGTTACACAGTACTGGTAGATTTCTCCAATTGTCTTGGATATTCCAAAGTTCTTATGGATTAAGTCTGTTTCAGTTTTCTTCCGTCTCTTAATGAGAGAGTTATGTTATATTTTAGAATTGGAGAAATAAAATATTAGTAATGAAAGTCTTCTAAATATGCTACTGACCAAAATGATTCAAGATCCTGACAGCCGTGTATAAACTTTCTTCTTGCCCACCATTCACTGAGCTCACCTTCAGCATTAAACTTCCCATTGCTCTGTTATCACAATAAGAGGGTGAGCAGGCAGTTCTCAGCCTATGAGAAGATATTTTTCTTAAAGTGGGACAGGAGAAAAAGTACAGACCCAGACAGCTGCCCCAGACGGTGACCTTTACTTTATCCTAATGCATCACTGGAGAGATATCTATACTTCCTGCTGCATGCTTCTTTATGAGGCCCTGCTGTTAAAACTATTTATTCTCTCTGCACAACAGGAGATGAAGGTTTGAGCTGCTGGACACTGATACTCTGAAGAACGACTAATGAGGCCAGACACTTGCCATGAGGAGCTGTAATACATAATGACACACTCAATCTTCGCTCATGGACCCACGGAACAATTTTAAGCCAATATTGTCAAGTGTCATGTGAGTAGTACAGCTAAATGTATGTGACTCTAGAGCCTAAATAAAATGGCATCAGAACGATGGTGATCTGGTGGCACCTTAGCAGCCAGATGGTGTACAGCATTGATCTATATAATGACTGGATAGCTCATGATGTCATAAACAGTGAAGCCACCGCGCCACCATATTGGTATTCCCTAGTGAGCTCACGCGTTCTATTAAATCAATAGGATTTGTAATGATTTGACTGAGAAAACATTGCCTTACGAGAAACCGTTTTTAAATCTAAAGTCTCCCTCTACATCTTACAATGCCAACATCCTAAGCTTTTAAATTGTTATTTTTTTATAGTTGGACATTTTTCCTGCTTATTAAAAATGGCTTTTTTGCAATCAGCATAAGCTGATCTTATATCCTCAAAATGTATTGTCCCATAGACTACCATTGTTAATATGTACACATAATTTTTTTTCTCTCACAATCTGTTATTATTATTTTGCTACATTATGCCACAAAATGCTGCTGTAACTTGTATTCAGGGAACATTCCATTTAAATTCTGGATTAATAAATAGTGGACATGTTGTACTTGGGCACTGTGTTCACAACAGTGGGAGAAGAAATGTCTTCATCTGATAACTGAGAACTGTTTGTTCTGATTTTGGGGCACATGCATATGAAATTAGGAAAAGAATGATATGGGTGGAAAACAAGTGATAATGATATGGGTGTAAAACGACGGCATTGTAATTTGATTATACCTTTAAAGGGCAGAGTACGGAATTGCAAATAAATTAAAAAAATTATGAAGAAAGTCACCAATAACAGGATGAAATGTTTGTACACATTTTTGTGAAAGGCCAAACAATCTGTGAGCACGCTACCCAGGAGTATTGGCTGGCTCTCGTTCTGGAAAGAAAAGGATAAAATGAAGATGTGCACTGTTTGCTCTGGAGAACGTGACGTGTGTGTTGGATGACCAGCCTCTTCTATGCATCTGTGATTAATTGAGTTGATGTGAACTCACATTAGTGTGCTGAGAACCCACTGTGTCTAGATGTGCATGCTCAAACAAGCTATGGGTGCATCTGATCACCTGAATCCTGGCTGGACTTGGACTCTGACAGGCTGACAGCCGAAGCATCACGAGACTGGTCAATCATACCGATGTTCACCTTGTGTTTGTAGGGATCCAGAGCTCCAAGCAGACCTAACACACGTATAGCCTAACAAAAGTGACAGAAGCACAACTTCAACTTAAAAATGGAAATGGTTTCATATTCTAGGGTCTGTTGTATTACACATTTATTAAATTTTTAATTTAGGTTCCAATGCAATAGTATATAAACTGAGAAAGTTGAGTACATTGAATTTAGCATTTTAAGGTTATGATGATGATATCAGAGTTTCCAGCCAGAGATTCCTGCCAGTCCTGTTCTCTCTATTGTAAGTTAAATGAGTCAGATTACTGAGATTACTCTCACCCTTTGTCTTTAATGGCTCTGGGAGCCCCTGGCCTAGTCATTGAATAGTTAGGCTGAATGGATTTGAATGACACTGTTGAGATCAGGAAACAAGCTGAATCCTGTACTTCATTTACATGCCACCTCGATGTAAATCCCTCCCCTTTGGAATGTATATAAACTACAATGTCCACTGACTTAGTCAGACTTGATGACTGCAGCTACCGACAGCTCGTGTTCTCAATAAAGAATCCTGCAGAAGATAAATTTTTTAAAGCAAATTCCATCTTCTATAGAGACAGTAAACTATTAAATATGTAAGAAAAAATATTATCTAACATAAATTTAACAGATGAAAAGCAGCTATTTTTAAGCACATTAATTATCAATTATCACACATAATTTAAGATATGTTCTACTGATAACCAAATTATAGTAACATTTTAATGATTTACCAAAAAATAATTTGTAAGAAAATTGAATGAGATATATTTTGCATACCGGTACATCCTTGTAAAAGCATAAATTCCCCCATTAAAAAAGTATAGTCACATAAAATTTTCTTAATTTTTATACAAATTGTATTGACTACATTCATCAAGCTAAAAAAAAAATCTCTATTGAAAAACATAATTTTATCAAAACCTACAAACCAAAATTTGGTCCCAAACTATCTAGCCTCTAATGAGTAATCGTTGAATTTATACGTTTACATTTAGCAGACGCTTTTATCCAAAGCGACTTACATTGCATTTCAAGGTACACATTTACATTCTTATCAGTTCTTGATTTCCCTGGGAATCAAACCAATGACCTTGGCGTTGCAAGCACAAACGCTCTACTGTTTGAGCTACAGGAAATTTATGCTAAATGTGTAACCCTATTATCCATTCTTATTTTTTTGTATTTATTGCACACATTTTCTTATTTTTTAAGGTTAAAAAATGATCATTGCTAAAATAATAATAATAAAATAACTAAAACAACTAAACTAAACTGACCTGAGGTGGAATTTCCTACATGGAACCCAAATTTATGGAATAGGGCATTCAGTGACAAGAATAGAAATCAATACCTCTCTCCTAATCCCCTGGTTCTGTTCAGTCTTCAGGAAGTTGAGTAGCACCTCCAGTAGAGATGGGTACTTCCTGTATGGCTCCACCACATACCCAGTACTGGCTACTTGTTGACCCAAAGTCCAAAGTGCCACCTGATGGGACAGAAGACAATAGTGTGTTATTGTGTATTTTATTTATGATTACCAAATATTCATTATAGGTGTTTGGCTATCATAATGATTTTAATAGGTTTTGTGTTTGGTCTGTAACATTTCTAAATGCTGTATCATGACATTACTTCACTATCTTTTTCCCGTATTTCCTGACAGTGTATGAGAAATTTATATTGTTGGATATAAATGACAGTGGAAAACATGTCACATTATTTTTTATTCGATTTTACGGTTTTATTTCTCATTTGCGAATAAAGCACTGTTCCCATCCCATGTGTTCAAGAGAACAAAATTGTCACTTCTGGAATAAAACTGGAAGTTGCTATAGTCTGCTTTTTTCCCCTACAGAAATCTCTTGCATCTCAGAGGGTGCAGACGAAACGCAATAAACGCTGTCATGTTATCTTGTGTTGATGCTTGTGCTTGATTCATGATGCTTGGTGTTTGAGAATGCAATCATGTGAGACACTTCTGGGAGGGAACTTTTTTTTTAAATTAATCTACTGACAGAACTGGAGTCTTTATCATTTGAGTATGCATGATTTTAAACCTATTTAAACAAAAGTACTATACATTTCTTTCTTTGCTTTTTTGCCCAATAAGGAAATATTACTGAGTGCACTTTTAAGCTGTTTTATTGAGAAAATGACTTTTAAAGATTGATCTAAAAAGACAAATAAAGCCCCAGACACAGTCTAAAGAAGGTAAAGTATTTAGTTACATGAGCTTCTGTGAACCTCAGGCAACCTAAAACATCCAAACTCTACAACACTCCTGATTGCTAAAGCAGAATCTCACAACGTCACACCAAGAATGAAAGCTTTGTGTAAAGTTTTGTAAATGTTGAAGACATCTGACCGCACCTCATAACGGGACTATAAAACCTTTCAGACTCAAAGTGTGCACTCTAGACTGCCTCCAAATATTATTCAAGTATGCAAGTATGTCAGAATGTTTCCATTGTTGTTATGGAGAGGGGAAAGTAAAGTGCCTTTAATAACCAATAATGCTTTGCAAAGGACAAAACCCAAACTGCTTCAGAGGCAAGAAAATAGAAATCTTTTTTTTTTTTACAGAAAAACTTTTTTCTATTAAAAACAGCCTAAGCTTACCCCAAAATTGAGACAAAAATAAAATTATATTAAAGCTACACTGTGTTTCTAAAACCAACAAAAGACAATATGTTTTTAATGAGTTAAAAAAACTCTTCCATTCAAACCATGTCTTTCCTTTACCCAACTCCACTTTGATCAACCTATAATTTTACATTTTAGAGCTGTTAGGACAGATTTCACTGGAAATTGCATACATTTGTTTTTCATTACAATTGGCTGCCCTCCAAGCACCAGGGAATTATAGATAGCACTGTTGCTCTTCTGTATGGACCAGGTTTTTAAGAATACTGAGCAGGTGTTGATATATAAATGTCCATGATTGTATGTTAATGAGCTAAAGGTTGTGACATCTAAAACATGATGATTTTTTAGTCATTTTTGCAGTTTAGCTTTAATAAATGGTCAATAATTTGATAAAGAGTCAATCCTTGACATATAACATTGAAAGCATACAATTTTTTTTTTCTGAAACAGTATTGAGAGAGTTTGGTCCAATCTCACTACCCGTGTTTCCACTGTCGGGCCAAAAGTGAGCGTGCAAGAGTGTGCCAGGGCCAGTTACGTTTTCACTGTCACTTCCGGGGCTTGAAGCTCCATGTCGGAGCTTCATCGCGGCCAGGGTAATTTGGCCCGCCGAACACCTTGGTACAAAGCGGGTCAACTGGGGCTTGAGGAGTGGTCATGAACAAAGACGGAGTTTATTGGAGCAAAAGACGGTCAACACCGCTGCACATTTCCCATGTTATCATACCAAGCTAACTTCAACATTTTAAACAATTTTCAGCTCAAAACCAGCGAGTGTTTGAAATAACGTCCTTGCGATCCGATGGTGATTCTGATCACCGTATGAGGCAGAAATATATTTGTTTGGGATGCTAAAGGCTACTTATGTAAAGGCTACTTACCATTGCGATAATAATTTCACGTTTATAAAAAATAAAAAGAGAGAGACTGGCTTGAAGAATGTAGACAAATCATATATGATTATAAACGTGTATTTATTTAGTTTAATGTTTTATCTGTCTCTTTCCTGTGCCTTTATTGATACCGGACTAATGCATCCGCATATTTCATAAAAAACATGCATTTCTGTTAACTTGTATAACTAATAACTCCTGTTTTCTTCTCGTGAGCTCCCTCTGTTGCTCTGGTAGAAAGGATAACAGTATAGTGAGGCGGGAGAGATCGCTTCATTTTAAGGAAAATTAAGAAATGCTCACACTTTCTAAAGAAATATGACGTAAACACATATTTTATCATAACATTTTTCTAATTGTGTAAGCCTTTGAACTTAAACGCCTTAATGTAGATTTGTTTTGTGCATTCCTGTGACCAAATAAATGGAAGCAGGTGCAACTGAATAGGTATGTGTTCTTTTATGTGAAATGGTAAATACCAGTTTGATTCAGCATGATTGATGTGCACTCCTGATACAAATTACCGGTAATAAATTACTGTCACTGTAAAAACATTTTTTGTAAAACATATGTCAAATATCAATGGTGGAATTTTAAATCTTTAAGTAAAGACCAAACGTTCGCTTCCGTCATGCTCATTTTGCGTTCTAGATTGTTTTCAGTCGCTGGTAAAATGGTGAAGTCGTTCTATGGAGGCGTGTTAAAGGCGGGCTTTAGGGTAGTGTTGCGGTGCTACTGGCCCGACAGTGGAAACCGAACTTGATTTTGGGCTCTGTGCTTGATGTCTGAGGCTATTGGCCCTGCCTGGCACGTCTTTAGCCCTAGCTTGCACTGGCCCGACAGTGGAAAAGCGGCTATTGAGGTTAATGAAAATGCCAAAACTCAGATCACACTACCAAGCAAGCATTACGATGGGCCATAAGTTTAACATGGGAATGAGCAAACCTGTCGCTTGGCTAATGAAGATGAGTCCTGCAGCATGTCCATAATGATGGGGAACAGCTCATCCATCCATTTCCTCATCTCCAGTCCACTCACCTGGTACATATTAAAGAAAAGGACACGGTTAACAACATTTCAACTGGACAAAATCAATGAGCTTTCAGGGTTGACTTTTTGAGTGTAATGTCATTTTGAATGTGAATCATCCAGGTGGCTCTAGTCCATTGTTTAATACCAACCATAGTAGTCATATCTAACGTCACCATTTATTTGCTTTGGAAAAAACACTTTGGAAAAACACTCTTACACTTAATCCCTTTTCTCCAACCTCCTTCTTACCCATTGTCCATAAACATTCTGTCTCTATGTTTGTCTTCACAACAGAGTTACCCTGACCATTCTCCTGAAAGTTTCCTAAATATTGTGCAGCACTGAGTAGGAAGTAGACATGGTTATTTTAAAGGTACTGTAGATGACGTCAAAAGATCAGGCTAGAAAATCATCCATTACCTGGGCAAGTTCTCCAATGGTAGCTAAAACACTGATGACGACTGCAGGGTTTGGATCAGGATCTTTCAGCTTTAAGATGAGGGCCTGTGTGAAGAACAAAATTGGAAAAATACATCCCAAACATTTAGTCACACTTCAAGACCATCACAATATCTACAACCAGAAAAGGGACTGGCAAGTTATTATATATGGGAATCATAATGAATTAAAAATTTACCTCAATAATTATGCTTAGTATAAAGTACTATTAATAGCAACAAAACTATACTGAAAAGAAAATCTTAAACAACACATTGTCACATGAACGAGACGGTAATTAATCCGCTGCTAAGCCCCACTTTGCAAAAATTGACTGACCAACCCTACATTATATGCTGACCATATTAAAGAAGATTTTCTCTTTTCTAATGAAAGTCTGTGTGTTTATCTAGTTTTACAAATGTTTAAAAAATAAATAAGTTAAAACATTGTTTACAGGGCAAAATAAATATTGATTTTTGAAAATTCATGCTGTGGATTAAACTGTGAAAGTCCTCATTCTGAAATGAACGTATAATATTAGTAGAACACTAACATTTCTCAAATCTCAACTGCAGAATTTATTTTGGCTCTTTTCCAAGTACAAACAAATAAACTTCCTGTTACAAAATTTCACAACACAGTTGACAACATCCCTAAAACACATGCAGAGGTATTAAGGATGTGACTGTACCTTGAGAATGGGCTCCATGTATGGGCGGATGAGTCTGGGAGCATTAGACACCAAGTGACCCAACATGCGGGCACTTTGCTCTTTGTTTCGGCCCACACCGCTATGTTCCAGCTCAGTCAGGATCTGGACAACATTTTATTGCATTAGACAGTACCAAGTTTGGCATTATTAAATTTTGTAACTACAGACACATTCATAACAGATGTGCGACAAAACAATTAATATTTGATCTAAACAGAGACTGTATTATATTATAATAAAAACAAATAAAACAAGAACTCTTCTAATGAGAAGGCAGTAATAGCAGCACACTTAACATTAAAGGTGTCCAAGCAATATGAAATCTGTATAAGTAGCTGGCCAACAGTTAAGTGAATTTGTTGAGGTGCCAGGGAAAACAGAGTCAGACAAGGCTGACCAGAGCTATGGTGAAACAAAACAGCTGCTATTTCAGCAGAAAAACATTTACTCACTGCCATCTATTGGTAACTGAGATGAAGTAAAGTCATAGAAAAGAATGGCTACAACTCCTTGTAACAATTCTGCAGTGTTTAGTATGAGTTTATTATAACCTACTACATTTGGCAAAATGTGCAGTATAAAAAAAAGAGAACACTGTGTGGAATAGTGTATCCCACAATCTTAAAGATATCTATTTTAACTACCGTTAATTGTATTGGTCTGCCAAGACTGAAGACATTTTTACACTAAATTTAGATACAGTAACTGTACTGCAGAAGTTATCTGTACTGTAGTACTTTTGAACCTAAGGCTTCCCCTACTAGAGGACAACTGTGTGTTTAAGAAACAAAATTATATTCATTTTAGATTTGTAGCAATGACAAATTGTCTAATTTCATGCATATTTTTATACAGTCTACAATCACAGTTATGCAAGTACACAATTGTACTAAAAGTCTTTTCAAGCGAGTTATTTTTTAAATGGGCTTTAAATTACATTCACTTAAAATGACAAATTACAGTTACTTTATAATAATGAGATTAAGTTTGTATAAAAATGTATTCTAAGACATTCCTAGAAATACAATACAGTAGGATATCAGCAGTTGTTCTAATTTTTGTTACTTTTTTCAAGTGTTTTTACAGACACATTGAGAAATGCGAGATAAAAAAGTATATAATAAAAGACACAGTTGTGAGATATACCGTGTCAAGTGGCAATTTCAGTCTCAAGCCAATATCACTAGGGCTTGTGTTGTTTAATACACTTAAGAGATGCTTTTCTCCAGCAACTTATATTTTACCTTTATTTTATATACTCTATAAATGTTATGAATTGAAATTAATCCGCATATTTCCATTTTGCAAAACAATTTGTCAGCAACATTGTCCAACTTTAAAGATGGAGAAAAATCTGTTAATCTATGTTAATCTATTAATATGCATTTTAAACAAATTGTTGTTGTTGGATATCATATTTGCACAAGGATAAGCATTTAAAAAAAAAAAAAAAACATTTGGCTGTATTGTTGTATTATCGCTAGTATTATTATTAGTTCTGACTTTAATTTTTAATGCTGGTGCAAACACATCAGCTGTTGGTGATACCATCTGTACAACTTGGTGGCACCAGTACCAACACTCTCATATGTTAGTCAGGAGCACTGAATATTGAAAATATATTGAGTAGTATGTATGAGTAGTATGGTAGGATGCCATTTCAAATATAGACATGCGCTGTGAAAAATTTAAATACCTGAATAAGCATCTTGCGCAGGAAGGGCATGACAAAGGCAGGGTTCATACTGCTAAGACGGCCGATAGTGCAGATGGCCAGTTCACGAATCTCAAACACTTCATCATTAAGTGCCACAAACAGAGCCTGGAGGTTTTCTGCTTGTGCCAGGTGGGCATCAAAGCGTTCGTCCAGGGAGGCCAGCACACAGTATCGAATATCAGGGTCTGAGAGGAAGCCACATGTTCAGTGCACAGCATAAATGAGTACACCACCTCTAAACTTACAATTTAGCAATTTCTCTTCACATAGAAGATTTCACATTAAAAATATGGTAGATAACTTACCAAAAAAGCATGTCAATATTAAAGAAGAAAATACGATTTTTTATCAAAGTGATAAAACGAGTACACCCTCCAGAAGTTACTAAATTAAAACTTAATAAAACATGCAAGTTCAAGTAATTTTTTTTATCAACAAGTGAGTATGTTGAAATAAAAATGAAAGTAGGAGTCTTTTCTTCGTTAAATATTTGTTACTGAATCATTCTTAGATTCATGTTGACAACAAAAAAACACATTGAAGAGAATGGTCAGGAGATTTCTTTCTTTATACAAAATAGGAGAACGGTCAAATAGTATTAAAAAAGTCATTGCTGCACAATGGTGAGCATACTATAAAAAAATGGGAAGGACTTGTAACAAGGTCCCTGAAATAATAAGGCCTTCACTTTAAGGCCTCCACCTTGTGATTTTTTGATAAGAATAAAAATGGCAAGCAAGTGTCTAAGAGCTGGTGAAAGCTAAGAGAAATGTGAAATACATGGTTGCTGTCTAAAAAAAAGAGAAAGTACCTAAAGTACTCTCTTCAAGTCAAACATTTTGGATCTAACAACATCCAAAATGTATGTCGTTGTAAGGGGTAGGAGTACAGTCAGAGGAAGCTGGTCCTCACAGTGAACACGGCAGTTAAATTGGCAGTTTGTAGTTTAAATAAACCATACATATCATATATTTCAACAGGACATCTTGCTTTATTAATATTTATTGTGAATTTTTTAACCAAATTTGAACAACATAAGTGCATATCCCTTGAGCGCAGCTGATGACGCTTTAAAATGATGCTTAAGTGATCAAGAACATGATCCAATGTTCAAAAAAGCTTTCTTTTGATTCCTACATCTTCATTTTCTTTCCTTGTATCCTTCCCTCACATCCTAAGGTGGTGGAGTTAGGAAGCGTGGAAAAAAAGCAAGGATGCACAAATAAAAAAATGAGAAGCACCCATTAACTCTATTCTCCCAAAGTGAGTAGTATTTCACCTGACCTTAACATTACTGAGCACCATTTTGTAGAGACAAGTTGAGCAACAATTCCCATTAAACAAGAAAGTCATCCTTGAGGAGTAAAACAGGATAGATGTGAGAATATTTTGGCCTTCCGAAAACGAATGACATTAGGAATCATTGGTGAGGTTTTTATTTTTAACTCTGTTCCTGAGCAGTACAACCCAAAAGTTAGTTTGTGTACAGCGCATTTTATGGAGTACAGCTTCCTGAACCTGGTAGAGTACAACGCCGGCACTACACAAGTCGTGCTTGCAAGGTTGCTTCCGATCGATCTGCTTGATCATTCACATTTTCATAATCTGACTCGGGCTTGAACTGATATGGTAAAACCGAAGGCAATAACTGTTTGCCGTTTACAATTGCTTAAGAAGCCATGGAAGCTGAAGCTTGTGTTATGGAAAAATGGGCTTTGTAGAAACTGGAACTCAAAGTGTTTCAGACAGACTGGGAATAGAGGTACTGCAACAATCTACAGTATGTGAAAAATAAAGTGTTTTTAATATTAAAGCATGTTAACCTATTCCAATACACCCAATAATCATAATGATGAACTTTTAAAATAGCATTATATGACACCTTTAATAAATTAAACTATTAACAGAACCCCAGATTCTATGCATTAAACTTTACTGGCTAAAATTCAGCTTATGTAATTCTATTTCTTAAGTAGAATCTCCACTATGCAAAACGTTTTCATTCAATTTATGAACGTATACATTTACATGAGTATAAACGTACTTGCACACAGAAATGTGCTAACACGCATTTAAACAGCTGTGTCTCTCACCTGGGTCGGTGATGCCAACCACCAGTAACTTGCTGAGAACATCAGCCACCACCTGCACAGCGGTTTGACTGACCACATGTCCGTGGCCGCTGATTAGTTGAATGGACGGGGTGAGCAGACGTGAGCAGGTACGTGCTGCCTCCATGCGGATCTCCTTGTGCTCGCTGTTCAGGAAGTGGTCAGCACAGTGGCGCACAAACTGGGTCAAGGAGTGACCTAAAAATTAACCAAACAAGAAAGAAAAAAAAGTATATTTTCTAAAGAAAATAAAAACAACCAAACATTGTACATAATAATCAAAATACCCTCATCATGAGCAGAAAAAAAAGTTAACTAGAAATTTCAAAGTTTTTGTTGACTTTCTTTGCCATCTACAAATAATTTTCCCAATTACAGCAATCATGTGTTTTTTTAAATGCTCTTACATGCTGATTAATAATGCTAAATCTACCGTAGATGAAAAAACGTCTCTTCACAAACCTGTTTTTTTCTTTTTTTTCTGTGTTTTCTGCAGTGTTTTAGCAAAAGTGTCAAACTATTTTACTGATAACTGTGTTTCTACTACTGTTGTTAAAATAGCCACGTCATCTGCAGCTCTTCGTGGTGCTTTAGTGTCTTTAGCAAGGAAAAACAACGCGCATGGTCAGAAAGAGCTTGAATGAAGCGATTTTACTTATGAGTGCATATACAGCCGAAAAATCATTACCATAAAGGACCCTGAGCACTTGTGGTTTGAACCGCTCCGTTGTTTTGACGTGCTGCTCACTTTAACAGGAAACGGTAAAATGGTACAACAGTTGTCATTATGTCTCGCGGGCTGGTTGGAACCAAGCCAGGGTCCGGACACGGATCACGGCCTGCAATTTGAATATGCCTAATTTAGGGAATATTGGTGTCTATGTCTAGATAAACAGTTTATTTTGCAGTAAACAATTTGTATATACTTTATAGCAATAACTGTTCTATCCAGACCGTCAAATCATCATTTGATGATAATTTTTTCAGGTTGCTCCATTGTGCTTAAATAATTATATACTTAAATACTGTTCTGAAGAATTGAATACAGTATTGTATACCGTTTAAGGCATGCCTTATGATGGAATACTAGTTATTGTAACCTCATCTATATCTTGCTGCCTATCAAAATAATCCTTGTTTAACATTGGTGTATATCTCCTCCTTGTAACATGCATTGTACGCTTGTTATATTAATCAGACTATAAAGGGACACAAAACTACCAGCCCACTCTGATCACGCACATGAGTCAGCTTCCAAACAAAGGAAGCTTTTCCCGCTTGAAAATTACACCTTTCTCGGTCAAGCCAAATTCGAGAGGTGTGACCTCCACAGAAGTTAAAGGGCACTGTTTTTTTAGTGCTCTCCCTATTCCGTCTTCTTCTGGTTGCTGTTCGTGTGAAAAGAGTGGCGACATCCGGTCTAATTGTGGTACCTTTCCCCCGGTGCGCAAGTAAGTACATGTAGTAAAATGTAACTACATCACCTTAAAATAAAGTCTCTAATCTCTTTAACCTGGCATAACACATGATCAAATTTCTATAATTCACCTCCGTTAAAGGATTGTTAGGCTGAATAAATTAGGTCAACCCAACCGGAACCGGGAACGCTTCCCATAACACCCGATGCACTTGTTACATTGTAAGAAGAATGGCATCTATGGTAATATTAGTCTCTCTGTTTATCCCGAGGTTACCGTAGTCAGCCGTATCTGCTTTGTACCCAGATCAGATGGTGGACCTGCACCGAGACACGACCACAACGAAGCCCTGAACGTCAGCTGAGATCCTATCAACTAAACAATCCCCTGTGAAGGCCTCGTCGACACAACAGCCATTGGCACAGATCCTTAGCAAAGATGTGCAGACAAGCCCTCTGCACAGACCTATGACCAGTTTCTTCTCCATATTGGAGTGATGAATCCGATCTTCAAGAAAAAGGAACTGGATGAAATATTTGAACGCTACGATCCACAATCTGATTTTTGATTTATAATTAAACCTGAATCATAATCACACCGTGTTTGTTCTTTGGCCAGATGACAACTGGCCCCCAGACTGAGTCTGGTTCTCCCAAGGTTTTTTCCCCATTCTGTCACCTGATGGAATTTGGGTTCCTTGCCACTGTCCCCTCTGGCTTGCATAGTTAGGGTCACTTAATATTCAACAACAATATAATAATGACACTATTGGAAGAGAACTGAACTGAGCTGGACGATGACTTCACTATTTTCTGCAGAACTGCTTTATAGATTAAATTAATTGAATAATTATTGATCTTTACACTGGAACTGAATCAACACTGAACTGACTTCAGCTGAACAATGACACTATTTTCTTTTAGAGCTGATGTACAGCCTAAATAAACTGTTTGCATCACTGAATCCTTTTCCTGTTATCACTCCAAAGCTGCTTTGAAACAATCTGTATTGTGTAAAGCGCTAAATAAAAAGGTAACTTGATGTGACTACAATAGGTGATAGTCCAGGTTACTAGAAACTTCCAGGCTGGTGTGTTGGGAAAAGGTTGTAGTAAAACTTTGCAGGACATTGGACAGCAGAAAAAGGATTAGACATCTCTGCCCTTGACCAATAGGTGCCTTTTAAGACACTATTAATGAAAGTACATAATTAATAGTAGATCTTTGCAAAAAAAAATATTTAATAATTTATGAATAAACTGAAAAGAAAATGGCATTTTAACCTCAGGTGTCATCTAAAGTGTCTTGTACCTTCAAATTCAAAGCTGCCGAGAGTACGCAGTGCCAGAGTGATGCTGCCCACATCGCTAGCCTCAGGGATGTTGGTCAGGCTGGGTGATGCCAACTGGTATGCCAGGCCCTTGGGCATACCTGGGTGACGCAGAGGCTTATGCATGAGCACAAGTGAAAGCATCTTTAGCAGACCATCCTGAATGTCCTTCTTCAGCTGTGGGATCTGCCTGCTCAGGTCGTAAAGCACTGCGGTGAGAGCAGGACTAAAGAGAAGAGAGGGAGAGAATCAGACAGATGACACAAAAAAATATTTCTGAATCTTCTGGCATGTAGAATAGAGGTCTGCACAGGAGACTTTAAACTGAAGCCCGAACCCGTTTGACCCGACCCGATCCTGAACGGTAGTGTTAAAGTGTAAGAGCGAACCCGAAATCTCGCTGTAGAGGTGTAAGCCAAGACAGCTTTGTAAGACCTACACTACACATAACCACTGAGCTTTTATTGGTTGAAACGACAAGATCATATCATACAAGGTTTAAAACATAATAGACACATCAAGTGGTATAAATTGTGAATGATTCAGAGAGACGCACAGAGACGCAACAAGGCTATTTGACTACCTATCGCACTTTCTTTTATGCATATAGTTTGCACTAATTTATTTATCATATCGGTCAATGTTTTAAACATTTAAATACACATATCAAATAGTAGAAAATGTGTATGATATAGTTTTAGTTGATAGCAGCCTTTTGACAAAGTTGATTTCTGAGAAACGCGAGAGAAACAAGGCACAAGGAGAGAAATTTGAGAGAAACAAGGAGAGAAATTTGATTATGAATGCACATGCTCATTTCATTCATAGAGTTTTCACTCATTTGTGTCATAATATCGTCTATCATATCGTCTCTCAAGGTTTAAAACATTTAAATATACATATCAAATAGTAGAAAATGTTTATAATGCAGTATTTTATTGATAGTAGGTCTACTCTTGACAAAGCTCTGACTTCTGAGAGACACAGAGACTGTGTTGTGACTGAAAGAGAGGGCGAGATCACACGCAAAAAACAGTTCTGGTAATATATAAATAATATATATATATGTGCGCTCTTTTGGCCACAACACAGTAGACGGCACTCAAGCCTTAACTACATATAGTTTTTCTTAGTTATAAACCCGAACCAGACCCGAAGTCATTAACCCAAACCCGGCCTGAAAGCTGTGAGTTCTTCGGGACACGTCGGGCTCAGGTCGGGTAGCAGACTTCTGATGTAGAATCAACTGCATTTATGTTTAGTAGTTTTATTATTAGTTAATAATAACTAAGAAATGAGAATAAAACACTAACTCAAAGTAGTTTAACTGGTACAGTACCTGAGACCAACAGCTAACATAGGCTCCAGAAGTTCTTTGACGTCCTGTTGGATGCTAGGCCCCATAGCTCTGGACAGCATACTTATACAAGTAAACACAGTAGCATCCACCTGCATAGTCTTCTGCCTCCTAAAAGATTACAACATGACAGAGGGAGAAAAAGAAAAGCAAAGAAAATTTACAACATTCTTAATTTTTCATGTTTAGTGAAACAGTAACAACGAGTACATTTGGAGAGATTCCAAATCTGATTGTGTTTGTAGGTTCAAAGTCATGATTTAACAAGTATGAGCAAAATTTTATATTGAACTCTGATCATGTTGCCTGGCACTAATAAACATTGGACAGCAAACTAACTAACTTAATATTACTAAAAGTTGTACTCCTAGAGGTTGACGAAATTAAATGTTATCAGATTTTGTACTTGTAAAATTTACAGTCTTTTGCTTCCAGGGAAATACAAAATGCTCTCTAGAATGAGAACCGCCCCCATTCTGAAAATTATAAATACAGCCTGCAGCCGAACATAACAAATAATGATAGCAAATTAGCAAAAAAAAAAAAGAGCAAGTAATAAATCAGAGTATCTGACTCTTGGTTCTACTAACAGTTGTATTTAAAACATTATGATAGTGGCTTCGTTTCTTTTGTCTATGGTACAAGCTCTCAAGTGAAAATGCTCTACATGAACAAGAAAGAAACTGATCAACAGCCAATTGCATGGGATCAACTGAAGAAAATAAATAAATTGTTTAGCATGGATCATAACGTTGCCATAGTCTTTAAACAAACAATAAATCATTTGAAGCTGTATGGTTCATCTGCTTAATAATCACTATATGCCCTCTTATTGCTTTAATTTTTTTAGGCCTCTAGATTAGTGGTCAACTGATATATCGCCAAGGCCGATATATTGGCCGATATTTGGCATTTTTTAAATATCGGCAGATAAGTTTTTTCTGATTGGCAGATGTTGACGGGCGGCGCTGAGAACACCAGCTGAGAAGAGAATGGCAGCGTCGCAACCTGATCACACAGCGCTCTCACATTCTCCGTCTTCAGTAGTTTTCGATCTCTGTCAGTCATATCTAATACTTTGTTTGACAGAACTTGTAAACAAAGTAAATGGTATGCAAAAAGTAAAGCGTTTGCTTTTATATTATTTGTAACAGAAAAGGAAAAAAATCAGGCTAAAATGCCTGATGTTGCCCAATGTGTCATATTTATATCGTTTTCACTGTGATGTATGTAAAATTAGCGTTACCTTGTCTTTTTATTTGAAAGACAAAAAAATAAGATTACCAGTGCACACGAAATTACTAGATTACTGAGTGCCCTTATTTCCTTTTTATTCACATATTCATGTTTTTAAACAATTACTTTATTTGTGAAAAATAGTGTAATAGGATTGCAGATTCAAGAAGTTGCCATCTAAACTAAAGTATAAGCATTTTTATTTTAAAGATTTGTTTTCTAATTTATTAAATATTGATTAAATTAAATATAAAGTATATACAGTATATATATATATATATATATATAAATATGAGCTTTATATCGGCCTCTCAAAGATATCGGTATCGGCTACCAAAATAACAATATCGGTCGACCACTACTAGATAGTGCTTGGATCTGAGCTGTGCACTGAAGAAAGTTTGTATTTGAATGGTTTCAGATTCTTACTTGTGTGCAAAGTCTTTAGGTGGCAGTGCAGCTTTAATAATTTCCAGGATCTTGGTGAGGAAGGGCTGAATTTCAGCCCTCACAGCCACCACCAGCAGACCCAATGCTTGAAACGCTGCCGTCCGTTCCTTTTCTTTTTTCAGGCAGCCCAGCAGGTGCCCCATAGTGTCCTGCAAATACTGATCTGAGGGTAGAAGAAAAAATAGAAGAAAAAATAATAATATAGTCAATCAAAAAAAAGTAAAGCCAAACAAAAGTATTATTGTAATATGCACAATAGCACCACAATATATATTTAAAAAATTAAGCTTTGTTAAAAAGACATTTAATTATTGATATAAAAAATGAGTTGGTGGGTTACCAGTAAAAATGTGAGGCTGGAAGGCAGCGAGTCGAGGCAGAAGGTTTAGGATAGTCATCTGGATTAGTGGATTCTTACTGGTCCTGTATTTCAGCACCCAACGGCACACCTGATACAACAGCAGAGCCATAATGTCATAACATTTGTGCAGTTTGTTCCATTCATAACAGTATTCAGAAACATAATAGCAACATAAAATTCTATTATAAATGTGAAAAGTTCAGAAACTGAAACACAGATGTTTTGGGCCATTTAGAAAATATAGATAATTTCTGAATCATATATTAGCTCAAATTTGACAAATCAAAACATTTTTGAAAACCTTTTAATCTGGAGAATCTTAAAATACATTCCAATTTCCAAGCGAGTTAGACAATTCACCCTTTTTTTTCAGAAAATTCAGGAATTCTATATGACCATTTGATTTGAGGGTATTGATTTTAGCCCATACATTTCTGCAATCATTGGCACACATGTAAATGTACTTATTATAGCGCCAGCTAGACTCAGTGGGAAGAAAAACGTCATATGATAATGGCTGCATGGTATTGTGATAAACAATTTTTTAGTTGCAAAGGTTTACAGAACTTTTGTGGACATACGAAAAATTAAATATTTTCTTAAATTTAAAGGAAATCAAATATAAACAAAAAACGTATTTTTCTGAAGTTTTTGTGAACTCGATAACCATTCACTTAAAAAAGGACACTGCAAAACTGTAATTTAAGGAACATCAAAGAAATTTCAAACAAACTGAAATGGTCTTTGCGCGCTTTCGAGACTATATATATATATATATAGTCTTGGATTTTTAGGGCCTGAAATTCAACATAGTTGTACATTTAAGCTGTGAATATTTAAATTCAAAAAGTTTCATTCAAAGATTTTCATTATTAAAAATTCAATAATCCATTTTCGGGGGAGAAAGCTGGACAGACTCTGCAGACACAAGCGTACTTTAAGGGTCTGCTGGGAACGTTTGGCCGAGTCTCCTGTCAGAGAGATCTTCAACTCCCACCTCCGGAAGAGCTTCAACCGGATCCCGAGGAAGGCTGGAGATATTGAGTCCGAGTGGACCATGTTCTCCACCTCCATTGTCGACACGGCCTCTCGGAACTGTGGCCGTAAGGTCTCCGGTGCCTGTCGAGGCGGCAATCCCCGAACCCGGTGGTGGACACCAGAAGTAAGGGATGCCATCAAGCTGAAGAAGGAGTCCTATCGGGCCTGGTTGGCTTGTGGGACTCCTGAGGCAGCTGACGGGTACCGGCAGGCCAAGTGCGGATGGTTGTGGAGGCAAAAAACCTAGGAGGAGCTCGGTGAGTCCATGGAGAACGACTACCGGCTGGCCTCAAAGAGATTCTGGCAAACCGTCCGGCGCCTCAGGAGAGGGAAGCAGTGCCCCACCAAAGCTGTTTACAGTGGAGGTGGGCAGCTGTTGACCTCAACTGGGGATGTCGTCGGACGTTGGAAGGAATACTTTGAGGATCTCCTCAATCCCGCCGTCACATCTTCCATTGAGGAAGCAGAAGCTGAGGGCTCAGAGGTGGACTCGTCCATCACCCAAACTGAAGTCACCGAGGTAGTCAAGAAACTCCTCGGTGGCAAGGCACTGGGGGTGGATGAGATCCGGATGGATCAACTGGATGTTGTGGGGCTGTCTTGGCTGACACGTCTCTGCAGCATCGCGTAGCGATCGGGGACAGTACTCTGCCATCCTCTGGGATGGCAGACCGGGGTGGTGGTCCCTCTTTTTAAGAAGGAGGACCGGAGGGTGTGTTCCAACTACAGGGGGATCACACTTCTCAGCCTCCCCGGGAAAGTCTATGCCAGGGTACTGGAAAGGAGAATACGGCCGATAGTAGAACCTCGGATTCAGGAGGAACAGTGCGGTTATCATCCAGGCCGTGGAACACTGGACCAGCTCTATACCCTCTCTAGGGTGCTGGAGGGTTCATGGGAGTTTGCCCAACCAATCCACATGTGCTTTGTGGATTTGGAGAAGGCATTCGACTGTGTCCCTCGAGGCATCCTGTGGAGGGTGCTCCGGGAGTATGGGGTCCAGAGTCCTTTGCTAAGGGCTGTCCGGTCCCTGTACAACAGGAGCAGGAGCTTGATTCGCATTGCCGGCAGTAAGTCAGACTTGTTCCCAGTACATGTTGGACTCCGGCAGGGCTGCCCTTTGTCGCCGGTTCTGTTCATAAATTTTACTGGGACGGTTTGCAGCCGAGTGTGAAGCGGCTGAGATGAGAATCAGTGCCTCCAAATCCGAGGCCATGGTCCTCAGTCGGAAAAGGGTGGCTTGCCCACTTCAGGTTGGTGGAGAGTTCCTACATCAAGTGGAGAAGTTCAAGTATCTTTGGGTCTTGTTCACGAGTGAGGGACGGATGGAACGGGAGATTGACAGATGGATAGGTCCAGCTTCTGCAGTAATGCGGTCGATGTACAGGTCTGTCGTGGTGAAGAAAGAGCTGAGCCACAAGGCGAAGCTCTCGATTTAACGGTCAATTGTCCTTGACCATGATCCTGTATTGTCCTGTTATCACTATCTCCGGATCTGATCTGTTCGCCTTTTTGACCTCTTCTCTCTCACTGACAACTTGGACTTGTTCACTGTTTTGACAGGTTAACTGGTTTGACCCTTGTCTGGCTGACTACTCTTCTGACTTCTCTCCTTGAATTGGCCAAGAGCCAGGAGGCTCACACCATTTACATTTTAAATGTTACTTATTAAATCAATTCTAATTAAACATCTGTCTGCTCGAGTCTTTCCTTTTCAGAAAACCCTGACAAAAATGTGATTTATTTTTTTTAGTTAGAAAAATATTTGAGCTGTCAATCGATAATTTTTTAAAACTCGATTGATTAAAAAAACTGTGATTAATCGCGATTAATCTCAATTAAAAACACTTACGTTTTTAAAGGTTTATATTAGTTTATATATTTTATAATGTAATAATTTCACAGTTAACTTCCAAATTAATGTAGAGACAACATAAAGACTGTATATTTTAAATACGTGTTAAATGGCATCTTTTTACGAATCAAGATCAGTTTCACTGATACTAATACAGCTATTGATGTCTGGATAAAAATGTTTAAAAATTGATAAAAATGCTGGACATCCAACATTACAGCATAATTGAAAGCTATACATTTTATTTATTAGGTTTAAAAAAATAACAATCCTCACATAAACCCATAATATTTATTAATAATAGTCATATTTACCTATGCCCTTCCTGTTTAACAGGTAGGACATGTACAGAAATTGAATACAGTTATCAAACAGTCTGTACTGCATAAATTATAAATTAAATAGATTAATCCTTATTAAAGCCTGAGATGTAAAGTTCAGTAAGTAAAAGTCCTCCTCAGTATTTTGTTCCAGTCCCCTGGATTTGCTCATTAGCACAGTTTTTCAGCCAGGAGACAATAATGAGTGAAATCAGCTGGCATGGGTGGAATAAACATATGGCAGGACTTTTACTTTCTGACCCCTGGACTTTACACCTCTGATTAAAGCTACAAAAGTTCTTTAGTCAAGAGCAGTGAGTAAGTTTCCCTTTGTTCTTTTATTAACTTTACTGACAGAAAGCTTTATTGGCTGCTGTCCCTTTAAAACCAGACACTGCTGCAAACGACGCGGATCTCACATGCGTCTCATTCTCTCACAACTCTTTACGTTCATTTAAGACTTTATTTAACTAATTTTTAGACTGCTCTTATGTTACAAACTGATATTTTGGCATAATTGTGTGTGTTATTGTTCGTTCAAGCGCGAAAGAGAACTGTATCCTGGAGTGCTGTCTGTGCGCACGATACTGGCACGTGTCTTTTTGTGCGTGTTGTGTGTGTCACAAACAGGACATTCACAGGCCATTCTCTTTTGTCTTGTCGCGCCCTAATGGTTTAAAAAGCATTTGCATGAATAAGGGTGGGATCATATAATGTAACACTACCCAAAGGATGACAAAAATGTACGGATGCTGCATTAATTGCGTTAAATATTATTCTTATTAATATTAATCTAATATTAATCTAATTAATATAATAATGAATCGCATGCGTTAACGTTGACAGCCCTAAACAAAAATATTTTCTTCAATGCACATACAACTAAATGGTAGACTGACTCAAAAAGAAAGAAAACAGATAAAAATGGTACTGTCTCTTCCAAAACATTTCCTCTTCACTACAGTAATAAATACAATCACCTGGTCAAAACGCTCCTCCATCAGTTCTCTGCAGTACCGGCTCTCCACCAGCGTGCTTTTAGAGGGAACAGGTGCAGCTCCAAAACTTAGAAAGCCCTGTGGTGTGCTATATCCCAGCAGCCCCAGCAGAGCATTGGACTGCTGTGGCTGCACTGACTGAAAGCTGGTGAAGGGTGTGATGTGCCGAGGCTTAGTACTGAAACCCATCAACTCCTTACAGTACTTATCATGAACCATCTGCTGCTGCGTGATCTCCTCCATCTCTTCTCTCATACGCTTCAGAAATAAAAGAAGCAAAATCATTAATCAAATAAGTAAAACCATTGAAGCAATGAATTATGCCAAATGAGTGAAAGATCAAACAAAATGAAAAATACAAAGAAACTAAAATAAACAAAGCAAGCAAAAATTGTGAAACAAAAGAAACAGACAGAAACTAACATGCAAAAGGAAAACAAG